>NC_133459.1:62286388-62588333 GCF_048565385.1 Saimiri boliviensis
TAAACATACATACATACGTACATAATAGAGGTTTGTGGTCTATTTTTTTTTTTTTTTTTTACTAACTTACAAACAGATTTGGAGATTGCTATACTTATCTACAAAGTTCAGTGGAAAGAAGAGAGTTTCTTTTCCTGATAACTGATATTGATAATATTATGGGAAATCTGATACTTCCAGAGGGTGTAAGATCCTTGAAGCCAGATATTTTTGTCTTATTTGCTCACCACCATATTCCCAGTACCAAGCCTAATAATGCCTGGTAGATATTCAATAAAGAAGATGGCCATAAAGTTTGGAAACCAGTGAACATACATAATGCTGACTGAATGTTTGTGTCCGCTCCCCACCGCCACAGATTCTTACATTGAAACCCTAACCCCCAATATGATGGGATTAAAAGATGGGGCCTTTGGAAGGTGATTAGGTCCATGAGGACAGCAGCCTTCTGAATGGGATTAGTGCCTTTATAAAAGAAGGCCCAGAGAGCTCCCTTATTCTTTCCGCCATGTGAGATTTATAGCAAAAAGATAGCCCTGTATGAACCAGGAAGCAAGGCCTTGCCAGACTCTGAATCTGCCTCTGCTGGTGCCCTGATCCTAGACTTGCCAGGCTCCACAACCGTGAGATTTAAGTTTCTGTTGTGTATAAGCCACCCTGTCTATGATATTCTGTTTTGCCAGCCCAGGTGAAGACACACAGTAAACTGGTATTGCTATGACATGATAACTCACGGTATATAATGAGCCAGACTTCATGTGCTTCAGTGTGCTGTGCAGGACTGCAGTGAGCCAGGTAGCCCCGCTCAAGCATCTGAACCATCTGATATAATGAAGGCAGGAGTGAGCGCTTGTACAGAAGGGGGTTAGGACAAGTCAGAGACGTGGAAAAGAGCAAAGGAAAGGCTAAAATAAATGAAATCAGGTCCATATTCAATTTCATCAGGTGATTTTTTTCCTGATTACCTATTGCTCCTCACCTTCTTACCAGTGACTTTTTTTTTTCCCCCACTCTATCCCCCCACCACCTCCAGAGAAGGAAAGGTTTTTGCCTGAGTGGAGGTAAGGGGTAAGCTTCCATGAAGGGGGAAGATTTGAGCCTGGCTTTGGATAGGCAGGAGAAGAGCCACATTTGAATAGTGTTTCTGTAGACACCTGAACTTGTTTCATTCGGTGAGATAGCCTGGTTTTCTGTCCATTTTATGAAGTAAGAAACAGAGGCTTAGAGTGTTCCAGCGGCTTGCCGAAGTGTACCTGGAGGGTTTCCTGTTTACAGGTGCTATTTTCTGCACTCCTCCAGGAGCTGGACCACATTCACAGAATGTGTCTGGAAAGTGCCGTAATTCCTCCAGGTGCTAAGGGCTTAGTGATTCACTTCTTCAGTGTCCTGCCTGGTTGTCTGAAAATTGAAAATGATTCATGCTATTTTCAGACATGCTTAAGTTTCTCAAAGGGGATAGTCTGGGAACTTGAGACCTCAGTAGCTTTTCCTTCTTGAATGCCGCTATCCAGCCAGGGCCCTAACTTGTACAAATCAAACAAAATTGTGTGGGGTGGAGGTGGGGTGAATGTTTTCATTTTCATTAGGTGATATTTGTAAACATCCTTGTTTTTCCAGGGTTGGTCCAGTTGTCTTGACTTTTGTAAGTGTCTTGAAGATTCCTTTCTTATCCAAATCTCTTGTAATCACAGCAATTTCCAAACTTGGCTAAACATCAGAACTACCTGAGGTGCTTGTAAAACACAGGGAATGTCCTGATAGCCTCTGGAGAGTCTGATTAAGTGGACCTGTTACCAGAAAGCAGTCCCAATCCAGTCCCCCATGACAGGATTCTTGGAAAGAATTCGGGGTGAGTCTACAGAGTAAAGTGAAAGCAAAGATAACATGTAATTCAGGTTTAACATTAGGGGTTCTTTTTCTTCTGTTAAATATTGATGTATGCAATAAAAAATAAAAGACAAATTGGTAAAGTGGTTTACTGAAAAAAAAAAAAGAAATTAAAGGAATAAAAGAATGACTACTCCATAGGCAGAGGAGCCCCAGGGCTGCTGTTTGGCTGTTTATAATGGTTATATCTTGATCAGATGATAAATAAGGGGTGGATTATTCATGAGTTTTCTGGGAATTCTTCCTTTTAGACCGCATAGGGTAACTTCAAGATATTGCCATGGCATTTGTGAACTCCCGTGGTGCTGGTGGGAGTGTCTTTTAGTATGGTAAGGCACTCTAATTCACATGTAATGACCAGCGAGGAGGTCAAGACATCACTTTCATCGCCATCTTGGTTTTGGCTGGCTTCTTTACTGCATCCTGTTTTAGCAGCAGGGTCTTTGTGACCTGTATCTTGTGCCAACTTCCTGTGTCATCCTGTGACTATGAATGCCTGACCTCCAGGGAATACAGCCCAGAAGGTTTCAGCCTCATTTTACTCAAGCCTATTCAAGAGTAAATATATTTTTTCCTAGGGAGTAAATTTTTTCTCTCTTGAATAGGGAGTAAATTTTGTCATGTATTCATGGAGTCACTCTGGTTCCAAGGCCTCTGACAGACCTATGGCAAGTTCCCCAAATGTTTGTTTTTAGCAAGCACAACAGGTGAATGCAAGGGCAGCCAGACTTGGGAACCACTGGGGTATTGAACACTTTTAAGGGGAATTCATGAGAGATTCCCTGCAGGAGTTAAACTATTTTGAAGCCACAGTGAAGGGAGCAGAAAATGACATTGAAATTTCATCAAAGCTATACACCTACACAGGTAAGATTACCACTCATCATAGGAAAGTGTGATGAAAATACAACTCAGAGCCTTCATCAAACAATAATCTTCACTACATTTACTAGAAAATCCTAGCATCTCCAAAAATAACATGTGAAATAAAGCCCTGAACTCTGCATCCTTTAGGAGCAAGACGTTCTCTTTGGGGATTGGCGGAAGTAGAAGGAACCCCATGAGAGTAAGTAAGTGGTTCATTGTCTGTGGTCATTAGCAAAAGAATGACCGCAGCCCACCTCCGAGGTCACAGAGAGGGGAGGTAAAAGAGGACAGGTAATTTCTTTACCGGGATCCAATTTATCACTTGTGTTTTCAGAGAACATGGGAGGTGACTGTTGGGCTTGTTTTCTTTTGCAGCAAAGCTTCTTAGCGCATGACTATGAGGCAGACATCGTTCCAGGAATCCTGCACTGTTGCACTAGACAAAGTCCCTTAAGAACTGACATTTTTGTGGTAAAGACAGATAATAAACAAGTAAATGAAATACTAATATAGATCCTGTCAATCAATGAAAGTGATATGAGGAAGATAGGGTAACAAAGTGGGGCTGGGGAGAACTCATCTCTGAGGAGGAGACAACTTTGAACGAGGCCTGGCTGGCACAGCAGGCACCATCAGGAGACCTGAGAGAGAATGGTGTCTCGCAGAGAGGCAAAAGAGATAGGAATGTGCGCAGGAGGATTTCCCAGGGAGCCATGAAGGTGATGTTCTGGGCTCCACCCAGGGAGCCTGTCCAGTGACCTAGGAGGGGCTTTAGCTATTTTGCATTTGTAATTTCTCTTAAAGACACACTCCATCTGCCTACACACACCTAGTCATAGAAGCTTCTGGCCCCATAAAACCTGGATCTGTTCCTGAGAACCAGAAGTACAAAGGCGCTGAAGTAGGAGACAAGCTTGGTGTAGTCTCAGAACCTAAAGAAAAAAGAAAATTGTTGTAGAGAGAGCTGTGCTTAAGATGGAGTTTGATGATAGATTCATTCATTCGTTGGTTTATTTATTTATTTATTAAATATCAATTTGTTGAGTGAAAAAAATAAAGTCCCTGTCCTAGTGGAGCTTCCATTCTAGTAAAGAGAAACAGAAAATAAACAAATACCTATGTAACGTCCCAGGTGGCAACGGTGAAAAATGAAACAGGCCAAGGCAGGATACAGGGTCAAGTTACAATGGGGTGGGAAAGTTTGGCTGTTTTATAAGGAATGGGAAAGGAAGTGATCTCATAGTTCTGGTGTAAGCTGAGATCCAGAGGAGGTGAGAGAGTGGGCCACATGGGGGAAGAATACTCTAGGCACTGGAATAGCTGATAGAAAGGCCCCCAAACAGGAACATGCTGGACCTTTTCGAGGAGGGTCCTAGAGAAATTGAGGAAAGCAGAACTAGGTGATGGAGGAGCTAGGTAAGGGATTTGGATTTCATTCTAAGAGCTGTGGGCAGCCTTTGGACAGCCAGTGCTGTAGAAGTCTAGGGAAGGAGAGAGCTTGAGACATCAGAGACCTCACAGCTGATTTCAAGTTAGGCTTGGAAGGATCCAGTGGGCAGAGTTCAGTGTAGAAACAAGGCCAGCAGCAGCCACTGCAGGACCCCAGGCATGGAGCTGGGAAAGGTGACCTGTCTGAGGGCCATTAACAGACCAGTGCTACCTGGAGCTGGAGTTCTCTGGGGGAGAATGCGGAGGATGAGGTTGCAAAGGTACCTTTGCCTGAAGCGTGGAGAACCTTGAAACCAGGCCAGGGATTTTGATATTAATGTGAATAGCTGAGTGCCCTGAGAAGAATAGTGAGGATTCTGAAATTTCTGTCTAGGAGCAATTCGAGTATAGCTCTCAGATGGAGGGTAAGGGTGATGGAAGGGGCAGAAGAATTGTCCTAGAGCTAGCAAGCAAAAGATTTTACCCAGGTTGTGTATTTACCTGAGAGTGGTTTTGGGAAGTGCCAGTGGTAAAGGTTTGAGGTCTTGCCCTAAAGCTACACTGCACTGCAAAGTAAACACACAGTTTTTACTTGGATGGTATCTTATTTGGATAAAGGGAGGGGGATCAATGAAAATTATGGGGCATTAATCCTTGGCTCTGTCCTGGGAGAATGAACGTTACACAATAAAAGGTGTGATTTAGAAAGGTTGACAAGAGTGAGTGTGGGGAGGCAGTCACTCGTGCATCCATACATCCACTTAGCAATTGTTTATGAGTACTCCAGTCTGCCAAGTGGCAGAATAGAACTCGTATATTCCCGTGTTCACACTCTGTCCCTACCGCTTACTACTGTGTCACCTGGGGCAGGTTTTATTTAATCTCTTAGAACCCCAGTTTCCTTATCTGTGTAATAATAATACCAGTAGTCCCCTCTTATCTGTGGGGGATATGTTCCAAGATGCTTGATGGATGCCAAAAACCATGGATAACACTGAGCCCCATATTTATTATGTTTTGTACACATGTGTACCTATGATAAAGTGTGATTTATAATTTAGGCTCTGTAAGAAATTAACAATAATAACTAATAAGATAGGACAATCATATCAATATACTTTATAAAAGTCATGTGAATGCAATCATGATCCCTCTCTCTCAAAATATTATTACACCACATGTAACTGAAACAGTAGAAAGTGAAACTGTGGATATAGGGGGACTACTGTAACATGCCTGCCATGGTGCTGATTGTGATTAGAGAGAATGTGCATACAGTGCCTAGCCCAGTGCTTGGCACCTAGTAAGGGCTCGATAAATGGTGACACCTACTGGATTGCAGTAGATGGAGAGCACTGTAGGCAGAAAGTTGTTACTGCGGCAGCACAGATTTGTCACAGTGAGGGCCTTCATTAGGGTGAGGGTAAACTTTGTAGGGCAGGAGATAGTTTTGAGAGGCTTGGAAGAACATCTTGAATGGGACTTGGGGCCTGAAGGAGAAGGTAAATTCAAAGATAATATGAAGGTCTTCAGTACAGAAAATGTAGAACTAGATGCCCGAACAGGAGGGAAAATTAGGAATAAAGTAGACTGCGGAAGGAGTCACACTTTAGGTTGAATCTGGGGCAGCAGCCAAGTGGAAAGAGTCTCTGGATTTTGGGGATACAGTGGTGTACAGGACAGTACACCTGGGCTAAGCAGTCCAGTTGATTCTAAATATCACCGTGATGGAGTACTAGTCAGGATATAAACTTGGTTGCTATAACAAAAACTCCCAGATAACCGTGACTTATGTAAGAGAGAAGTCAGAGTAATCTAGGCAGAGCTTTGGACCTTCTTCTGTGGCTCCACTTTTACTAATTGGTAGTCCTCATTTGAATGGGCCAAGGTGGCACAGCAGTGTGCCTACACTCCACTCCCAGGGAGGGGGAGGTGGGAAGAGTGAGGGCAAACTCAGCTCACTTGAGGGCACAACCTAGATATTGCATACCCAACTTCTTACATACTGCAGGCCAGACTTGGTCATATGGTCACACCTAGCTGCAAGGGAGGCTGGACAATGTATACTTTATTCCAAGAAATCTGATTCCTAGCTACAGTTCTAGTATTTTGGAAGAGGGGAAGGACAGATATTCAGGGAAGCTAGCGATCTCAGCCTCAGGCAGTATTATATAAAGCCCTGAGGTTGGGTGAGAACATGGAGAAAAAGAGTGTGACAGAAGTATGGTTGGCCCTTGGTATCCATGGGTTCTGCATCCATGGATTCAACCAAGCTGCGATCAAAATTATTGGAAAAAACACTGCGTCTATTCTCAAACTGTAGAAATTTTTTTCTTGTCATTATTTTCTAAAAAATACAGTATAACAGCTATTTACATTGCATTAACATTGTACATGGTATCAAAAATACCCTGGAGATGACTTAAAGTATATGGGAGCATGTGCATAGGTCATGTGCAAATAGTATGCCATTTTATGTCAAGGACCTGGCCATCCTTGGACTTTGGTATCTGTTGGGGGTCCTGGAACCAATCCTCCACAAATACCAAGGGACGACTGTAATTAAGTTGGATTCCATTATGGCAATGGAGAAAACTAGGAAGTTAACAAAAAACATGGAAGATAGCCAAGTAAGCAAAATGGACGGCGTGGGTTGTGGGATGGAGCAGTGGTTAGCTGTGTCTGATCATGTAGAATGTAAGATAATTCGATTTTGATTAGTAACGTATTAGGTGGGGACAAGCGAAGTCGGGACTCGGGAGGTTAAGGCATAGACAATCAGAGCCAGTGGACGTGGATGAGGCTGGAGAGGTTTAGTAAACACAAGGACCCTGGAAACCCCAGGGCCCAGCCAGGTTAAGTGAAATTAAGTTCACATGTCTGAAGGGGTTTACAGATGTTAATTTTACTTTTTTTTCTAATTAGGAAGTAGCTTTTTTAAAAAAAAAATCTTCTTAACTACAAGGACCTAATCCTTTTGGGGAGTTTGCTAATACGAGCATAAATTTTTTCTTTAGCAGTTTTTTTCCCCCATCTCCCTCAGATAACCTTATCTCAATTTTGAATCAGAAATCTTATTTATAGCTTTTCTGGAGAGAATTATTGCAAAGGGGGCAGATTCTTTGCCCTTTGGACTTACTTTCTTTTTAAAAACAGATAAGTTATCCCTCCCTTTTCTCAGGAGAGACAGTTAAATTATTAATTTAAAAATAATGATCGTGAGCTGAAAGGGGGTGTAAATCAAAGTTGGAGAAATAAATCCAGCTGCTTCCTGTTTTTGTGTTTCTTTTCTTCTTCTTCTTCTTTTGAAGGGAAACTAAAAATGCCACAGTTTCATCTATCCCTCAGGCCCAGAAGAGAACTTAGCACAGCTCACATCCTTAATAGACCTGGAATGAAACCAGGAATGGTGTAGCCTTCCAGGATCCTTCCTTCCACCCTCGACTTTTTCCCCCCACCATAGCAGTTTTCATTTTTACTGGTGTCCCAAGTACATTGCTAAGGAAGTATGACTCAGGAGACCTCTCAGCTAGAAGACTACTGAGCCGAGTTTTGAAGGCCATCTGATGCCTAGGCCTTTGTGCATGGCCCATAATTATCTCTGCAAAGATTTGTCCATCGAGTACTTGTTTGGGAAGAGGGGGCAGAAGGGCAACTGTAGCTCTCCCTGCACCTGGTGACTTGCTCTGCTGCCCCGAGCCTTTGGGGGTGAGGCCTGTGTAGGTAGTGGTAGTGCTGGTGCTCCCAGCTTTGGTAGAACACGCACAGTCGGGAGCTCAGATGAGATGCTGTTTGAGGCCTCTTTGAGCTTCCACGTACACTGGATCTTAGGAAAAGGAACTGTCACCAATGTTCCACAGGCATGGAGTGGGCAACTAGTCTCAGTCCCACAGTGAGTCCCTGTCTCTGGAAACATTTCTTCTGTATCGCTCTAGCTGGGTGGCTGGTCCTCCTCAGTTGATCAGTCCCAGCAGAGCTCATTAATAAAGAGGCCAGTCACTGATCAGCCGAGCTCAGCCCTCAGGAAGCTGAAGAGGAAAGTGGATGAAACCAGGGGCCCCAAAAGCAACAGTCCCAGATTCTTACCCGAGCCCTGGAAGCTAACCCATAGGGTTGTTGAGGAGTGAGTGAGTTAACGCAGGTGAAGGGCTTCATATAGTACCTAACGCATTGTAAGCCTTTAAGAAACATTGGCTGTTATTTATTATCAGGTGGGCCCAAGGCAGTGGCCCAAATTTTCTTAATTCCCACAAATTCAGTGTATCTGTAGGGTCCTTAACACTGGCATTGATTTACTTTGTGAATCACTCACAAACATTGTGATGCTTTGTGGAAAAAGCCTGTGGAACTAACTGTTGAAAAATACATTTTAAAAGCTTACCTTTTCAAATATTTTGAAAGTAATAGAGATGGCTGTGGCGAAAGAATTCGAACTTGACTGAAGGGTATGAAGAAGTAAGTCTTCTCCCACTCTTCCCCTAATTCTTAGTCCCATTTTTTCAACATCAAATGGTTACTTGGATATCCTTCTGAAACTTTAACTAAATGCATATGCAAACGTAATGGGTTTGAAAACACTACCTTGCAGATACGCTAAGAAAATGTAGCATCCGCTGTAACTACTTTTCCTGAGCGCTGCCTCCCTCCTAGTTGGGGAGGGCCAATAGAAGTGGGTAATAGAGTTGAAGTTAAGCCCTGGCATCTGGACTCTTGACATCCTCCGCTTCAGGTCTGGCTGGGCGTCCTGGGCTGGTGTCTATTAACAAAGTTTGTGGCTGGTGAACTTGTAGGCAGTTCTTGTGGTGGAGATTATATGCAATGACAAATGTAGCAAACATCTACTGTCAACCATTGGCTCCTTCTGCATTTTCCTGAGAGCAATGGTAGCCTTGAGGTACCCTCCTGCAGCCTGAATGTGCTCAACTGCCAGTGTTATTATGTTGTTGTAATTTTGTGCAACTGCAGGATCTTTTGGTATGGAGGTCCCTCTGTCCCTGAGGAGTTCCTTGTGGGAAGTGGGGTACATGCTCCAAGCAGCTTTCTCTTAACAAACATAACTCTGACCCCCTTCATCCTTCTGGAATTTCAGTGCCCTGTTGGAGATGTGAATCCATGATGCCAACAAGCACACGTCTTCTTTGTTGTCCCTGTGCCCCGAGAACAGAGTGTAAGAACCCCCACTTGCATCCTATTCTCCTCCTGCCCTCATTGTCCTGCGTTCCCTGAGGTGGTGGGGGAATGGCTGATGGGAAAGAAATGGAAAGCACATGGGTTGCATATCTTCAAAACATTATCTCCACTGCACGAAATCTGTCTGTCAGTCTGACCATTCATTCACCTAATGTTTCTCTTCGTAGTGTTTTGTAACTTGCTCTTTCACCAGTCGATAACTCTTATTGACCTTTTCATTGTGGCACTTACTGGAGTTCCTCATTCCTTCCAATAGCTGTATAGAATTCTGTCATGTAGCTATATCAAATTTTATTTACTCATTTTCTTATTGACATGAATTATTTATAGTTACACAAGAATGTCTGAAAAATACTTTATGCCCTCTGCCTATATTTTCTTTCCTCTTCCTTTGCAAATTTCCTTACTTGTCACCTAGCATACAAACAATAGTATGACAGTTAACTTGCTCTTTTTTTGTGAGTCCCGAAGATGCTGCCCATGCCTCCTGTACAGCTGTAATCCTTTGCTTAACGATTTGACAACAGGAACATAAGATTATGGTTTCAGGGGAAGGAGCAGCAATAATGGTAGGTAAATGTTCAAATCCCCAGGTGCATATTTCTTTCTTCTTCTTCTTTTTTTTTGTTCTTTCTTTCTTTCTTAAGTACATACTCTGAGTCCCAAGTAAAAGAGGAACATATTTAGAAAGAATTGTAAATTGTTTCTCTTTGCCAAGAAGAAGGGAAGGAGGGTCAAATTAAGTGGTTGATCAGTTAGGATAAATCCTGAATATGTAGCTTCCACAATTTAAGGTTTCTTCCTCTTACATAAAAGAGGTCTGGATGTAGGTAGCAGTCCAAGACTCATATAGTGGATCTATGAAATCATATCTTTCTGCTTTACCTATGTCTACAGTATGTAGTTTTTACCCTTAGGACCACAAAATAGCTGCTGGCACTTCATCCATCACAACAACATTCCAGGCAGGGAAAAGTAAAAGGGTAAAGGACAAATGATGCATATGTCAGCTGTCTGTCTGCCTTTTTAGGAGCTTTCACAACAGCCTACATAACACTTCTCTTTACATCTTACCAAATAGAACTTGGTCACACGCCCATAGCTACCTGTACCTAGTTACAGTGCCATCCTGAATAAAACTAGAGATCTATTAGTAAGGAATGAGGGAAGAGTTGTGTATTAGTCTGTTCTCACACTGCTAATAAAGACATACCCAAGTCTGGGTAATTTATGAAGGAAAGAGGTTTAATTGACTCACAGTTCAACATGGCTGAGGGACCCTCAGGAAACTTACAATCATGGTGGAAAGGGAAGCAAACATGTCCTTCTTCACGTGGTGGCAACAAAGAGAAGAAGAATGAGCAAAAGGGGGAAAAGCCCCTTATAAAACCATCAGATTTTGTGAGGACTCACTAACTATCATGAGAAGTGCATGAGGGTAACCACTCTGTGATTCAATCAACTCCCACCATGTCCCTCCCATGACATGTAGGGATTATGGGAACTACAAGGTAAGATTTGGGTGGGGATACAGCCAAACCATATCAAGTTGATACTGGGTAGGCAGCTAGCGGTACCTATCGCTTGTGATTTGATCCATGGTTTGGATTTCTCATTTCACCAAGTGCTGACACATGGGATAATAGTTGCAACTCAGAGCAGAGAAGTGAAATGGCTTCAATTGATTTCCTCATTCTCCCCCATCATCTGGGTTTCTTCCTCCTTCCTTCTAAGGATCTTGTCATGAACTGTTGTCTCCTGAATGATCAGGGAACCCCAGTGTAGCATTTGGCCATAATGTAGAAGTTTAAAGTTTCTCTTTCTCAACTTCCTCTTCAAAACTTACAAAACTTACCAAAGATGGTATGTGCACCATCTTTGCTGGGCACAGTTAGGCCGCTGGCTTGTTACCCAAAACAACATCAGCTAAGGAGCTAGGAATCACTGGCTTCCCATTCCAGCTCCAGCTCCCATTGCCCTCCTTATTCTTCCAAGTTCTTACCCTCCAGCTATGCCCAGTCCTCTCCCTTGGATTCCTTTGTGTCCTTCAACAAGTCCAGACACTTGCACCAGTAGTAGCCCCTTCGACCTGGGGTGTCCTCCTCATCCCTTCAGTTCTTCTGCAGACCCATCCCCAAAATTCTCTGCTCATTTTAAATGAACCACTTCAAGCCTCACCTCGCACGAGAAGGCTTCTCTAATCTCTTAGCATCAGTATCCTCTTTTGAGGTCACAGAGTCCCCCAAGTACACTGCTGTGACAGTGTTTATCACACTGGGTCATCGGAGTTAATGTACAAGCCCATTTCCCCCAGCTAGACCCTGAACTCTTCCAGGGCAGGACAGTAAATTTACCACATAACCTCTTACATCTAAAAGAAACATTGTGGCCGGGCGCGGTGGCTAAGCTTGTAATCCCAGCACTTTGGGAGGCCGAGGCGGGTGGATCATGAGGTCGAGAGATCGAGACCATCCTGGTCAACATGGTGAAACCCCGTCTCTACTAAAAATACAAAAAATTAGCTGGGCATGGTGGCGCGTGCCTGTAATCCCAGCTACTCAGGAGGCTGAGGCAGGAGAATTGCCTGAACCCAGAAGGCGGAGGTTGCGGTGAGCCGAGATCGTGCCATTGCACTCCAGCCTGGGTAACAGGAGCAAAACTCTGTCTCAAAAAAAAAAAAAAAAAAAAAAGAAAGAAACATTGTTACTTATTGAATGAAAGAGAATGAGTGACAACTTTCAGTACTTAGATCTACAGAGGGAATAATTTTCCCTCTGGCGGCAGATCTTTTGGGAATGGGAGACCTTCCTACAGCCATGTTGTGATGAAGGTATGTCCCTACTTTGTCAAAGCATAAGCATGCTTGGAATTGCTGTTATATTAAACTTCCCAGCAGCAGCTCTGTGGTCAAGACCGTCAAGGGAGAAGGTCCTGGTTTGTGCAGCTGAAGGGACTCATGAGACATCATCAGCCACTTGAATAAAATGCTGGGCTTTCTATAATGGTTTATTTTGAATAGGAGCAGGTCCTTGGCACTAATCCTGTTTGAATCCTGGATCTCTGTTTAGCAGAAAGATGAGCCGGAGACCTCAAGTTACATTTGTTGTTCAAGTTTGACCAGATACTTGTGTAAGTGTGCGTCACGCCGGACTTTGCTTAAGTAATTAACATTCCTATCAAGGCTCCTTAAAAGGGTCCTGTGTTATAGAGCCCCTCAAAAGGCTGGTTTAAACCTTTGAACTCCCAGCCTTTCCATTCACTGCCAATTACTGATATGCCTAAGTTTCATTTTTCAAAAAAATACAAAAAAGGATTAGGTTTTCTAGGAGAAATGTTTATTATTAAGACAACCAACCCTGGAAAGTAAGGCGCTTTCGAAATGAAGAGAGTTAAGTGTAGAAGTGGTATTAGAGAATGTGTTGAGGAGGGAGTCTAAAATATTTTTTAAATTAGGAAAGATGAGAATTAACATGACTATGACAGCAGCTTTCAGATATTTTATGGACTGTCATGAGGACAAGCAATTTGATGCCCCAGAGGACTGAACTAGCATTTTCTTTTCTTTTTTATCTTTCCTCTTTCTTTTTTCTTTGTCTTTTTCCCCTTCCTTGTTTCTTCCATTCATCCTTTCCTCTTTTTTTGTCATTCCCTCTTTTTTTAAACTCCTATTAGGCTCCTTTAATATTATAAGGTCTGGAACAAAAAATTACAAATGCTGGCAAGGATGTGGAAAATGGGGAACTCATACATTGTTGATGGGAATGTAAATTAGCACAGCCATTATGGAAAACAGTATGGAGATTCCTCAAAAAAGTAAAACTCGAACTGCCACGTGATCCAATAATCCTGTTACTGGGCACATAATCCAGAGGAAAGGAGATGAGTACGTTGAAGAGATGTCTGCGCTCCTGCGTTTATTGCTGCAGTATTCACAACAGTCACGATTCGGAATCAACCTAAGTGTCCATCAGTGGATGAATGAATAAAGAAAATGTGGTATATATACACAATGGAATATTATTCAGCCATAAAGATAATCAAATCTTGTCATTTGTGGCAACATGGATGAGCCTGGAGAACATTATATCAAGTAGAATAAGCCAAGCACAGGAAGACAAATGCCAGATCTTCTCACTCATATGTGGGAGCTAAAAAAAGTTGATCTCTTAGAAGTAGAGAGTAGAATCATGGCTACCAGAGGCTGGGAAGGGTAGAGGAGAGTGGGAGAGGGACTGGCTAGTTAATGGATATGAAATTACAGTTAGATAGGAGGATAAGTTCTAGTTTTCTACAGCACAGTCGGGCGATTTAGTTAAGAATAGTTTAGTGAAATTTAAAAATAACTAGAAGAAAGAAATTGAATGTTCCAAACCCAAATATATGATAAATGTTTAAGATGATGGATATTGCAATTACCCTGATTTGATCACTACACAACGTATACATACATTGAAATATGACATTTATCTCATAAATATGTACAATCATAATGTGTCATTAAAAAATTTAAAAATAAAATTATCCGGCACTTTGAGAGGCCCAGGTAGGAGGATCCCTTGAGCCCAGGAGTTCAAGACTAGCCTGGGCAACATGGCAGAACCCCATCTCTACTAAAAATACAAAAGTTAGCTGGGCATAGTAGGGTATACCAATAGTCCCAGCTACTCGGGAGGCTGAGGTGTCAGGATTGCCTGAGCCCAGGAGGCAGAAGTTGCTGTGAGCTGAGATTGTCCCACTGGACTCCAGCTTGGGTGACAGAGTAAGACTGTCTCAAAAAATAGATAAAATGAGATAAAATTATTTTTAAAAAGATTGTAAGGTCTGTAAGAATAGGAGATGGATCTAACCTGTTAATAGAGGTCCTGTCGAATAAGTGAACAGAGAAATGAATGTTATTACAATGTGCCAGGCACTGAGAATATGGAGATGAAAGACATAAACTAGAAGAGAATAATGACAAACAGTTCACTGCAATGTGGAGATGTTAAGTACCCGGAGAAGTACAGAACTGCTGAGGGAGTGGGAGAGGGTGGGCATCTGCTCCTAGCTGCAGAAAGAGGAATAGGAGTCTGAGAAAAGCCTCCCTGGAGTTGGTGATGATTTAACTGCATCTCAAGTAATGATCAGACATCCATCAGATGAGGAAGTGAGGAGAGTGCCTCAGGCAGGACCAAGCGTGAGCACAGGCCTGGAGTAGAAAATGTCACGGTGTAGGCCATGAGCCCAGACTCTCTCTTTGCTACTTGTGAGAAAGTCAAAGGCAGGCGGAATGGGAGAAGATGCTAGGAGAGGTCAGTGGGGCCACACGGTGGTATAGCAAGTGAAGGAACGTGGGTTCCCTCTGGACGTGATGGGATTCACCTGTGGATTTTAAGCAGGAGGCCAACTGGTAGCTGCATGAAGGGCATCTCTGAAGGGAAAGAGAAAATTCAGGAGCTGTTCAGTAGACCAGGCAAGGTGGTTCTCAAGACCACAAGAAGGCTGGAACTTGTACATACAGGGTAGAGATTGGAGAAGAGGGGACAGATTTGAGAAGTATTAGGACTTCCTGCTTGCTCAGGTTGGTTGACTAGGTGGACAACAGTGCCTGGTATACACTAGATGGTGGTTTTCTCAGTTGCAGATGACATCTGTTGTCTTCCCAACCTTAATCTCCAGATCAGTACCTGACACCTAGTAAGGTTTTAATTTTAATATTGTTTACTTAATAAATGCTTTAATTAATGAATTATTTAACGATACTAACTTAATGTGCCATATGTGTGAAAGAGTGCTAGTTTTTGTTTTTTTTTTTTCCCTCGCAATATTTATTTCACTTTTAGGAAAAGGAATTCTGGGCCAGGCACAGTGTCTGACGCCTGTAATCCCAACACTTTGGGAGGCTGAAGCAGGTGGATCACCTGAGGTCAGGAGTTTAAGTCCAGCCTGGCCAACATGATGAAACCCCATCTCTACTAAAAGATACAAATGTTAGGCCAGGTGCGGTGGCTCACACCTGTAATCCTAGCACTTTGGGAGGCCAAGGTGTGTGGATCACGAGGTCAGGAGTTCAAGACCAGCCTGGCCACGATGGTGAAACCCCATCTCTACTAAAAATACAAAAATTAGCCGGGCGTGATGGTGGGTGCTTGTAATCCCAGGTACTTGGGAGGCTGAGGCAGAGAATTGCTTGAACCCGGGAGGCAGAGGTTGCAGTGAGCCAAGATTGCGCCATCACACTCCAGCCTGAGCGACAGAGCAAGACTCAAAAAAAGAAAAAAAGGAAAAGAATTCTGATTTGTAGCTGAGTACGTTGCTTTCTAGTGGAAGAAATACTACATTTCCCAGGCTCCTTTACAGATAGATGTGGTCATGTGACTAAGTCCTCACCAAGGAGATCCAAGTATAAAAGTGTTTTCTGGAACCTCAAGAACAGCTCCTATAAGGTGAAGAGGAAGCACCTTTGTCCCCTCCTCTCTGCTCTCTTCTCCCTCTTTCCCGCTATCTAGAATGCAGAGGCACTGCCTAGGGTACCAGCATCCATCTTTCTAAGTATGGCAGAGCAGTAAGATAGAAGAAATCTGGCCTTTTCTGACCATGAAGCTGTTGTATCAATCTTATATTTTTTTAAGCAAGAAACACACTTCCATTTAAGCTACATATTTTAATTTTTACTTTTCGGATACATGTAGTTGAGCCTAGTCCTAACTGGGACACTTAGGAAGTGTTCAGGTATGTAATCTCTCTAGACTTTATCAGCTACCCTGTAAAATCTGATCATCCTTATTTGACAGGTGAGAAAATTGAGACTCAGAGGCATTATTTGATTTCTTTAAGCGCATGTAGCCACCTAAGTCTTCTGATAGATTTCACAGCTCTTTGCTACCAAATCTCACTTCCCTTAGCAGGCACACAGCAAATGCTTATTAACTGGAATTCACCTGAACTACACTGTCTTTCTATACCCTCTTTGGGTTGGGTTTTATAGCAAGAGGTCAGTGTCTTGTTGGCTTCCCTGGGACAAACAAAATCAATTCTATCCTCTCTCTTTACACATATACCTACGTACGTGTGTGTGTGTGTGTGTGTGTGTGTGTGTGTGTGTGTGTGTATGCAAAAACTGACATAGCAGTCTGAATTCGACTTAGCCATTCCACCAATTCTCCATCAAATATTGATAAAAATCTTATTGTATGTCTAAAGCTGTGCCAGGAGTAGGAAAACCAAAATAAACAAAAATAAAGAAATCACATTCCCTGCCCCACTCGGAGCTTGCAGTTGATCTTTGCGGGTTTTGAAGAATTTATTTCCCTTCCTAATTCTGAGGTGATAGTAGATTAATATGCCACTTCATCAGTTTGTGTGAAATTAGTTTGGCTTTTCAAAGAAAGCCTACAGCTTCAGCAGTGGGGCAGTTTTGATGGCACATGGTGTGCTGATATTAAGACGTGGTGGTCTGATTTAGGTTGTGATTCTTGGTTTCTGAATGTGTGCTGTCACATTTCACCTGCTATGTCTGAGCACCTAGTTATGTGGGCCAGAGGCATGACCTGAAGCTTCAGCAACTTTTTGAGAACTGAGGATGAATTCCTAAGCTGGACCTTAAGACGCTCAGCAGTTGAAAACCTAGGCAAGGCATGTGCTAAGAGTTTGCTAAGGTGTGAAGTTCGTGTTCAGCTTTCCTTATGACTTTATATCTCAGTAGGTACAAGGACATAGAAAGTTCTAGTATTATTATCGTTTATTGAACAGTTTTAAATATGTGGTACACTTTACATACTATCAATTATTTCATTCTAACAGCTCCATGAAGTATCATCATCTGTATTTTACAGATGAAAAAACTGAGATTCAGAGAAGTTAAGAAATTTGCCCAACATCAGTGTTAACACAGCTGGTGAATGGCAGAGTTCAAATCCAGCTCTCTGTGACTCCAAAACTGTGCACTAAACCGGTCTGCCGCTTTTGGTAACTTTAGATGTGTGTACTTAAAATCCATCCTCATCAAGGCTGGCCCAGAAGAGTAAGACCACCTGGCTTCTCAGCACTTGCTCGTGGCAAAAGTGGTCAGTACTAGCTGGTTGCTATCATGAAGAGTGTTGCTTGTTGGAAACTTTAGTAATAATGTTTCCGCATTTAACATCTCCCTAGACATTACATTTGCTTAGGAAAAAAACCAACTTGTTAAACCTGTCTTAGCAAACTGACCACAATTTGTAATATTTTCTTTAAAGGAAGAAAAATTAAACCTTGAGTTTCCGAAAGCCCATAAAGGCAATGAAAGAATTCCACCAGGGACTTGCATAGTTGCATGTGGTAGCGTCTGAGAATTAAAAGTGTTTAGAGCATTATTTTATTCTATTGTGCTGTTATCACCTCAATCAGTATAATTCTACAGCTTTACTTTTACTGTGTCTAGGGACTCAGTTTTGATGAGATCAGTTCGTTATTAAAGAAGATAGCCCTTTTTTTTGGAGACTATTGGGTTTCAGATTAGTTGACAAAGTAACGAGCAAGCTTGGGGTGATCTTAACTAAACGTGGGAGGCAGTGGTAGCAATGAGTACCACAAAGGCTGTGGAGTCGCGCAAACCTGGCTCCTCAACTCTCTAACTGTGTGACCTTGGACAAGTCACTAAACCTCTCTAAGCCTCAGTTTATTCCTCTTAAATGTGGGGATAGTACTGTTACTGATAGTAACCCCTTGTAAGATTGTTATGAGGATGAAATCCGATGTTAGAGCTTGAGTGCGGTGCCTGACACAGGGCAGAAGCTGAACACCTGCCACTCACGGTTCATTATCATTCTTATCTTCATGCTCTATCATGTAATTTCACCAATGTGGTTAAAACCAGTTAGTTCCCTTAGAAGTTGTCAGACAAGGAGACAGGCATAATATGCTGAGCAATTGAAGATGCCACCCTCTTGGTTCAATTACTCAAAGTGACAGCCAGAATTCCCTTTGTCAAGCGTCAACTGTGCATGTCAAGACTGTGCCTCCTGGGTCTCCTGCATGTATTCCTCACAGATGGCAGGGCACACGCCAGCTTGGCATGTCCACACGGTCACCACCAGGGCTTTTAATGAGAACCATTCATTGTAGACTGATGCTTTCGAGTTTTGCACAGATATAAACAGATGTCAAGGTTTGTATAATTTCCTGCTGGGTAATCTGGTACTAGAAATATGATGTATCTGGAAACTGCAAAAACGTTACCTAGTCTAAGGTGAGTTTTTACAACAGAAGAAGTTAAGGAAAGGCTGAATGGGTCTCTTATGGAATTATGCCCAAATATTGTACCCTTCACTCTCATTCAGGCTAAGTGACAATTCCATTCCATCTCATCAAAGCAGTCCTAACTTAGAACCTCTTGTTTCTTTGTTTGTTTTGTCTTTTTGTAATTAGTTACTTTTTCTGTTTGTTTGGCTGCCTTTGAAAATATTATTTTAGGGTAGTCAAGTTTTAGCTTTCCTTTCTACTGAGGTACATGGCATTGCATATGGTGAGGCTTATCTTCTTAACTGGAAAATCACCAAGCATTGAACAAACTGCTTGAAAAGTTCTTACTTCAGATCAATTTCTTATACCAAGTGATATCACCTTACTGGGAGGCCTTTGCATTTTGTTTTTCAATGACCTGTATTTCCTCTGCATATATGGTTGCATTCTACTTTGGTTAGGTGCTGCCTCAGACTGGTTTCTTAAACTCTGTCAAATTTGGTTATTTGGTCCCACCAGGTTTGGGATTTTCTAAAATTAGTTCTTAAGGGGAATTGATGTGATTTAGGAGAAGCTGAACCTAAGGGAATTACTGTAAGTAAAAGGTTTAGAATGGTGTTTGGCACATAATAGGCACTCAATAAACGTTAGCAATTGTGGTTGTTGCTATTATTGTATGATTTTATGAAACTTGTTGGATAGGTTCTGTATCCAATTGTGGGAATAAGTATAAGAAATTTTCATTCCTTCTGGAGAAATGACATCATGAGAACCCAGACAGAGAAAAAAACATTCCTGCATACAAGGCAAAGGTTGACATATTAAAGATACTATCCTACGACATTAAAAAATATATATAGTTTCCTTTAATGGCTCTTCCTTTTTTAAATTTAGAGATTGATTCTCGTTATGATGCTCAGGCTGGCTCTTGACTCCTAGGCTCTGTTGACCCTCCTGCCTCAGCCTCTTGAGTAGATGGGACTACAGGTGCATGCCACCACTCTCGGGTTCCATTTGTCTTAGGAGTTCTCCTTCTCTGTCCCCACCACTGTCATCAGCCCTGTTGTGTTTACCTGTTTTCAAGACCTAAAATAGTACATGGCATTTAGAAGATGTTTTGTTGTCACTGAACTGCTCTAAAGTGACCTGCCCTAGTCCTAATTCTGCCATATATTATCTGTGTGACTTACCACTAAAGTCAGTGATAAAATCCAATTTTGCCCTCAGGGCCCCAGCTTCCTCAATCATAGAATTGGAGCTGAAGCTTGAACTCTAGAATCTCCTGAGTTCTCCTGGCTCTGAAACTTGATGTTGTTTTGGGGCGTTTGGGTTTCTGTTGCATGGTGGTGTGCAAGAACACTTTTTGTGTAAACATTCATGTGAAGATGAAGTAGTTTTACACAAGTTTTTTATCCTGGAAAATGAAATTGGTTTAGGAAGTTCTTCTTACGTTAAATACATAAATTCCTTCTTACATTTTGTGCCCTTTAAGGCCTGTAGAAATTGGTAGCTGTGTCTGTGAGCATATGTCTGTGCAAACTTCTGCATCTGTTTGTAATTTACAGATAGATGGTAAGAATTTTTTCTATCAGATCCAAGAATGTGTATCTGAAGCTAGTCATCTACTTTTAGGAATCTGTTCTAGAGAAATAGCCTAGAATGTAGATAATTATTTATGGATAAAGTTATTATAATAATTTTATAGTACTGACAATACAAAATAAAGTGATCAGCAATCAGAGAATGATTGTATAAACTTGATATATACATAAATCAGAATATTTATACTAAAGAGCCGTATACAAAGATATTTTGTTCCATCTCACCTTTTTAAAACAGTTGATATAAAATGTAGAGGAAATAACCCCAAATGATAATGGTTATTACTGGATAGTGGGATTATAAAATATTTTTATTATCTTATTGACACATCTCTAAGTTTTTTTTACAATGAGTTTTATTCTTATGAGAAAAATTATATTTAAAATGTCAAACCTTATCTAAAATATAGAGAATCCTGATGATAAACACCAAAAATGTCAATACAGGTTTCTTCACTGCATGGGAAATACCTTGACAGAAAACAGTGAGATGGATCAAACTATCTGCTCCGGGTTTATTGTGCACACCCGCTAGTTTCATGCTTGGCATCAGGCCCTTCTCTGAAAGGTCCTAACTATAGCATCTGTTGGACTGCCTAGCTGGGCTCCATGTCCATGGCATCATGGTTATAGGCAGAAAGAGAAGGTCATCCTGTAAACTTTTCTGCCAGTGACCACAGCAGCACAGCCAGCATATGTCTTAAGTGTGCAGCAATTTGTTCAACACAGAGTTTAGTGTTTATAGAAGGGAGAGCAGACCCAGGAAATAATAAAATGAATGAATTTCATTTCCCACTAAGTGTTTTGTGATGGAGAGTATTAAATAGGAGCTTCCTTGGAATGCTATTAATGCAGCGAATCCTCTATGTCACTTTACTCCAAATCCTGGATTCTCTCAGCCTGCAGGAGGGGCGAGGGAGAAGAAATCCTATCTGAAACCATCCAGACTACTGTGGCTGTGCCAGTTTCTGATTGTGTGACCTTGGACAGTTTACTCGTTCACTCGCAAAATGTTTACTGAGTTGCTCCTTTTTGTGCCAAGTGTTTGGAATAAAAGAGTGAAGAAGATGGAGTACTTGCTGTTATAAAGATTAATGCCCATTGGGGTTGGAAAGAGATGCAGACAAGATATTTCACTTATTTAACTCTTTTTTTTTTTTTTTGTCTTTTCCTTGAACTGACTGGTTCCTCCTGGTTGGTCTCAGGCCTTCTGCCTTCTCTTACATTGTGCAATCTCACTTGAGAGTTTCAGTCTCTCCCGTCCTTGCAGGTACTGCTTGTTGCAGAAGGACTGGCCATCTGTAAGTCTAGGTGCCCTCCTAAGCTACAGACTCACAGTGCTGGTAGTCAGCTGGGTAGCTCCCCTTGGGAGTCTAACAATCATGTAGAAGTTGACTTGTTCAAAACTGAGTTTGATGTCATCTCCACCACTTCTCCCCACAAACTGGCTTCTCTTGTTTCCCATCTCCATGAATGGCCCCGTTGTCCATCCAGTGTCCAAGCCAGAAATCGCCCCTTTTTGTGTGTTTTTCTCTCTTTCATATGTGATGGACCATCCAGTTCTGTGGATTCCCCCTGCTGTGTTCATCTCATTCATTTCAGTCCCCTTCTTTTTAATCTAACTGCTACCTCTCTTCAGGTTTCCCTGCCACTCGTCTTTCACTCTTTTGCATTCCAGACAGAAGAATCTCTCTCGAATGTAACTCTATCACATGACTCCTCAGCACCATGCCTCCTGCCTGAGTGCCCACTGCCCTTTCTCTTTAACACGGCACTCCTGAGTTCTCCAGTTTCATTACTTGCCCTCTTTTTCCTCAAATCTTAAGACTTTAGTCATAAATTATTACTTTCTTTTATCCATCTCATACTCATGATACTTATAACCTTTATATATTCATGCATGCTGTTACCTCTATCTAGAATGTTCTCTCCCTTGCATATTCCTTCCCCACTCCTTCCCTCATTTATCTGGACCACTCCATTTCATTCTTCAGATATTGAATCAGACACTACTTCCTCCAGGAAATCTTTATCGAATTTTCAAGTCTAGGTTGGACACCTCTATTTCCTGTTCCCATAGACCCAGTCCCTTCTCTGTCATCACCATTAAGACACTGGTTCGTGTGTTTGCTCTCACCAGAAGACCATGGGCTTGGTGAGGGCATTCTAGAATCTAGTCTAGTAATAAGTAACTGTAGGTACTTAATAAATATTGATTAAAGATAAATTTTTGTTTTTCTAGATGACATTAATCTCAACATAAAAATAACGTGACACAATAATAGTAATAACACACCAATGGTTTTGTTTTCTTGGTCCTTCCTTGGACCAAACCCTGGTTATAACTCTTGCTTCCTTTAGGAAGCTCTTCAACCTCTCTAGCAAACTCACGTCATGTAGTTCACACCACTGAGCCCTAAGATCAACCACACTTAAAAGAAATACATTGGAATAAAAAGAATCATACCTGGGCTGCTGTCTAAGATTCTGATTAGAAAGGGGGAAAATGCCTAAATAAGAATAATAGTTAACATTCACTGAGAGCCTCTTCTGCCAGGCACCTTCTAACTACTTTACATGAATTATTTTGATCCTCCCAACAATGCTGTGAGCAAAGTATAATTATTTCCATTGTACAGATGAGAAAGCTGAGATCAGAGGAGTTAAGCAACCAGCTTCAGGGCACAAAGCAGAAGTGGTGAAACCAACGCAGTCAGTCTGATTCCATGGTCACCACCCTTGCTGCCTCCCTCTATGAACTCTGAAGAGTCTTTAGCTCTAACCTTCTATGTTTCTCTGGTTGTCAAAAGCAAAAGCAAGTCTGGCCAATAAGGCATTCGCATTTGCAGGGCTTCCACTTGCTCAACCCCATCCCTGGTTGCTGGAGGACCCAGGCAATGCAGATGGAGTCAGTCCTCTAAGCCTTCTGTGATCGCATCCTTATTTCTTAATAGATGTTCATATTCTTCATGAGAGGCAGTATAGCACAGTGGCTGAAAAGTGGACTCTGAATTCTGACTACCTGAGTGCAAACCACAACTCTTTCACTCATTAGGTCTATGACCTTGGGCAAATTATTTAACCCCCTTAGGCCTCACTTTTCTCATCTATACAAGGAGGATATTAATAATATTACTTAACCCATAAACTATTATGAGGATTAAAGGAGTTAGTAGATGTGTAGCATACTTAGAACAAGGCTGGGTCCATAATAAGCCTTGTTAATATTTACTCAAGCTGGTGTTAGAGTGCTTTAAGTACCTGGGTAGCTCAACTATCAATTGAGCTGTAGATATCTACCAGTCTTTTCATCTCATTATGGGCTTAAAAAAAGACATATGTATATTACCCAGAAATATAAAAATAAATCAACTGCAAAACCCCACTTGAAAGGTTTTCATAAATCTTGCAAAAGTTGGGCCAAGTTTAAAGATTGCTGCCTAGATTGGTTTAAAGCCCTTTATTGTCTACACTCTAATGGGGATGCTTATAAAGGGAGGACCGGGAATGGTTTGTCTGGCTGTGTGTGTGGTCACCGGAATCATGGCCTTTTATCTACCTGCTGTGTATGAGTAGGAGGAGTTGGCTCAGGCTTCAGGAACGTCAGCAGATGATAAAGCCCTTGTCCTCAGTCTTGCTCGTGCCAGCAGTTGGAGAGCTGTTATCGGGTTCTCAGACCCAGCCCAGCATTCATGGGCTACACTCCAGCCCTGATCAAATGCACCTTTCCACTGTGTACCCTTTCACACTTACTCTTTCTTCTGCCTAGAATTTTCTCACCCTATCTGAGTAAGTGTATGTGTATCTTAAGGCCCAGATTAAAAGCCACTTCATTCCTGAAGCTTTTTTCTCAGCACTCCACTGGCTGTCTTCTTTTCCTTCTTTGCACTATGCCTACGTCTCATGCCTGTTTTCCTTTTCTGTCTTTGTTGTACTTACAGGGAATTTGCCATGTAGACTGAGCTCTCAAATACTTGAATTTTTCACCTCCATTCTTTTATTTAGCCCTTAAAACAGCCCTTTGAGGAATGTAGCATTTTCATCCTCACTTTTCTGATGAGGAACCCAAGGCTCAGAGAGGTTACATTATTTGTTTAAAACACAAACCCAAGCCAGACTCCAATTTTGGTGCTCTTTTTCCTCTGCCACTGGCTCCCTCCTTGAAGTCATAGGTCATGTCTTGCTCAAGTTTGTGTCTCCCTGCAGTGCCTAGCACAGGTTTAGGCTCAATAAGTCTTTTAAATAATTTAACTTAGGTTTATTGAACCTATGAGGTGTTAGGTCTTGGATACTGGCGTTAAACAAACATAGGTATTTGCAAAATAAAAGAAGGAAAGAAGTTGATGTGGGCATTTTTATTTTACTTAGTAAGGTGGATTGCTTAGGATTCATAAGCTCGAACGCCAACCAGGGCAGGTAAAAATGAGTTTAAGAGGTTGGATGTGACCCAGTGAGGAGTAATGGGGACTCTTGCTAACTGGACATGGAAGCAACCACAACTTAATTCTAATCAATTGCTGCCATGTTGGAATATGAGCCTCGTGTTTTGAGATTTTGCATGTTCTCAAGAAAAGCTACAAGTCCAGACTTACTCTACAGTTTCTTAATAATTGTCAGTGTTGCCAGCTAATTTGTTTTTATTTTTTAATTGAACAGCTAAACAATACATGGCTTATGGTTACCACTAACTCTTTGAAATGCTGAGGATTGAGCCAACCATGCAGTCAGGGATGCCCGTGCTTCTGAGGCAGGGAGCCAGTGCTGAGGAAGGGCCTGTCTGCTGCTTTTCCCCTTCTGCTCTTCATTAGCCTCCCTGTGAGTCTCACCCACCTGCGGGCTTGTCCTGGCTTTGCAGCAATACTTCACCTCCTTGACCCTGCTCTCCTGGCTTGTCTCCCTTTCTCTCCCTGCTGTCACGGGTGGTGACTATCCTGTCGCCTTCACAGAGATCCTCCACACTGGATCTCACTCTCTAATTTAGCTCCTTGTCTTTATTGTGATGAATGAGGTTGAGCAGATGACAAGCAGAGATCCCTGGGCAGAAGATCAAATGCTCCCCTGGGCTGCCCAGAGCATATTTATGACTTTGCTGCTTTAGGAAGTTCCACCCATGATAATGTGGTGCCTGCCCAGAGTGAACTTATCTACCCTCTCCATACCTCTACTCAGTCCCAGTGAGAAAATAGAGATTTGTAAAGAAGACCTTGGAAAGAGAATCCATGACAACCTGTTTGGAATTTTCTCTTCAGCATTGTGGTTTGGTGACTATAAATTAATAGAACACTCATTTGAAATGTGAATGGAGATAGTTGTGCTAAGTGACTCTGGCTTCAGGGACTAGTCAGAGAGTCCCCAATATGTGGCCACAAGGTGGCTAAAATATTATTTTAGGGGCATCAGCAACGGACTTGCTGGATGTTTGTTAAAAAAAAAAAAAATTGAATTTCTGAACTTCATCCCAGATCTAGGGGTGGGGTGTGGGAATGTGCATCTTTACAAGTATCTCAGCAGATTCTGATGTATGTGAAGATTAGAAACCTGTGACTAATGATAATAGTGAACACAGAGCCCTAAGTGTTGTAAGTGCTGTATATTTATTTCTTACAACAGGCCTATGAGACACCTGTTTTTCTAACTGTGGAGTAGATATCACTGTTTGCATTTATTTTGGGTACCACATAGAGATACCTTTTTTAAAAAAATGTCAAAGTTACATGTTTAACTTAAATATAACACTCATATGTGTAATAAGCCCACTAACCTCATAATTTCATTGGTATTATTGCTTAAGTAAAGGTTAAGTGTATTTAAATATAAAGAGTGAATTCATTTAAAGGGAAATATTAAGTAAATAATAATTTTGGTAACAAACACTATGAGGGTAGAATGGAAAAAACTGAAGTTTGCAAAGCATTTAGGTGAGTGGAAAAGCTCTGTACTGAGTCAAAGAATTTGGGTTTAAATCTTGAACTACATTCTTACTCGTTATATGGCCTTGAGCAAATCACTTAGCCTCTCTGAGTTTTAGCTTCATTCTCAGCAAAATGGAAATATGAAAACCAACTCAGCTAGGCTATGGTGAAGAGCATATGAGAGAAAAAAGGAACACTTAACAATAGGTGGTCAAGAAACATTATTGAATATGAATATTACTCTAATCTTTCTAAAGTATTAATTCACGTTTTTCTCTTTTTTTGAGATGGAGTCTTGCTCTGTCACCTAGGCTGGAGTGCAGTGACACAATCTCAGTTCAATGCAAACTCTGCCTCCCAGGTTCAAGAGATTCTCCTGCCTCAGCCTCCAATAATATGATTTTTTAATATGGACATTACTTGAATCTCCTTTAAAATTTGTTAGAAATGTAAACTTTTTTTTTTCTTTTTTATTGTTTTTGGAGACAGGATCTTGCTCTGTCACTCAGGCTGGAGTTTAGTGGTATGATTGTAGCGTACTGTAACCTCACACTTCTGGGCTCAAGCGATCCTCCTGCCTCAGCCTCCCGAGTAATAAGGATTATATAGGTGCACACCAGCATGCCCAGCTACCAACTCTTATTTCTCATATCTTTTTCTGAGTTATGTTTTCACTACATTTACTGAGTGGTGTGAGGGGAGAGTGCTGAACTTGGGTTCCAGCTCTGCCTTTAACTATTAGTACGACCTCTGACGAGACATTTTGCCTCATTGTGCCTCTCAGTTTTATAATCTGTAAAGTGGGATTGCCGTAAAAGACTTACAGGTTTTCTCTCAACCCCTTTGCATTGGAGGTATTTCTTTATTATCCATAATAAATGGAGAATAGTCAGAGCGTAGATTAAATATCACTTTCACCCGGTAGACAATTGGCCAGAACTGCTCTACTGTGGCCCAGCTTACAGGTTTCATGTTCTCACGTTCTTTGGAGGTGCTAATGAGCAGTAAAACCAAATGGCTGGCAGAAGGAAGAGGAAAACAGAAGACACTGGAACAAGGAATCTGGATTCTCTTCAAACTTAAAGTATCTCCCAAATGAATAAAAGTTGATTATGTTTTTATAGTACTACAGTTTGACAATATGATCTATTTTTTTAAATAGAATCACACTGGCATTGGACTAGAGAGAGATTCATAATTAAATCGTGTCTATTTCTTTCTGCCTTAGAAATAGCAATGAAATCTAGATTTTTTCTTTTTATGGGGGAGCTCTTCAGTCTTTAAAAAATGCATTAATAACAAAGATGGCATAATTAGCTGCCTGGGTGAGCTCTCAGAAATCAACTTTTCTTTGGATCAGCTGTCTCCCAGTTAAGCAGTTATGCAGAAATCTTTCTTTTTCATGCCCGGAAGTATAAAACAGAAAAATCATGGGACGCTGAAATTGCTGAACACACACGAAGTGGTGCCACAGTGTCCCCACCCTGTGCCAAAGCAAATTTCTGAGCATTATATAATTTCTCCCTGGCTTTGAGCTCCCGCGATCCTGTCTGAGGTTGATGCTGTATAATCTTCTAGAGCTGAACTCTTTCAGGCACTTCCTTGGCAGGTGACATCTTGTCAATATTAGAGACCTGTGACTAGGAGAGGAAAGAGAGGTTCCCATCATTTCAGCCTACTTCCAGCACCCTGCCATTTTCCAAAATTCATGCTGGGGATTGCTAAAACAGACAGCATTTATTGGCTGAAGAGTAAATCATGATTTTCATGGGTATATCCATTCATTTGGAAAATATTTTTGATCATTCACTGGGCTAATAGTGCTGTGGGGAATTTGAAAAAATGTATTTTATATGGTTTCAAAAACAAATTCTATGGTAGAGCTTTTGCCCTCAAGGAATTTACAGTCCTTAAGAGAGCCAAGACATGCATTTGTAAGTTAAATAACAGCACTCACAAAAACTAGATACCCCTGCAATGCACTAGTGGTAAAGCTAACAAAAGGTAATGTCATAGAGTGTGAGTTCTGGTTGGCTGATCTTGTCTAATTCTCTGATGTTCCCAATGAAGAAACTGAAGCACAGAGAGGTAGGAAAGACTAACCTGAGGAAGCACAGCCAGGAAAGGATTGCATTGAGGCTTAAATGCAAATCTCCTAATGCTCTTTGCACTCTGCTTTCTGCTACCTACAGCCATGTCTCTACATCTTTAAGCATGAAAGTGGTGATTTCAGGAAACTGTTGATGTTCAGAGGAAGAAAGGTGGCCAACTTTAGGAATCCAAATTCCAATATTACTCCAGGTAATGCCAGAGAGACATAATTTGACTTAAGATTGTCCACATCTTTCTAGTCCAGTGCCAACATCATTCATTAGCTAGATATACACTATTATATACTGTAAAATCATAATCAACTTCTCACCATTTTGGAGAAATTTTTAGCATAAGGAGAATTTAGATCTCTAGTTTGTTGGTATCGTCTTTTTGCTTCCTCCTTTGTCAGTCATTTGGTCATATTGCTCGTTAGCACCTTCAAATGGATATAGGAAAATGGAACTACAGGTTCCATTTGGATAAGTATCCCTTATCCAAAAATCTTCAGACCAGAAGTGTTTTGGAGTTAAGAACGTTTTGGATTTTGGAATATTTGCATGTATATTATGAGATATTGTGGACATGGGATACAGGTCTAAACACAAAATTCATTTATGTTTCATATATACCTGTATTAGTCTATTCTCATACTGCTAATAAAGGCATACTCCAGACTGGGTAATGTATGAAGAACTGTGAGTTTAATTGACTCATAGTTCAGTATCTCTGGGGAGGCCTCAGGAAACTTACAGTCATAGCAGAAGGGAAAGCAAACATGTCCTTCTTCACATAGTGGCAACAAGGAGAAGAATGAGAGTGAAGTGAGGGAAAAGCCCCTTATAAAAAATCGGATCTCAAGTAAACTCACTATCACGAGAACAGCATGGATGTAATCGCCCCCATTATTCATTTACCTCCCACTGGGTCCCTCCCATGACACGTGGGAATTATGGGAACTACTAGTTCAAGATGAGATTTGGGTGAGGACACAGCCAAACTGTATCAACACCTTACACACACACCTTGAATATTTATACAATTTTTTTTAGTAATTTTATGCATGAGACAAAATTTTGACTGCATTTTGACTATGACCCGTCACATGAGGTCAGGTGTGGAATTTTCACCTGTGGTGTCATGTTAGCTCTCAAAAGTTTTGGGTTTTGGAGCATTTTGGATTTTGGATTTTTGGGTTCAGGATGCTCCACCTGTAGTAAGTTGGCCGTCACTCAGCAGCTCTGGAAAATTACCTGTCTTCACTGAATTTCCTCATCAGTAAAATGGAAATGATGATAGTACGGACCTTGCAGGATTATGCTAAAATTCAGAGGCATTCATGCAGCTTAGAATAGTGCCAGGCACATGGCAAGTGCTATGGCGTACTTAAGCATCTTCCTGTGGTGCCTCATCATTGCCCTGTGGTTGTGCCTTGATTATCCCTGTTTCACTTTTCAGAGGGAGCAAAGTGGCCAGCTTTAAAAATCAGAATTCCAGTATTACTCCAGGAAATACATAGAGCCAGAGAGACACAATTTTGATTTAATAATATGATCTACATCATCCCCTCAGGCTACATAGTTGTGGCATGCACATCTATACCAAGATTTTACCTTTTTTGTAAAAGGAAGATATTTATAGCTTCTATTTCGTATCTTAGATCTTTGTAAGAGCACTTAAGTTCAGCCTCCTAAGAAACTGCCGATTTTGTTGATGATGAATGTCTGCACAGATTTTCATACTATTTAGTATTGGGAGTGCCTTAGGGACCATCAACAATAGCCCCGTCATTTCATCCACGAGAACACAGAGGCCTGGAGAGGTCATTTATCCATCCTTGGTGGGTGCACACTAGAGGTTATCTGGTTAGTAGCCCAGCTAAGATGAGAACCCAGGAATTTCAATTTAATCTCAAATGACTTCTTTTATTTCTGCATCCTGGGAGGAGAAGAGGAAAGTAAACCAGCAATTCATGTTATCTATAGAAAAGTTGATCAGTTTGATTTTTCAATTGAGTTTTCTTTCGAGATGGAGCTTTGTTATTATGCCGCAGGCTGGAGTGCAGTGGTTTGATCTCGGCTCACTGCAACCTCTTCTGTCTCCCTGGTTCAAGGATTCTCTTGCCTCAGCCTCCTGAGTAGCTGGGATTATAGGCATGCGCCACCATGCCCAGCTAATTTTTGTAATTTTGGTAGAGATGGGGTTTCACCATGTTGGCCAGGCTGGTCTCGAATTCCTGAGCTCGGGTGATCCACCCGCCTCGGCCTCCTAAAGTGCTGAGATTACAGGTGTGAACCACTGCGCCCAGCCTATTAAATGATTTTTTTTCTGGGGATTATTTACAACTTTTATCTTCCTAGCCAATAATTTTCTCTAAGAGTAAAGTCATGTTCATTAAATTAGTCATATTAAGGTATTCAGTAAACTGTGTGGTGTGAACAATTTTGGTTTTGACAATAATTATACTTTTATTGGGCACTTCCTGTGTGACAGATTATTTATATTCTTTTCTGCTGAAAATTCAGGATGGGCTGGGATCACATTTATTTTGTAGATTATTCTGTCTGCAATTCCCAAATACAGTGACTGGCACATGGTAAACATTTTGTAAATAATTATAACATGTTGTAATTTTGTTATAGCATTATGCTTTATAACACTAAGAGTAAGTATATCCATCTATGATCCAGAAATTTTACTTCTGGCTATATAAATCAAAGAAATCCTTATATGGTTCTATAAGGGAACGTGTATAAGCATGTTTATCACAGCATGGTTGGTGATAGCTGGGAATTCAAGACAATCTGAATGCACATCTATATTAGTCAAGGTTCTCCAGAGAAACAGAACCAATATATATAAAGAGATTTATTACCAGAAATTGGCTCATACACTTATGGAGCCTGGAAAGTCTGAAGTCTGTGGGGAGGGCTGGCAGTTTGGAGACCTGGGATGGGCCAATGCTGTAGTTTCAAATCCAAAGGCTGTCAGTCCAAAGACCTGGGAAAGAGTGAATGTTGCAGTTCAAGTCTGAAGGTCATCTGATGGAGTAATTCCCTCTTGCTCTGGAGAGGTCAGCCTTTTGTTGTATTCAGGCCTTTAACTGATTGGATGAGGACCACCCACATTATGGAAGGCAATCTTCTTTATTCAGAATCTATCCATCTGCATTTTAATCTCATCCTAAAACACTCTCAGAAACATCAAGAATAATGTTTGACCACATATCTGGGCCCAGCCAAGTTGATGCATAAAACTAACCATCATACCATCCCTGTGAAATTATATAGTTAAAATTTAATGGCTGCTGACTCTGGAGTACTGTATCAAATAAACGTCCAAAGAAGAAAGAGATGGTATGCTCAAAAGAGTTCAACCGAAAAGAATTTAATGAAGGTGCTGCTTACGACGGTGAACAAAGTTAAAGAATCAACAGAGACAGGCACCCAGGGATTAGGAACTAGGCCCAAAGGGTAAAGGGAGAGGATGATGCAATTGGAATCCAGGGAGACAGGAGCCATGGAAGAGGACCATTCTACCGGAAGCTGTGGCCATAAAGGAATGGACCTACCACAAATGCTCAATAAGGCAGAGAGGGAGGGATAGGTGAGGAGCCAGGGTGATAGCCTGTAAACATGACCTCTTTCTTCTGGCCTTCAGTCTTCTGTGGGTGTTTCTCATTGATGAAACACAACCAGAAGCCCGTGGGCATGGGGCTCTGGGTGAGGTGTCTGTAGATATCAGCTGCAGGGGCACAGAGCTGGGCAAGGAATGACTCAGGGGCCTGGAAAGGGCACTTGATGAAAAGACCATCATAAGCAGTATGCAGCAGTTAGAAGTGATGAAGTAGATATACTCAGAGCCACATGGATGAAGTTGAAAACGTAGTGCTTGGTGAAAAAGGTAAGAAATGCAAGATCTAAAACACAATTCTAGTTATGAAAATAAAATACATATGCACAAAACAACAATGCACGTCTGCCAGACTATTTGGGAACAAAAGCATACACATCAAACACGATGGAATAGCTGCATGTGGTAGAGGAAAGTAATGTGGATTAAAGGGAATAAATAGAAGAATAAAATGAGAAGGAGAGAGAGGTCTGTCAAGGACCAATGATGATAATGTGCTGTGAACAGAGGAGAGTCATTAAGTCAACTTCCTGCATTAAGGATTCAGCTTTATTAGAAAATATATATATATCTATAAAATATATAACATATACATGTATATATTTGGTATTTTTCTGTTATATGGATGTGGTACCTCATCCATACAATTCATGCTGCCAGATTGGAGAAATCTGAGTCCTGAGGGGTTCAAGGAACCAGCCCAGGGTTATGAAGGTAGCGGGCAACCTGTTGAGGAAATGAGACACCATGGATATTTTTGATGTAGATTCTTCTCTTCAGTGACATTGCCATGACCCCGCCTCATTGAGACATTTGATCCACACGATACAGTGATTTAAGGCCTGTGTGAATGTAAATTACTGCTGTTCATTTTTGTGTTCTTGCCTGGGACCAGGGAAGAAATTCTCCAAATACAAACATCCTGCTTTCTGAGTTTGAGGACTTACTTTAGAAAAGTACTGCCATTGGCCTTATACCTATCATTAGCTAAACCTTGTGTAAATGGCATCATTTTGGGGGCAAGGTAATTGTCAGGTCAGACCTGGGTAGACATATACCTCAGCTGTTATCTCCAAGGTTGCTTTCAATCTCCTTCTCTTTTCCATCTGTCTACAGGCATCTCAACTGGTTTATGTTAACCTTAGAAAATGGGGCTTGGGTTTAGCCAGAGGGGATGGAAGATGGCCTCACCTACAAGGCTCTGGAAGGGAAGGAGGTAGGGATGAATCTAGCCACACTGCGGCTCTGTGTAAGAGGGTCAAGGAGCACTTGCCCCTCCAAGGGCATTTGTCTCTGGGGCTGTAGTTGCCACAAACCTAATCCTCTCCATTACACAGCTCCTCAGACCAGGTTTTCAGGAGACAGCAAAGACAGAACCGTTCTGTAAAGCTGTTGTGATCCTGTTAGCATGTTGTGCAAGGACTACAGATAAGGCTTTTGATCTTGGGAATTACTGGAAGAAAAAAAATAAACATTTGGGGCCAGGAAGGGATGGCTCATACCTGTAATCCCAACACTTTGCGAGGCTAAGGTGGGTGGATCATCTGAGGCTGGGAGTTTTAAGACCAGCCTGACCAACACGGAGAAACCCCATCTCTACTAAAAATACAAAATTAGCCAGGTGTGGTGGTGGGCATCTCTGATCCCAGCTACTAAGGAGGCTGAGGCAGGAGAATCGCTTGAACCCAGGAGGTGGAGGTTGCAGTGAGCCGAGATCACACCATTGCACTCCAGCCTGGGCAACATGAGCAAAACTCTGTCTCAAGAAAAAAAAAAAATTATGTTTGTCTGAATCACTCATGCTGCCAGATTGGAGAAACCTGAATCAGTTTGGTGTCATTCTGAAGCGGGAGCGGCTGTGAGAAACAGACCTCTTGGACACTGAACTAGAAAGGAAGGGGTTTTATTATTATGGCCCGGGAGCAAGACTTTTTGTCCAAATGGCCAGGCTCCCTTAATGAAGAGAAGCTCTGCCTTTACGTAGGCTTACATTCTAGATATTACATGGGAAAGGATCTTAGGTTTATAGCCTTAGAAATTACAAGTGAAAGTATCTTGGGTTTACAGCTTTAGAAATCACATATGAGGGCTGGGTACCATGGCTCATGCCTGTAATCCCAGCATTTTGGGAGGCCGAGGCAGGTGGATAATGAGGTCAAGAGATCGAAACCGTCCTGGCCAACATGGTGAAACCCCGTCTCTACTAAAAAAATACAAAAATTAGCTGGGTGTGGTGGTGCCCGCCTGTAATCCCAGCTACTTGGGAGGCTGAGGCAGGAGAATTGCTTGAACCTGATAGGCAGAGGTTGCAGTGAGCTGAAATGGCACCACTGCACTCTAGTCTGGCACCTGGTGACAGAGCAAGACTCTGTCTCAAAAAAAAAAAAAGAAAGAAATCACATATGAAAGGGTCTTAGACTTACAGTTTTAGAAATCACATATGAAAGGGTTCTGGTCGGGATGGAGGAGTTGGGTGGGGGTTTGATCTTGTTTAAGTAAAAACAATGTCTTCCGGAGAGATTTCCCCGTACCATGCCTGCTATCTTATAGGAAGGTGATTCAAGAGGCTCCGCCAGTCGGCCAGCCTTTTCTTCTGTTGAAATGCAGTGTGGAGGTCAAGGGGGAAGTGATCCTAGATGCCTGGGTCTCCTTCCTCAATTCATAACAATAATAGTAATAATAAAATCTGCCCCTACCATTTGTTTGCCTACTCTGTAGGAGGCACAGTGCTTCAAGTTTGGCATCAGTGATCTCATTCCATTTTCACACAAACTTACGTTTTGCTGGTAAGGAGACCAAAGTCAAACAGGTTAAGCAACTTACCCGAGAACAGAGCCAGAAAATGACCCAGTCCAACAGCTTCCTCAGCTCCTGCCCTGTCCTCACAAGTGGTTCTGTCCCAACTCCAGTAACCCAGTCTGTCCTGACACAGGGTGGCGTTGGAGTGGAAGCCCAGGAAGGCTGAAGCTTCCCAGGTCGGGCTAAGTAGAATGTCCTAAGGCCCAGATTAGTGCCCATTTTAAGGGCAGGCTGTCCTTGTTGGGGTTGTTCTCGCATCTTGCCTGGAAGGAGAGCCTATGTTACCTTCTGAAATGTTCCCTCAAGTAAGAAGGGAGTGCATGCTATTATATATCAGGATGTGGATCCTGCCAGACTGTGGTGAGGCAAGGCTGCCTCATGATGTCTTGAGAGCTGGTATTCTGGGATCCGTTAGCTGGGCTGGAAGGCTCTGCTGGCCCACATGAGTAGGAGGATGTGTCGGGAAGACAGGAGAGGGATGGCCTGGCATAGGGATTTAGGTTTGCTCCTAGAGAGCAGAAGCCCTGGCAAAGAAAAGGGGATTCCTGGACTGTCACAGTGAGTCCATATCAGTTTCTCTTAATCTGATACTCTTCAAAGTCCATCCAGCTGCAGTCACACACTCCTTTCTTTTGCAAGCAGTGATCAAAAGTGAATCAAGCCCACTCAAGTCAATTTGTTGTTAATGCTTGTTGCTCTCACTGGCTTCCCTTTAGGTTTTCTTTTTTTTAAGAATGTTTTGTCCTAGTAACAAATAATAAAAAAAAAATAATAATAAAGTACTACTACTGCTAATTGGCAACAAGCACCATTCTAGATGCTTTGTGTAGATGATCTCATTTGATCCTGTGCAGAACCTTATAAATTATTATCTCTAACTGGCAGATGAAGAAATCGAAGCTTGGAAAGGTTAAGAAATGAGTTCAAGGTCGCCCAGCTAGAACACTGAGGAGCAGGGAACAGAATGCTATTCTATTTTCCTTCAAAGCCTGGGTTACTCTCTGCTTGACCACATTGCCTATAAAATGAGGATGGTAATAACAGTTGCCCTGTTTGCTTTGCAAGCCTGTGGTGAGGATCAAATGAGACAGTAATTGGGAAAGCACTTTGAAAATTGCAAAGCGCTATGTAAATATATGGTATTATTCTAATGTTTCACGGGCCTACAAAAACACTGCTCAAACATTTCATTTAAGAGAAGACACACCAAACCATTATTCAATAAGATAACACCATATGTGATCCTTTCATCATTCCAAGAATGTTTATGAAGTCCACAAAATGAAAGCCATTAGGAAGGTTTTGTTTTCTGGGTAGGCACAGCGAACTTGGAGCAAGCTCAAGTAGTCTTTAAATAGTCAAGTTAAATTGAAGAGACTGCATTAAGTGTCAAATAACTGAATGCCATTATAGACTCTGGGAGTTTAAGATATATGCTTTCAATACATTAGCATATTCGTAGGAGCTGCTTTCAAGTAGTTGAATGGGAATCCCTTTGGTACTAAAGGGAGCTGTAATAATAATAATAATAGAAAATAATAGCAGTAGTTTTAACCAGTGAAGTACTATGCAGAACACTGGCTATCCGACCGGACTCCTGGTCTACTGGATATATAACCTGGAAAATTATTTAATCTCTCTGTGCCTCAGTTTTCTTACTGGTTAAATGGGAGTAGTCATAGCACTGACCTTGTAAAGGCTGATATCATGATTTAATGAGCAGTTGGAACTGAACCTGCCATATACAGTATGTACTCTGTAAAGGTTACCTCATGCTATTATTTTGCTTTCTTAACCACACAAAATATTCACGAACAACATAGAATAGAATGGTAAAGAAACTGGATTCAGCTGTAATAACTAAGGTCCTCCAATGTGCCAGGTATGATGCTCCATATTTTATATGCATTATGTCTTTAATCATCATGACAACTGTCAGGGAGAGATTTTTCTCACTCTCCCCCTCCCCATTTTACAGATATGGAAACAAAAGTTCAGAGGACTGGGTATGATCATCTGAATTGCTCTTTAGGATTTTTTAATTCTTATCTGCCAAAGCCTGGCAACTAGCAGCAAGTCCTCTGTCCCTGGATCTGATTGATCTTGAGAATCAGGAGGGCTGCCTAGTGTTCTAGCTCTGCTTACACTGCTGATGGATGGGCAATAGGGGAAGGGGGCTCCTCTAGAAGTGATGGCTGAGAAACTTGAGGCTGGACTTTCCATACCTTTTCAGGGTTCTGGAGCAAGTCAGTGTTACTCAAACCACTTAATGCTATTCTTGAAGCTGCTTTGAACCAGATTTTAAGGTTTTAGAAATATTTGGTAAGGCAGAAGTGTGGCTGGTACCCTGCAATCCCTCCAGAATGGTCTGGTTCCTAATTGGGTTGATTTAGGATGACATCACATCAGTGTTAAAACTTCCTTTAGCTCCTCATTGTCCAAAAGGACAATGTCCTTATTCTTTAATATTGTGGTTGAGTGGTATAAGTTTTGCCTTCAGAATCTAACAGATCCAGATCTGAATCTTGGCTCTGTCAAAAATGAACTGAATGATTTTGAGATAAGATAAATTTCTCAGAGCCACAGTTTCCTTATCTACTAAATAATGCTTCCTTGCCAGGTCAAATAAGATGCAAAGGGATGCAAAGTAAGTACCCCACATCCTGTGTGCCTCAGAGTGAGTACTTACTAAACATTCGTCCCCTTCCTTTCTTTTAGCAAGGCACACATAGTCCTTTCTAAACATGCCTTGGTCCATTTATTAGCATACTGTACTTTTTTTCTATGTGCCTGATAGTTTATGAAGACCAAGTTGAAACATGCCACTCTTAGTTTCGCCACAGGAATGAGATCATCTGTGTGGAATTACCTAGCTTATTGCCTGGGACAAAATAGGCTCTAAATAAGGAGGAATGAATGAAGGTGGCCAAATAGTAGGAGCTAAGAATGTTGGTAATATTTTCTCTGGAAGGATACCCAAACTTCTCTGAGAACCTCGAATTTAAGAAAGTTTATAACGGGGACGGTGCAGTGGAAGGGGTCTGATCAAGGAGAAACAGGGCACTGGGGCCTATATATTGCCCGCCCCCAGCAAAATATTTGTCTCCTCCACTCCGCAAGCCAGACCACAGCCAGCCACATTTAAAGCTTGTGGTTTGTCCATCCTTGGGAGGGTGCCACGTGGAATAGGATTATATTAAGTGCATAGTAATGGCTTTGTGGCTCAGGCAGGGAATTGTCCCTGGCTAATTTCACGGATACTCATCCTGTAAAAGTTATTAGGGTATGCAAGCTAGCTGCTACTATTAATTTTAGGTTGACTTTCTTTGTACCAAACATAAGCTCTCAAAAGAGTTCTTTGCAGAATGGCATTTAAGGGTTCGTGCAGCCTTCAGAGGTTGATTTGGGGATGCCTGGGAATTCGTCTCCTGGAATTGCATTTAGGATCCTGACTTAATGTGTAATTTCGTTCTGTTGTTTCTTTTGGTCCTATTCCATGTGTTGGATAGCTGAACATGGACAGGTATACAATATGAAGCCTCTTTGGTTTCCATAGTAACTCATTATTTGTCTGGCATTGTCAGCTCATTAACTGTTCCACCTAAGTGAATTTTCCAACTAATCAAAGCATGTCTCATTAAAGGCTAAACGGTTTGTTGTTTAATGGAAATCTTTCTTAATGGATTACCCACACACCTCTGTCTTCCGAAGGAGGGCTGTCTCTTCACAATACTGCATGGACTTCATTATGAATTTTTGGATGGCGCTGTCATATATAGTACTACACACCTGGAGTGTGTTGAACTCTGGACTAATTGCCCTAAGCTGTGAAACTTTTTGAGTCCCTGGGTCTCCGCTCTTTCTCTTGAGTGGTTTCTATTTTATCTGCCTCCATCTCCTTTCCTGATCTCAATTTATTGTGTCTAGTCAACTCCAGACTGGGAAATCTGATAACGAAGCTTATGAACAGTATGTATAAACAGCTTCTGAGTAGAAACCTCTTGAGCTTTTCTAAGGAGTAAATGCTTCAGTGCATCAAACAGGGCTGGTTCTCCACAAGCCTTGAACATTATTTTGTCAGGTATTTGTTTACCTATCCTGCTAAATTTGAGTTGTAGGAACCTAATCCAAATGTTAATTGGAATTTCTAAATCACTACAGATTGTCCATCCCTAATCAAAAAATTCTAAATGCTCCAAAAAGTAAAACATTTGAGCACCAACATTTGAGCCACAGGTGGAAAATTCCACACCTGACCTCATGCGATGGGTTGCAGTCAAAACTTTGTTTCATGCACAAAATTATTAAAAATATAGGACCAGGCCTGGTGGTTCATGCATGTAATCCCAACACTTTGGGAGGCCAAGAAAGGAGAATCACTTGAGTCTAGGAGTTTGAGACCAGCCTGAGCAACATAGAAAGATCCTGTCTCTATCTTTTTAAAACAGTAATTATACATATGCATATATATAGTTACCTTCAGACTATGTGTATATGAAACATAAATTTTGTGTTTAGATTTAGGTTTCGTCCCCAAGATATCTCATTATTTATATGCAAATATTCTAAAATCTGAAAAAATCCGAAATCTAAAACACCTCTAGTTGCAAGATTTTTGGATAAGGGATATTCAGCCTGGACTATCCAAGTGCTGGCTTTAATTGGGATGTTACAAGGCCTTCAGAAAGGTTTGTTCGATCATTTCTTCTTCACTACCAGAGGCTGAGAAAAGCACTGGTAGTTTAGATAGACATAGTCCTTGCTCTTGGGATGCTGAAAGTCTAAGTGGAGAAAAATGTAGAAATGTATAAACAAACTTGAGAAACAGTATGGAGGGGTGCATGACTAGGTTCTGCATAGCACAGAGAAGGGAATGATGTCTGCTTAGAAGAATCAAAGACCATAAACAAGAGGAGACAATTTTTCCTCTCTTTAGCTCTCTTTAAAAAATTCATTTATGTCTTTCTGTATTTCTCTCTTTCCTATGGTCAATAAACATTTATTCAACACAAACTATATTCCTTGCACTGAGATTGCAATAGCGTGTAAAACAGATATCATTCCTGTTCTCATGCTGACATCAAAGGAGGAATAGAGAGGAAAGGAAGAGGAACGAAAATGGGCATCCCACATCCCAAGAAAGAGAATCACAGATTGAAAAGGCGGGTGTGTTTCGAATGGTGAGCTGTAATTTAGCATGGCTGAAATTATGGGAAATGAGGTTATAAAGCATGCTCTGCTGAGAACTTCAAACTTTATTATATTTGCGGGAGATGCCCAGTGAGGGTCCTAACCAAGGGGTTCTTAAAAAAGTGTCACCAGGCTGGGTGTGGCAGCTTACACCTGTAACCCCAGCACTTTGGGAGGTGGAGGTGGAGGTGAGAGGATCTCTTGAGCCCAGGAGTTTGAGATCAGCCTGGGCAACATGGTGGAGACCCTGTCTCTACTAAAAAAAAAATTTATTAGCCAGACATGATGGTGTGCACCTGTGGTCCCAATTACTTTGTTACTTTGGAGGCTAAGGCAGGAGGATCACTTGAGCCCAGGAGATCATGACTGCAATAAGCCATATTCTACTCACTCCAGCCTGGGTGACAGAGTGAGATTCTGTCTCAAAAAAAAGAAAGAAAGAAAAGAAGTGTGACCATATAATAGGTGGATGTGGCATGGAAGGTGGGCAGCAGCAGAGGAGAACCAAACCCACAACGTCTAATAAATGACATATTTTCAACTTCAACTTTAGGTCTTAAATTTTTTTTTTTTTGGAGGGGGGGTGCTCATTACCCAGAGACCATCAGTGGCTTTTCTGTTGCTTCTGCCTCTGCTCTTCTTTTCCCTTAAATACTGTCACACAGATCCAAAAATCAGAGACTACAGAAACAAGTAGAGGCTGACTGACCCCTGGAGTGGGCTAATAGATGACTCAGCCATAGTGTTGCTGCAGAATGATGTTAGTGGAATTTATTAACACCTGAATTACGTCCCATGTTGTACTGGTTCTTAACCGACATCATGAAGATTAAATGAGATAATGAGTGTGAAATTCTCATGCCTGACCTATAAGCACTAAATAAACAGCAGTTGTTTTTAACCCATGTTTATTCCACTTTGTCACACTGCCTGCCAACTTAACATAGTGCCTTTTTTCAAGGTGTATGTGCTCTCAGCTTATCTTCTCTGTACTCTTAGCTCCTCAACTATGGAGTCTGGGAATGTTAATCTTTGTATCATAGTGGCTTTTAAGTTAGATTATTTACACATTTCATTCTGTTCATAATACAGAGATACACCCATACTTTCAGAAAGCAGCAGAAATTCAGTTTTAATTTATCATTGCATTGAAGCTGGAAGAAAACCTGAGGGTAGTGTTCCCAGAAGTTTTAACGAGAACAACATTCTCTTTGCATTATCAATGTTCCTCAGTCCCCACTTGGCTGGAGAAACTACCTCTGGCTTCAGTTAGCTATTTACATTCCTCTATTTTTATATAAATTGTGCTATATTAGCATATATTTTACACTGTGACCTAGTGTTTCCCAGATCCTTTAAACCAGGCTATTTGTACATTAGTCAACGTCAATGGAAGTAAAATAGCAAATTGAGTACAGACTATAGCCCTGCTGCATTGCCCACTCTGTCATGCTGAAATGGATTCCTTGTTCTAAGAAGATTTGCTGTGAAATACAGTCTATTTACATTAAGAAGACCTTTGTATATTTAAGGCATAATTGTTTCAGGACCTTCATTAATTCTTGAACTGCAAGACCTAGATTTTCTTTTCTTGTACCTTTTCTATAACAATGGAAGTCAGGGGTTTCCAAAAAAATAACAAATTGTTCCTTATTAAAATGGAACTGGAAATGGTTTTCTGGTAATGTGCTTTACAAACAGTGAGAGAATCTGACTGTAAATCAACTCCAGGACCCAGCTGTCTCTGGGTCCAGGCTGGGAAGCTCCAGGATAAAAGGTAGTCTGTATTTTTATGGAAAAATAAAACAATTTTTTACTTCTATAATTGATGAAGTGCTTATCTTGTCATACAATTTTAGAGTTGGAAGAGATTTCAGAATTCATTTAATCCAGCCCCTGCTTGGAAAATAACTTCTTCCTCGGTATCTCTGACATATGGACATTTAGTCTTTTCTTAAACACTTTTAGCCATGGGCAACTCACTCCTTTTTTAAAAAAAAAAGATTGTGGTTACACATACATAACATAAAATTACTGTTTTAACCGTTTGTAGGCATACAGTTTAGTTGCATCTTAAGTACATTTCACATTGTTGTGTAATCATTACCACCATCCAGTGCCAGAAATATTTCATCTCCTCCAAATAGAACTCTGACCCATTAAACACTAACTCATGATTCCTCCCCACTTCTCACTGCACCCCCCCACTCCACTGCCCCGCCACCTACCATCATTCTACTTTCTGTCCCTATGATTTTGACTACTCTACGTACCACATACAAGTGGAATCATACAGTATTTGTCCTTTGTGACTGGCCTATTTCAGTTGGCTTAATGTTATCAGGATTCCTCCATGTTGGAGTATGTGCTAGAATTTCCTTCCTTTTGAAGGCTGAATAATATTAGATTGTATAAGCATGCACATTTTGTTTATCCATTCATCTGCCAATATACATTTGGATTGCTTCTACCTTTTGGCTGTTATAAATGCTGCCATGAGCATGAGTATACATATATTTGAGTCCCTACTTTGAATTCTTCTGTGTATGTATACCCAAAAGTAATTCCAGAAGTGGAATTCCTGGATTATACAGTAATTGCCTTTTTAATTTTTTGTGGAACAGCCGTATTGTTTTCCACAGTGGCTACACCACTTTACATTCCAACTAGCAGTTTATAAGGGTTCCAGTTTCTCCACGTTTTTGCCAACACTTGTCATTTTCTGTTTTTATTTTTATTTTTTAACTCCTCTTTAAACAGTGTAATAGAGTTGTTAGAGCATGGTCTTTGGCTTTGAAACCTGGCTCAGCCTCATGCTAGGTGTGGGGATTCGAACAAATTATTTATTCTCTCTGAGCCTGAGGGTTTTTTGGTAAAATGTGAGTAATAGATAATATTAATTTTATAAAATTATGAGGATGAAATGAGAAAATTCATGTAAAAATACTTAGTTCTGTGTCTGAAAATAGCTGGCTATCAGTGAATATTTGCTCTTGGTTTTCTGGTGGTCATTGATTAGTCCACTAAATTTAGGGCTACTCTGATGTTAGACTGACTTCTTCATTTTGAATTAAAACCTACTTTGGTGTGGCTCCTGTGGCTTGTGTAATGGTTGCCTTTAATTCATCAGTCCTGACTCTGCTCACGTCATATGATAAATAATATCCCTTTTCCACATGTCACCTGTCTGATGTTTGAAGGCAGCTATCAGTCATTCACTAGTCTTCTCTTGCTTTGGCCAAACACTCTGGTTTCCTTCAACTGTTTCTTAAATGAGGTGGTTTCTAGATCTCTCATCAGTGTATCGATCAATTCTGAACTACAGTATAGTAGAATAGGGTAACTGGAAATCATACCATCTCTCCCCTTCTTTTTGGCTTTCCCGCCAAACAGTTATGTCCACCTGAAAGAACAGATGCATAGATCTGCATCTCTCCATCACTTCAACACAATGAGCCCTTGGCCATGCTTCCATCTGTTACTCAGACTCTCTCCCTCCTCATTGCTCAGAGTGCTTGATGTCTATAGCATTTCTTTCATTGAATTTAGGATGAGTCTTGCATAATTTCAATTTTCTCCATTTTGTTTTTTCTCTCCTGTCAGCGCCTTTAGAGAGACCAGGGACTACCTGTTCCCATACACCTTCCTCATGGTCTCACTAGCACCCAGCAGGCACAAAGGCTGTACTTTTGCAATAAAATTCAGCTGCACTCTGAAACATGGAGCTGTGTCTTCTGACACAATCACAAAAACCACAGAGGGCGTTGGCTAGAGATGAGCCTTTTCTGTTGTTGAAGCAAATACCTAAAGACTTGCCCAGGAAGAGAAGGCTAGAGTGGGAGAGTATTTTGGCTGGAACTCCAAGGAGCACTTTGAACTTGGGTCTTCAGACATGAAAGTGTAGGGAGGGCTGCGCTCCACCCCACCCTGTCCTGTAATTCATTGACTCTTCAATGCCAAGCGAAATTATCACTTTCTAAATTTGCCCCTAGGAGGGTGAACAGAGTACCTTGGAAATACCAGTGCTGTTTCTGAAAGTTCCGAAGCAGTTGAAAGAATTCTGGATATTTCTGATTTACATGCCTATCTCATCTAAATGTCTTTTCTTTATGAGCTTGTTGACATCCAAGAAGACTTTTCAGTTTTATTATGAATGTTTTTACCTTTAAAAACAAAAATCCCGGCCGGGCGCAATGGCTCAGGCCTGTAATCCCAGCACTTTGGGAGGCTGAGTCGAGTGGATCACGAGGGCGAGAGATCGAGATCATACTGGTCAACGTGGTGAAACCCCGTCTCCACTAAAAATACAAAAAAAAAAAAATAAATAGCTGGGCATGGTGGTGCGTGCCTGTAATCCCAGCTACTCAGGAGGCTGAGGCAGGAGAATTGCTTGAACCCAGGAGGCGGAGGTTGCGGTGAGCCGAGGTCGCGCCATTGCACTCCAGCCTGGGTAACAAGAGCGAAACTCCGTCTCAAAACATACACACACACACACACACACACAAATCCCAAACCACTGTTCCTGGAAGGGAAGTTATAATTTTGTCAAAGATAAAACATTTGAATGGCACTCTCTCCCAGCTCCTTCACTATGTGTTTGAAAACCTAGTTCCTCATATATTAGCCTCCCAAGCACATGTTATGTGTTTACATAAAAAAAGGGAAAAGCCAGATTCTCTTCCTTTCTTTAAAATTCGAACAAAACAAAACAAAAAGTGAAGGAGAGGGAGGAATAACTCATTTCTTGGCATTTTAATAGAGTACCCAGAATCTTCCTAATATAAGGCACTATTATAGTTGAAAGGCCCATTAAAACTTGTATAAATGAAAAACCCTGTCTTTTAGAAATTATTTATATATTAGACTGGAGTGCAGTGGTATAATAACAGCTCACTGTAACCTTGAACTCCTGGGTGCAAGTGATCCTCCTGCCTTAGCCTCCTGAATAGCTCAGATCACAGGTGTGTACCACCATGCCAGGCTTTTTTTTCTTTTTTTTGCTTTTTTTTGGTAGAGTCGGGTCTCACTATGCTGTCTAAGCTGGTCTTGAACTACTGGCCTCAGAAGATCCTCCTGACTTGGTCTCTCAAAATGCTGGGCTTACAGACTGAGCCACTGTGCCTGGCCTAAAGCCCTGTCTTTAGTAAAGGACTGGTAGATTCACTTACAATGGACATACATGAGCTTTATGGCATGAGTTTTGTGACTTCAACATTAACCACTCAGAACATTGAAAAAATGTAAAAATATAGATCAGAGCCATTTTTCAGATATTTGGAGTTGCTAGATTGCTGATACGCAGATTTTATTTTGCAAAGTCAAGGCAAAGTGATCCCTTCTTAGTTCGCCTCTTTGCCGTACATGCATTTGGAATGATGCCACACTGCCTGGTGAGGCCCCCACAAAGGTATGACTTGGTGGTATAGAACAACAGCCAATCTCCAGGGAAAGACAGAAGGAGGGAAGTCTTCACCCATGTGGTCCCATTGTCTTCCAGGTCTAATTTGGACTATGGTTGGTTTATCTGTGTGGCAGACTTCACTTTTCTTACATTAATTATTTGTGATCTGCCACCTGGGGAAGTTGGAAAACATCAGAAGTTAATGCTGTTGAGTTTCTTTAACAAGAAGAAAGTAAGGCCTAGAGGTGTCTTCACAACAAAGAAGTTAGCTATTAACCTTTAAGAGTGTTACAGAAGCCAGTATACCATCACTAATGTGGTTGTCATGAAATGCAATGACCCTTCTCTCCTCTGTCACCTGTCTCGCTTGACTAACTCTACCATTGACATTTCATGATTCAGTGTGGAGAACATGCTCTGATAATAGGAAAGGAGAATGTAAGCATCTGTAGTACTGTCTGTCTTGTGTCACCAAAATCCTTGACCTTATATTTTAACACTGTAACTTTTGGGGAGAAGTTCTTTTGATACATGTTTTCATTTTATGAACTTAAACAGCCCTTGTATATGTCAGAATATATAAGTACTGTGTGATATATTAAATAGTAGAGAATCAAACAAATATCTATGGAATAGGTTAATTATTATGATGATTATTATGTTTTGAGATGGAGTCTTGCCGTTGCCAGGCTGGAATGCAATGGCGTGATCTTGGCTCATAGCAACCTCCAGCTCTCTGGTTCAAGTGATTCTCTTGCCTCAGCCTCCCAGGTAGCTGAGATTACAGGCATGCACCACCACGCCCAGCTAACTTTTGTATTTTTAGTAGAGACGGGGTTTCAGCATGTTGGCCAGGATGGTCTCAATCTCCTGACCTCTTGATCCACCTGCCTTGGCCTCCCAAAGCACTAGGATTATAGGCGTGAGCCACCGAGCGTGGCCAGGTTAATTATTTAACACAGACTTCTGTTCAGGTATGTATGTTTATAGAGATGGACTGTATAGACACATTCTAGTACAAGGCTTGAGTTACTGATGGTTTAAACAGAAGCCACTATTGAACAGGGAAAAGAACTATTCGTTCAAGTTTCATTTGGCATCATTTTAGCAGTGACATTTGGCACATCATCCTCTAATCCTTGGTTTTGTCAACACTAAAATGGAGATGACATACCAGCAAGTGTTTGTGAAAATTTAGAAATGTGCTTTACAAACTATAATTGATAGATTACTTGTTACTAATATGATTGCTCTGCTAATGAGTGTACACTTTGCTGAAGTTCTCCTCCTCCTCCTCCTCTTCCTGCCTCTTCTTCCTGCTCATCACCATCACAACTACCCCTTATGAATCTGTGAGTCACTAGGGTAGAGTCTGCATTTCCTGACCCATGTCTTTTTCTGCCTGCCAGTTGGAGTCAGCAAATATAGATACCTAATAAGTGCCCAACATGAAGAATGTAAAGATTAGTACTTAAAATATACAAATACAGACATGCAATGATACATAAGGGACTGTTTATAGCTCCCCAAGTTAGTATGGCTCCCTGAGGCAGAAAAACTTTTGTCTACCTAGCTAATGTCTACTTATCCTTGAAACTCAACTCAAAGGTCAGTAACCCTTGGCAAACTTAAATGTTCATTTCTGTTACCCTCCAACTCACTCTTATGAGGTGTCCTTTCTATGGGGTCCTGTAAAACCCTGGGCATACCTCAGAAAAAGAACTTGTCATTTGAAAGTGGAATCTTGGAGAACTGAACTCTTTTTAATAAAAATTCTCCCATTTTGCATATGCTATAAAAAGAGTGCAAAATTATGTACAGTAAAATGTCCTTCTTGCCCCTGACTTGCAACCACCAGCTTCCCTTCTCTGGTGTAGACATTGTTCCCAATTTTGGGGTATCCCTTTTATAGATATTTTATAAAGATGTATATTTATACATGTGAGAATACGCATACACAGCATACATAGTGCATATTAAACAGTCCATATATAAGAACACATAAGTACATTTTTGTTTTTGCATAAATTATTATTGTTATATACATACCATGAGTACTTTGCTTTTATTTTTAAACCTAAGGATTTATTTTGGTGATTGTTCCAAATACAGTGCATACAGAGTTTCCTTATTTTTTATAACAGCTGCATTGTATTTCATTGTGAATTGTGGATAGCCATAATTAGGTAGTCTGCTATTGCTGGACAAGTAGGTTGTTTCCAATCTTTTTCTGTTGTAGACAATACTGCCATGAAAATGTTGTACCAATATCATTTCATATGTGTTTGAGGACATCTGTCAGATTAAATTCCTAGAAGTGGAATTGGTGTTCACATGGTTATTAACATTTTAAATTGTCATAGATATTGTCAAGTTGTACCGATTTATGCTGCTTTTGATATAAGGGTTCCTGTGTGTTCATATGTTGAGTTATCCAACTCTTCCTATTTCCAATCTGACTGGGGAGAAATAATATCTCATTGAAGTTTTGATTTACATATTTTATATTATCAGTGAGCTTAGCATGCTTCATATGTTTAACGACCACTTGTATTTCTTTATTTGTAAATTGTGCACTCATATCCTTTGTCTACTTGTCTATTACACCCTTGGATTTTGTTTCTTAATGATTGGTAGGAAGTTTTATTTACTGTATTGGAGCCCTTTGGCTTTTATGTGGCAATAATTTTGTATCCCTAGTTTGACATATGTTTTTTGATATTATTTTTGTGTTTTTCCTTGTAGAATATTTTTAATAACCCATTTATGCCTGAAATTGCAATTTTTAAAACATTTGCAGTCAGACCTTGGCGAGGACCTTGAGCAGTAGGTTATAAATAATTCTTCCATGCTTACCCTTCCAATAATGGAACACTAGGCATAAATAGTTAACACGGTCAAATTTGTTACCTTTTTAAAGGCTTTTAGATTTTGAGTCAAACTTTGAAAAGGTCTTTATACTACAAGGACCTTGAAGCAGCGGGTCAGAAAAAATGAAGACAATGGAGAAGACTTTTGGGGAAAGGCGTGAAGAAGAGGGATCCTCCTAGTAGAACAGCTCACAGTTTCACAGTGTGGGACAATGACATGAACTCAGGGGAGAGGTAGTAAAATTAAACTCATCACATTGCTTCTTTCTCCCAAGTGACTCTACCAGCCACAGCAAATTCCCCCAAATACCTCGGTCATCCCTGACTGAAAGTGCATGGCCACATTCCATGTGGGAAAGTATGCCCCACCTCTGAGCATCCTCTTATCAGCCAGAGATCAAATTGCCCATCTCAGAAGGAGATACACAGGAGGAGACAGGCTGCCTCATCCATCAAGTGCACAGTAGCTTTGGTCGTTCCTGTTCATTGCAGTTGACTGGTAGGGCCTCCTGAAATGCTTATAGCTCCGGGAGGAGGAAGAACCCTCCCTTTTCACATATGAGCAGCTCTTTGGCAAATCCAAAGGATGATCTTGGATTTTTGTGAAAAGTTCCCATGCAGGCAGTGACAAACAGCTAGGTTGTTTATAAAAGCTACAGATGAAACACCATTTCATTTTGGATGTAGATATTGACACTCGCCTACCAAGTCAAATTGTTTCCATCAGATCTAAAAGCCAAAACAGTCTCGGCAGATTGATGGCTAATGAAAAGGAGTCACAGAATTAATTATATGGAAAATTTTTTTTCTAATAAGATAGTGAAAAAATATATATTGGATAAGGGAATGACAAAATCACCAAGCTTAAAAGGCAGTTGCTATTAGCTGAACTCTACTTTGGTTGTGATGAAATCATTCTTCCCAGATCATTGTTTGAAAGAGATCTCTTATACTTTTGCCTCTCTCAAATTTGATTAAATGAGATGCCAACACAGGACCCTATCAGACTAAGATGACTCACTCTAGTAGGCAGTTCTCTGTAGCACTTCACAGCCATGAAAGTAAGTTCCTCCCTCCGTTTGTCTTTTGCCTTTAATTTCTCAAACTTATTTCTGAATGCACAAGGATTTTTGAAATCTAGTCGGTTCATTTAGTGAAATGACTGTGGGCTTTGCAATCAGAAAGACTGGATTTCAAATCCTGACTTTGCCAATCTATGGCTTTAGATTAGTTCTTAACCTCGTTGAACCTTAGTGTTCTCATCTGTAAATGGGCATGTATTACCCACAGATAATTCTATATAATAAACCATGCCAACAGTGTCTTAAAACAATGAGCATTTATTTAGCTCAAGAATAAATGAGGTATTATTTATTATTATAGCTATTATCACAAATGATTGTTTGGGCAGTTCTCTGATCTGGACTGAGCCAAGCTGATCTTGGCACATCCTGTTAGTCAAAGCAAGTCTAGATTCAGTGGTACAGAAATACACTCTATCTCTTCATTGGAGGAGATACAAAAAGATGTGGATACAGGGAGGAATGAATTGTGGGCATTTTACAATCTACTACACTACCTTATAGGAATAAATGAGGTAACATAGGGAGCATGCAGCGATCATATCACCTACACACTTAGAAAACATCTGTTGAGTGCCTACTGTGAGTTCAGTGCAACATTGATACTGTGAAAAATGTAAAAGGAAGTAAAATCTCATCCCCAGCCTTGGGAAGCATACAGTCTTAGTAAAAAGATGTACCCCCAAAGCAGCTGTAGATCACCTTATAAAAATGCAAATTCTCTTAAGGGAGGAACAGATAAAATACTATGGAGTTTCAGAAGAGGGAGAAATTAAACTAAGAGCCTCTGGGATGAGACTCTGTCCCAGCTTAAGCTCTGCTAATGTTTTCCTCTATTTAACTTTAATTATTGATCTCCCCAGGCTATTAGTAATGACATGGTACAGGAAACCCAGTCCAGACTGGTGAAACATTTTAAACTGGTGCAATTTCAGGTGAATTAAATATTTGAACATTGCCAGCCATCCAGATTCTACACGCCTAGGCTAATATGGCTGGAGCAAAACTATCTCACTATCTTGCAGGATAGTTGTAATCCTCCTAAATTTACCTCTCTGATTAAGATAATTTCCACTAATCCAGGCGTCCCTCAATCCCATTAACTTAAACACTTGGTTTCCAGGGACAGCCAGAAGGTACAAATTACACTTTCAAATATTTTTTTCTGAAAATAGTCCTTTTGTTCTCCTTTGATGCCTCACAATTTGGAGCTTTGAAATAATTGAATTAACAGTGGTGCTGGAGGGGGTTAGACAAAAACAAAATAACTGGGAAAGGGACTTTACCAGCAGTGCCGTAGAGAGCCTGAGTGGAGCCAGAATCGGGTGAGGGGAGATGATGGCTATGCTCTGGCAGTTGATGACATGTCAGGGGACCGTAGGCAAGTTCTCTGCCCGAATCTGGGTTTCTTCAAGTCCAGTGAGGGTATGATTATCTTGGGCCCTGATCCTTTGCATGTGGAGTCATGAGCTAATGTCTGTTCTGTGTATGGACCTTCCTGAAAGGAAAAGTGCTACCTAAATACAAGGTACTTGTATTACTGTAAGGTGCTTGGAATCTTAATAGCTTTCTCAACTGCATCCAAAGTGGGCTTCTCTTTGTAAATGCTTTAAGTGTCTGAGAATCAAGGCTGAAAGGGGGTTTGTTTCTCTCCCCATCTATGCCTATAGTGGGATGACTACACATTTTTAAGCCTTGACCAATTTGCCTATTTAATGGAGGGCTCCACAGACATCACAGCCATTGAAATCCTATGTAAAACAGAGAATGGTTAAGGCAATACTACACTGCTCTTTGCAGGAGAATAATTTTCTGTGTGAAAGTGTAGTTGTCGAATTCAGTGGTCAACCAGTTAAGAGAACCTTCAAGTTAAACATAAATATTTGGCTTTGAAAGACATTCAAGAGGTACCAGTTTTGTTATTGGTTAATATCCATTGAGCTATCTCAATGTTGAGCTTGCTGCCCACATTGAAATTTTATGACAAAAACAAAAGTAATGTTTTAGTTGGCTACCTCCCTTTCCCCTAGATTCTTAAATTACATTAAAGTTCTCAGTTCATTTAAAGCTTTTTGTGTTTTTCAGTTATTTTTACAGACATATTATTTGGGTTTCCCTACCCTGGTGGTTTGTCAAGGATCAATGCTAGGCTACAGGTTATATAAGACTCACCTAGGGAGATTCAGTAGTTTAGAGACAGGGATCCAAAAGTCAGTATTTTTTTTAACATGCTCCCCAGCTGAGTTTGGGAATCATTGCATTAAACACCCTTCAGGCTGTATCTATGTTTTTAGAAAAGGCTGGGCATGGTGGCTTACGCCTGTAATCCCAGCACTTTGGGAAGCTGAGGTGGGTGGATCACGAGGTCAGGAGATCGAGACCATCTTGGCTAACACAGTGAAACACCATCTCTACTAAAAATCCAAAAAATTAGCTGGATGTGGTGTTAGACCATCCTGGCTAAGACAGTGAAACATCATCTCTACTAAAAATACAAAAAATTAGCACGCACCTTTAGTCCAGTTACTCGGGAGGCTGAGGCAGGAGAATCACTTGAACCTCAGGGGCGGAGGTTGCAGTGAGCCAAGATCATGCCACTGCACTGCAGCCTGCATAACAGAGCAAGACTCTATCTCAAAAAAAAAAAAAAAAAAAAAGTCTTTACGCAATTGCGAGAGCTACTACTTCGCTAAAAGTTTACCATTTGCTGGATACCAAAGTCATCTCCAAATGTTATCCCAGTTAAGCTTCACAACAGTCCTGCAAGGTCATTAATTACTAATATGCCCATTTTATGAATGAGGAACTGAGGCTTAGAGGTATGAAGTAATTTTAAGCTGGTGTGTAACAGAGCTGGGATTTGTGTTTGAACCACACAAAGTTGACAGCTTTCATTCTTGTGCTGAACTGCCTCCCATCTCACCTATTCCAGGATCATTTTGTAATCAGTCAGGACACAAAGAAAGCATGATACATACCCTCCCTCTCACTCTCAAGCAGTTTACTAAGAAGAATGAAAGTAAGAACACATACTCACTGGTGGCCAAAGGAACATAAAATTAAGTAGCAAATTGTAAAGTAGAAAATTAGGGTAATTCTACGGTTTTTTTTTTTTTTTTGGTCTTTTCGACAGTAAACTGAGTATCATTGAATTAGGAGGTTTATTTTCTTTCCTGTTAAATTACATGGTTGTTTTGCTGTGATTTGAACATAGTGAATCAGAAGCAGCCTTCTGTTTGAGATCCCAACATTAAAAAGATTTTTATTGATGCCAGTGTTACAGTCTTTCAAGGAGATGGAATTTGTGCATCAGTATATTCTGTTTTACGTATTCTGTTTTGTCATTGGTCTCTAAACACGCAGGCTGAAGCAGAAATTATTTAACTTGTGCCTATTACCATGTCAAATGGGCAATTATTTTGTCTTTTGCAGGGGCTAAGTGTAAATCAGAAAGACGAAAGTAACTGAAAGTTTAGAACCCCTTGGACAAGTACGTCAGGCTAACCCTCCATTCTCAGCAGATATTTATGTTGCTAGGGAAACAAAAGCAAAAGAGACTCAATTCTGAAGAATCAATTTAGGACATTGATATGGTTTGGCTCTGTGTCCCCACCCAAATCTCCTCTTGAATTGTACTTTCATAATTCTCATGTGTTGATGTGCCCAGTGAGAGATAATTGAATCATGGGTGTGGTTTTCCCCATACTGTTCTCCTGAGAGTGACTAAGTCTCACGAGAGCTGATGGTTTTATAAGGGATTTCCACTTTTGCTCCTCTCTTATCCTCTCTTGCCAATGCCATGTAAAAAGTACTTTTCACCTTCCTCCATGATTGTGAGGCCTTGCCAGCCATGAGGAACTGTGAGTCCATGAAATCTATTTCTCCCCTAGTCTTCAGTATGTCTTTATCAGCAGCTTGAAAACAGACTAATACAGAAATACAGATGTCTACAGGGCCAGGGCCAAATCTCTAAAACTGAGGGAGGCATTCCCTGTTTCCAATAGAAGACTCCTTTGAGTATCCAAGTTCTGCAGGCAAAGATAGGTATGTGATTATGACAGGTGAAGATGTACCCACTGTAGACCATCTTTTCTATGAAGATCAGAGTCTCTCTAGTGGAGGTGATATCCTCACCAGGTCTCAGCTCACTGTTCACTTGTTATAGAAAATTCTGTTTTATTCAAAGGAAGAAATTAAATTATCCAGGATCCCATGTCTATCTAAATATCTCATTTGCCATAAGCCACATAAGGCTCATCATCAAAATTTTTGGTCAGGACAAGATCCTCCGGGACTGTGCTGAGCCCTTTGTTCTTCCCAGGCCCTTATCACAGCATCTGTCATACTATACTTTAATTGTTTACTTCTCTGTGTTCCTATGAGAATATGAGCTCCATGAAGTAAGGAACTGTCTCAATTTTGTTCACCATTATATCCCAGCACATAGCTAGTACTTAGCTAGTCTGGAACAGAATAGGTGCTCAATAAGTATCCATTGGTTGGATGGATGGATGGATGGACGGACGGATGGATGGATGGATGGATAAATCAATGAACAAACAAATGAATTTAATATTATGAAACTCCAAATGAACGTAAGGAGTTGTGTAGGTCCTTGTGGCCATATAGTTTTCCAAACTGTCTGCTAATATACTATGGCTTTAGGAAATGCTTAGTATAATTTCATTCTCATTGTGTATAGGATTTAACCAAGACTTCATTTATTCTGCAAGAGTCAAGAATAAACTGTCAGGCTGTCATGGAATTGCAGCTGTGAAAGCATCTTCCTTGTGTCTCTTGTTTCTTTTGAGTGGCATGTGACTTTGAATTGGCCGGAGACAGTTACTAGGTAATAAACTTTTATTATAAAATAGATTATAGAATATGAAATGAACATGTGCGTGGGCCATACAAAGGGGAAAATGAAATGGCAAACTCCATGAGACAAAGACAGATGACACAGAAGGATGAGTAAGAGGGAAAAATTGCCTGAAGGCATTTTTCAGGGGAAGTGTGTGTAAGGAAGGGCAGTCAAGTGGAAATAGGAAGAAAAGAGTAAAGTTTGTTGATGTCATTAGAAACCCGAGGTGTCCACAGCTACTGAAAGGAAATGAAATGCAACCTGTAGGGAGCTGAGACCAATTTTGGAGCAAAGCATTCTTCAGCATGCTTCCTCCCTTTTATACTCTGTCTTTGCCAGCTTCTTCTGAGGCCAGAAATAAATAAATTCTTTTATTGCACTAAGCATCCATTGAGTCTCTAATGGCACCATGGAGGAATGAGGGAGTGTTAACTTTGGGTCCACTCGTTTGAACTTCTCCTTGGGGAACAGCAAGATATGAACCATTTTGAAATTTATTTTAGGACTTTCCACTGTCCCTAAGGAGAGCCTGCCTCCTTAGTAACTAGTTGGAATGTTTCTTTCTTGTCTTCAACAAACAAACAAACCAACAAACAAACAAATTACAACAAAAACTAGAAGCCCCTGGATTGGAAAAAGTTGTTATGGCTGTCGTGGAGTGAGACCATTATTGAGTTATTTGCACTTCTTCCAATGTGCCATAGTCTTTCTAATACAGAGGTCTCCTCTTAACCCAGAACAATCTTTCAAAAATTGTTCACCACCCTCCTGACCCTTGGAATTCCTCCTCCTCAAATGGGAACATGTATTCTTCCTCAGTGCTGTCTTAGAACCCCCTGCCTACCTCTGTTGTGCCTCTTATCATGTATTTACTTTTAGGGCTAAGGCTTATTTTAAAATTTTAAGCACATTTTTCAATGTAATGGCTTATTATTGCTTCTTGCATACAACTCATTCTTTCTGAATTCAGTTTCCTTTTTACAGGAATAAATAATTTAGCACAGAAGCCTATGCATGGATCCATGACAGTTTATTTGTAACAGCCAGAAAATGGAAACCACCAAATATTTGCAGCTAATGGTTAAACAAAGTGTGGCATGTCCATACAATGGAATACTACACAGCAATAAAAACAAACAATTGATACATGCAACGAAGTAGATGACTTTCAAGGGCATTATGTTGAGTGAAAGAAGCCAGTTTTAAAAGGTCACATACTAAATGAGTCTCTTTACAATATTCCTGAAATAACAAAATTATAGCAGTGGAGAACAGATTAGTGGTTGCCAGTGGTCCGGAATGGTTGGGAGGAGGGAGATGGATAGGGCTGCAAAGGGGTTGCATATGGGAAACCTTTGTGGTGATGAAATTGTTTTATCTTGACTGTGGTAGTGGTTATTCGAATCTACACTTGCAATGAAATGGCAGAACTATATACAGGTATTCTAACAATGTCAAATTCCTGGCTTTGATACTATACCATAATTCTGTGAGCTGTAACTGTTAGTAAAAACTGGGTGAAGGGTATGCAGAATCTCTCTGGTCTTTACACACTCTTTTGATATCTTATGGAGATGTTTCCCCCAACCCCACCTAAGTCCTGAATGGACTTTCAAGAGTCCTAGCAGCTTCTCTGGACTACTGGGAAAAGTATTTCCAGCCCCTTCCCACAGGTGGGGCAGCTCTCCCAGGCTCTAGTAAAGGCTTTAGGCAGGAAGCTCAGATCTTGCTCTGGCTTAGGGCTACATCTTGGATTATTAAATGAACATTAAAACTGCAGCCCTCAGTTCACAGGGCCCATATTCATAGGCACCTTCAGCATTGGCTTCCACTTTCTAGTATCCCTTTTGGCACCAAGAATTTCCTTTTCTTTCCATCTGAGCTATGCATCTTATTTCCTTGTGACGTTTATTCAGTATTCTTCATGTTTTTAGCCTTTGTGTGTGGGAGGGGTGGCTAGGCTACCGAGAGGTTGTTTCTGCCAAGTCTTATTATTAACCCCATCACACTGTTTACAGGTCTTATTATTAACCCCATCACACTGTTTATAATTGACTGTTTGGGGCCATGTACTCCTCTCCCACCAGACTGTAAGGTTTTAGAAGGTGTTAGGGACCAGTTTGAACTTTTTCATCTGAGTTCTTACACACAGAAAGTGCTAATACATATGCATATATAATAAACGAATGAGTGAATCTCTATAGTTCCGTGGAAGAGAGCCCAAGTATGATAGTTTTCAGGAATACAGACTATTTTTACTTTAAACATGTATGTCATTGTGGTGGTTTTTGAAGCATAGTTTCTTTAAATACAAGAACGTCACCTGATCCATAAGATGACTTATCTCTGAGCCACAAGCAGAGGCTTTTTGTCAAAACCTAGGCACTTGTTCTGTCCTTTTTTTTTTCTTTCTCTTTTTCTGCAGGTCTCACTTTATAAAAATACAAATAATAGCACAAATTTTGGTATTTATGAATTTTTCTTCAATGAAGTTATGGCTTCATCACATATATAATAATTATGCTGATGATAAAGTAATTACATGGTTAAAAGATGATTTCATACTGCAATATCAGTAGTGTGACTGGGTAATTGAGCAGGGGTTTAAGGTTGCAGGATGGTGTCATCTTCTTTCTTTCTGACTATATTGTTACCTTTATATAGAGATTACATCAGAAATCTAAATTTGAAGTCACTGAGGACTAGAAGATCCTTGTAGACATTGAGCATAGCACTTTCCACTCCTGATTATCCCATATGGGATGAAGAAAACTCCAAATTTTCTTTCTCCTCATTAAGTCAACTGAGTCCCTAGTGTGGAGAGGACCCCTCCCGCAGGATCCCGGATGTGGGGCAATTGTGAGCCTAGGGCTAGAGCATGAGTCAGGCTGACTAACCCACTTGCACTGTTGGGGAATATAGCCTGCCTGCCCTTTCAAGTTACAGCAGACTCTTTTTTAAACAGACACCTTTGGCTAACGTGATTTACCTGGCTGTGGGCTTCTCCACTGAGGCACTAGAGAGAGGAAGGAAGCAGGGCTAAGAGCCTTCACCAAACAATGTCTAAAGTATCACTGAAAACCGTCAGTCTCAAAGCCATCAGCATCTTTGCCTCTTTTCCGACCACTTTCCAAGGATCACAAGTGGAGGCCTTCTTTTACCACAGGAAGAAAGTGTGCCCCTTTTATGTGACTGACCCTGGCTGCCTAGAAATTCCTAGAGTGTCTCTCAAAGCTCGGCCTCTGAGGATACATACCACATCTTAGGGCTATAGACAGCAGAACATGCAGCTCAGTGAGAAGTCAGCATGTATTTCCTTTTGAGCCACCTCTAGGGTCTGGCTCTGTCTTAGAATTTCTGTGATTTTGGCGAAGGCACTTCCCTATCAGGGGCCTCACTTGCTTCATCTGAAAAATGAGGAGATTGTACAACATAATGTTTTTTAAAAATCATTTAAAACATTGGAGCATTTTCTATAGCACCTGTAAATACAACAATATATGAAATAATAAAAGTAGAGTTGTTCCTTTTGAAGGAAGGTCTAGAGCCTTGTACTCTTGTCCTTGAGAACACCAAATCCTCTTATGTTCCTCTATAAATGGCTCCAAAAAATCCTGTGGATTCAAAGAATGTAATTTGATAAATAAGTTCTGGGCTTGAGGGCCCACTCAGGTATAACATTCTAGTACTCGGTGAGTGGTCAAGAAAGGCACTGGGGTAGCCACTTGCTTCCCTTGCGCTCAGGCTTTGCAGCTACTGGGCTGTCTGCTAGTCTTGTGAGTATGTGTGTGCCTGTGTAACCTCACGCATCACTGAATCAGGGATACAGGATGTGGCATGGCTGGGAGCTTCTTGGAAGGGCTTCCACATCCTGTGAACGTTGGGTCTCTACCTGCCACTGCTGAGATGAACCAGTAATCCTTTCAGAGAGCACAGGCTTTTATCAATGAGGAGGATTCAAGGCTTATTTTTTCCTTCCTTCCAAATAACACTCCCACTGTTGAGGCTTAAATACCAAAACCTTATGGTTTGCAGAATCAGTGCCAAAAAGTCAATCCTCTGAGAAACTGCAAAGATAATAGCTCCTATTGATCAAATCGGGAGGGAGAATAGCTTTTGAGGTTTGCCCTCCCAAAAGAGATCGAGAAAGATAAGGGCTAGAGTTTTCTAAAACAAGCTTGGTTTGCTCAAACTGCATAAAACCATATAAAAACACTTATGTTCTTAGAGAACTGGTGACCGATTCAGGAAACCTCACAAAATGAAAAGATTAGCTTGGATTAGTGAGGCATGTGAAATGCAGTGGCTTTCTAAGAGCATGGTAAATGCGCTATTTCAAATACAGACAGTGACTCAGTAGCTAACCAAGTACATCCATGCAGAGGATGGCCACTGTCTACCTTACCTGACAAAGGAGAGGTTTGAAAGCCCTTGAGTCTGTCTATGCTGGATACTGTAAAGGAGCCTTTTGGTTTATTATTTAATTTAATCATTACCTCAGTCCTTTGAGATTGCTTTTATTGTCCCCAATTTATAGGTAAGAAAATAGAGTTAAATGATGTTTAGTAACTTTCTCATCATCAAAAAACTAATAAGTGGCAGACAGTAGCATTAAAATTTAGGTGTGTATTTCCATTAAATATTTTACTGTCTTCTAAATGGCACATACACATTTGCTATTACCATAATGCTTTTGGTAAAGAGAGGCTATTAGGCTAGTGGTAAATGTATGTGGAAATATCTCATGCTTTTGCCAATGGTGAGGCGAAGAGGAATCCATTAGTGGAGATCCTACAGGTTCAAAACTGGTGGCCATGTCTCTCTCTGAAGCCACTGGTGGTCATGGAATTGATGGAGTTCACGCTGAGAGTGCTTGATTTTTCTCACTTAAACTTCACTTTTCCTTTCAGTGAAGGAGAAAAAAAAAAGATTATTAAACATTACTTTGTGAGGGGAGATTATTAATATTCAACTTTCCACATAAAATAATCAACCTTTATTTTTTAAAAATATAGCCTTGGAAGGTAATATTTTTCTGGGAAATTATTTGTATTTTAAAGTATTTTATCTGTTTTTATTATCTTTTTATCTGAAAAGCTGAATACATCATTATCTAAAGGAATGGATCTTGAGGATGAGAACAAAATTCCTCAGAATCAGCACAATCACTTAATAAACTTGCGAACTGAAATTATCTTCGCCGAAGCCCAAGAACTGAGTGGTAATTAGTGTCCAGGGACACATGGGGAACAATTTCACTGTTAACGGTGCCAAGAATCTATTCATTTGTCATCGGTACCAAATTATATTCAATCAGCAATTCAACTCGGCTTGGAAAAACCAAAAGACCTATAGCTAACTGTCTATAAAATTAACACTGTAAAATGAAACCTATATTTCTGACAGTTTCACTGTGAGCAGCAGTAAGATGAAGCTATGAAAATATTGTATGTAAATGCCGTCAAGGTCCATCTTAATCCCACCGCTTTCCAACCTGTGTTCCTTTGCCTGAAAAGCCGTCTTGGCTGCTGAGCTTCTATTCCCAAGCTCCCTGAAGTCTGAGTGTTGGAGTGTTTGATGAGCCTTTTTCATAGGCGAACCACAGTAGTCTATAATACTTCAAACAAAGGCTGTCATTACTGCAAGAGCCAAAGTGGGTGGCAGCAGCATGGGGCTTAGCGTGGAGTTGGGGTTGGAGTCATCTGTGGAGGGCCCTGAAATGTACACAATTAGCTCTTCCTGGGGAAACCACCTGCATGAAATACCTGTTCCCCAGACAATGGGTTGATAACAGAAGCATTGCTTTCCGCTAAGCATTTCCCCTACTTGGATAAAATTTTATTTTTGCCTTCATATTTTATAATTAATATCCCTGCCATACTGTCCTATCTGACTCCTGTTCCCCTTAAAAGAGTCTGTGCTATTTTTAGCTCAGGACATTGGAGGAATCAGGGCCATTGCAGGTGGGGAGGGTATGCGTGATTCATCTACTTCCTTCCCACCTGCTTCTAGGACCGGGAGAGAGGTAAGCCAAGGAGGTCTGCAAAAACCAAACAATCCTTTTGTCTCTGCTGTGGCAGGGAGATAAACTAGAAGTATACCTTTGCAAGGTCTCAGTGGGTCAACATCCTGTTCTTGTTCAAGCTCAATCAGTGATGATAACGTGGTCATTTGGCAGACAGTCACCATCAGTAAATATGGCAATACAGAAAATGTGCTTAGCTCTGTGAAAAGGTGAGGCCAGAGGTAAGGTGAAAAAAAAAAAGTCAGGTTTCACAGGCTTGAATACTGGTCAGCAGGGGCTGCCAGAAGGTGTGGCATGCTAGAGTCAGACAGACCTGGGTTTGAATTGCACTTCTTCCACTTATTAAAGTTCATCCTGCATTCCATCTCAGACTCATTTTTAGTGGCTACCTAGAGCACTGTGCTTAAAGGACTCTATGACAGATCTCAGGCCTAACAGGCAAATAGAGCCATAATGATTAAAGATGCAGCACTGGATTGAAGTGGGAGGGAGTGACAATTTGTATGGCTTATATCTAATGACCCTGAGTCCTCCAAGATCCTATCCAGACCTAATATTCTCTAATGTTCTCTCTCTCTGTGTGTGTAGACATAACCTAAGGGGAGGTCAGTGTAACCCTATTACAATATATTAATAGCATGGCTTAAATTTTCAAAAAATAAAAACAACAAACATTATTTGTATATTACAGTCTATTAAGGAGTTTTGACAGCCCGTAAGTACTTCTAACAGTCCATAAGTACTTCATAGTGTATTATGTCCTTTAGATTATTGATTTTTATGTTTGCTTTAATTTATGATGGCTTCGAAAATTATCTTTTAAGTTTAGTTACCACAAATGACTCTTTCTATTCAAATACTTAGCTTTCGTTTGTCTTGACCTAAAGTTCCAATGTAGAGAAACTAATTTCTCTATTCATAGAAATGCTACCAATTCCAAATACAACTAATGAAATCAGTTACAGGAGCAACATTGTTCTTCAATAGGAAGGCTATTAAATGTACTCGTCTAAGACAGGTCTTTCAACAAGAAAATGATGTTTAGTAATATGTGGTCATTGCAGATTTGTTTTCTTGTTAAGGTAGTATTTTGGGGTTAAAGTGTATTTTGCTCTTGTTCTTTTTTTTTTAATTTCCATTTTTATTTTAGATTCAGAGGATACATGTGCAGGCTTGTTACAAGGGTATAATGCATGATGCTGAGGTGTGGGCTTCTGTTTATCCTGTCACCCAAATAGTGAACATAGTACCCAATAGGTAGTTTTTTAACCCTTGCTCCCCTCCCTGTATCCTTTTATCATCCCAGTACCTATTGCTCCTATCTTTATATCTATGGTACCCAAGATTTTGCTCCCACTTATAAGTGTGAACACTTGATATCTGGTTTTCTGCTTCTGTGTTAATTCACTTTGCCTAATGGCCTCCATCTTTATCCATGCTGCTACAAAGAACATGATTTCATTATTTTTATGGCTGCATAGTATTCCATGGTGTATATGCACCACAATCTCTTCATCCAGTCGCCTGTTGATGGGCACCTAGGTTGATTCCATGTCTTGGCTGTTATGAATAGTGCTATGATGAACATATGAGTGCAGCTGTCTTTCTGGTAGAATATTTTCTCTTGGTTATATACCTTGTAATGTGACTGCTGGGTTAAACAGTACTATTTTTAGCTCTTTGGGAAATCTCCAAACTGCTTTCCACAGTGGTGGAACCAATTTACATTCCCCCAACAATGTATTAGCATTCCCTTTTCTGTGCATCCTTGCCAGCATATTATTTGTTGACTTTTTAATAATAGCCATTCTGACTGATATGAGATGATATCTCATTGTAGTTCTCATTTGCATTTCTCTGATGGTAAGTGATGTTGAGAAGGTTAATGTAATGTTTTACGTTTTAATTTTCAAGCCAGTGTTTTGAAGTAAAAAGCTTCAAATCTGGCCCATAGATTGTTCGTTTGGATGGCCTCTAAAATGCAGGCGCCTCTACTGGCATCCAGAGTCGCCATTCCAGTCTAATAAGCTATGGGATTGCCGTGGTCTCTCTCCAAAGGCAGGCCCTTTGGAAATCTCCTGTAATGCTTCTAACAGCCCATAAGTTACTATATTTAATGTTGCCCTTGTCTTTCTCCCTTCCCTTCTTTTTCTTTTCAGAAACAGAGCTGTCAGTCACTGCTGAGTTAGTGCCTACCTCATCATGGAACGTTTCAAGTGAACTCGACAAAGGTACACTGTGGGAGCGCAAAGGGGAGGTGAGGAGGGAGGCGTGAAACTCTGTTTTTAATCCTGGCGTGACCTTCTTTGAAATCAACTGTTTTTCAGATCACTGAAAGGAGGTGGGGTCCCAAATAAATCCCCATCTTACTTTGTCATCATTTAACATTTAATTACTTGGGATTCTATTATTTCTGGATATTTCTTCCCCCCTTGTTCCTTTCTCTTCTTCCTCTAAAATGTTCCACATGGTAAAAATGCTTCAAGATGTGAAATAGGGTCATTTCTGACCTTCCTGACACTACATCTAGTGTATCTTATTTAGGGGATTTGATTCAGCCTGAGCCAGGATTGATCAGAGCTGTTTGCTCAGTGACCTTTCACAATGAGCATTTGATGTGCTTGCAGGGTTCAGGACTGAGTATCTGGAATGTTTGTAATTGCCTGTGCATACAGATGGCAGCTTCCTGTGTGCCGGTGGGGAACAGGTGTTGTTTAGCATTAATTAAGCCCTGCCATATGCTAAGCATTGGCTCTTTTATAGATACCCTGTGTCCTGGAGTCGTACATCAGGACACATCCAAAGCCCCTGCAGTCCGGCTGAATCTACCTTTCCAGCCTTAGTTATCTTTATTCCCCATTATGCATCTCCAGTCAAATTTTTATTTCTTCTCATATGTCCTGTGCTTTTCTGATTCTCTGCTTTCGTCTTTTCACCTGGATTGCCTTTTCTTCTTTGCCAATACCCATTCTCCCCCTGTTGCAGGGTAACAAATTTCCTCTCCGTCAAGACCAAGGTTAAATTTTACATTATCCACAGTCTTGTCTAATCTCTCCAGCAGGAAGTGGCCTTTCTCTCTTTGAAACTCCCATAGCTCTATTCTCTGTTCTACTCTTCACATTTTCTATATTATATTATGGTGATTTATATACCTGTCTATCTCACCCTTGAGCCTAGAATAGAAGTTCCTTGTAGGTAGGGTTTCTATTTTGCTTTTTTCTTGGGGGGGGGTTCCCCATCACAAAATCTAGCACAAACTCTTATTCGTAAGAAACCCTCAATAAATATGTGTGGAATAATGCATCACATCTTACCTAGTGAGAAGCCATAGCTATACATATGTTGCAAATACATTCAGCAAACTTACTGAGTTGCTACTTTAGTTCAGGCATGATTCAAGGTTCTGAGATTATCATGGTAAAAGGAGCTCAAAAGTCATTGTCATAAATGGTCTTTTATGATTAGCTCTCTATTGTCCACTGATGTGGTTTGGCTGCGTTCCCACCCACATCTCATCTTGAGTTGTAGTTCCCATAATCCCCACATGTGTGGGAGGGACCAGGAGGAGATAACTGAATCATGGGGGTGGTTTTCCCCATCCTGTTCTCATGATAATGAGTTAGTTCTCATGAGATGTGATGGTTTCATAAGGGGCTTCCCCCTTCACTGGGCTGAGCACTCATTCTCTCCCCTGCTGCCCTATGAAGAGGTACCTTCTGCCATGATTTGTAAGTTTTCTGTGGCCTCCCCAGCTATGTAGAACTATGAGTCAGTTAAATCTCTTTCCTTTATAAATTACTCAGTCTTGGGAAGTTCTTTATAGCAGCATAAGAACAACTAATACATTCACTGGAAGTTATATTTCCTCTCTGAGAAGAGATAACTTTATTTTATAAAACAGCAACATGTGAAGTTATTTTGCTGGTTATACTTTACTAGGCGCTTTAGGATGGTGGAATGAAATGAGATGTCTTTTCACCTTAAATCAAAGAACATTTAGAATAATTTTTTCTATTGCTAAATTGGATCTGGACATTCTTTTTCTATTAGGTATGAAATTAGGCACTACATGTTATTCCTCTCTACCTCCAGCACCAAACACAATGCCTAGAAAGCAGTACATTTTCAACAAATATTTATAGAATATATTTAATGGAAAAGAAGAAATAAAGGACCCTAAACATTAACTTCCTACCTGCTCTGTGCCAGGGACTGTGCTGGGTGCTTTTATGTGAGCTGATTCTGCAAGTTCCTTATGGTGCCAAAAGAAAAATTTTATCATTGCACATTGCATGTTAGTGATCAGATGCCAGTTATGGCAAAAGAAAGGCATCAATGCATGCTAAGAAAGGCAGCAGAGCCAGCAGTCTAGAACCCCGCCTGCCAGACTTGGAATTTCTACCAGACCAGCACTGTAATTAGTAGTGGTTGCCCATCAAGAAGGAAGTAGTGTCTATAGTATGAACCTGCTGGCCAAAGGGAAGGATAAAGGTAAGCCCAAACTTCTTTGTTTGTTCAACACAGCCTTCCAGAGAGCATGGATGGCTTTCTGGAGGTATCAGGATGCTTGGTATTATCTTTCTCTAGAAGGCAATTAGTGTATATTCTTTAATTTCCAATTTGAATGAGAAAGAAAGAACATTCATTGGTCAAAAACTTATTGATTCCTACTCTGGTCTGGGAACTCTGTGAAAATTAGGATATAAATATAAACCAGACAAAGGCCCCTGTCCTCCATGAACTCAGAGACACATGGACAGACTGATAGCTAAATGCATAATCAAAGCCTTCTTTCAATTTGATAGACTGAGCTTTCAAGAGACACTTCTTCCAATCACAGAGAGATACTAGTGAAATATACAATGAAAGAAAAAATAATCCATTGTTGGGCTGGTACACAAAGAGGTGAAATCCATAGGCTCCAGAAATTAAGAACAAGTTCAATACTAGAGCAATGATCAGTGAGTAGGAATTAAGCAAAAGATCTCATGAAAATCTGAAAACTACGTGTACTTCCTAGGGCCTGGAGTTTCAGTATCCCATGGGGATAAGAGTTGGAGCCACAGGAAACAAACTCTCTGCATTAGGGTATGAGTGGAGAATGACTGGCCTCACTATGAAATAAGGAAAATTCTGCTGAGGATGTGATATGGAAATCTGTCAGGCACCCTGGGCCATTGGGATCACCCATGAGAAATCAAAACCTCAGCCTGTACTACATGTGGGAATGGGGTTGGGGTTCTCAGGTATTGCACAAGCCACAAACCAAGAAGATAACATAAAAGCGTGGCTTGGAATTGATTAAACTAGGAGACACAGACAGTAGCAAACCTAAAACCAGCTCTTAAAAATGTCTCAACATCCTCATGCATGAGGGTCTTCCACCAAAAACAAAATTTTTAAAATAAAAACCACCAAACAACAGTGGCAAACTCTTGCTGATGTTGGACTTACTTTAAAAAATTATAATGCCTACAAGAGAGGGGAAGAAAGCCACCATTAGCAAGTGTCAGCAGACAGAACACGTGGAAAAGTTCATACCTTAGAAACTAAAGACAGTGGACCAATTTGAGAGAGTATATGTGTTTAAAACATTTCATGGTGAAAAAGAATGTAGAAACCATGGGGCAAGTGCAAGATAAATGGCAAAAAAGGCATATTTCAAAAGAACTAAATAGACATTCTATAACTGAAGAATAGAGCTGTGGATACAAGAAAATTATCAGATGGGCTTAAAGTGATACACTCAGATGAAGAAAAATACTGATCTGGGAGATAGATGTGAGATAAAATGGTGGTTTAGAAAATGGACTTGAGCCAAGGTGACCGACTAGGTTTGAATCCTGACACCACAACCTGTTTCCTGTGACTTTTGGCAAGCCACTCAACCTGTCTGTGCTTTGGTCTTCTCCTTTGTAAGATGAGCTAATAAAAGCACCTACTGCATAGGGCCGTTGTGAAAATTCACCTGGCTAATAAATATGATAAACTCGTTGGAGAGTAAGAAGTGATATCTGTTTGGGGTTAATATGGTTATTACTTTGGGCTTGATATTAAAATATCATGGGTACTTTGACAGTCTGGTAAGGCAGGCGTATTTTAGGGTTGGGGCAGATATCTTAGAGTCTGATAAATCATCGCATTCTGGCCTTTCACACTTGAGTGTTCATTCATATAAGTGACATACTTCTTAGCTTGGCAACACAAAGTATCTTACTAATAATTTTTACCCCTACTGACTCATCTTACTTTATCTTCAGTTCCCAAATATTTAATATTCCATTTATTTGAATAGCCTGCCTCCAATTCCCTAAACATACCATTCTGTCTGCGGCCTCTATGCCTTTGTTCATGTAGCTTTCTCTGACTTCACTTGGCCAACGTCATTTGGCTAACTCTTTGTTCTTCACTTAGCTAACTCCTCTTTTACTTAAGCACACCTTACACATTCCCTCCCTCCCTGTTTCCCCACAGTGCCCTAATGGATGTGCTTCTGAATAGCACAGGCAGTATTCTTTCATTGGTGGACCTCTTGGAGAAAGAGATAGATGATTAACAAATCCTTCCATGAATCCGTTTGACCATGCCATCAACAGTGCCCCAAATTATGGGGTATCCTACTAGCCCATGTCTATTTTATCTTGTTCAGAATCCTTACCTCCCTAAATTGAAATTATCTATTTCATGCTTGTCTCTTTAAAGTCAGGGTTTGCCTTGTCTATTGCCTAATACAGTGCAGTAAGTAACATGTAGTAGGAAACGTGGCATTAAATTATTTGAGTTCAAATCCCAGTTACGGTGTGTAAATGCCTACCAGGTGTGAGGCACTTGCCAAGCAGGTTGCATGCAGCATCTGAATTCATACCACCCTTTGCAATGAACAGATAGGCAACTGAGGCTCATTTGGGTTAAATTATTTGAGGGGAAGTGCCAGGATTCCCACCAAGGCCTCAGGGCCAGGTCCAAGGACCATGTGCATTGTGACAGCCAAGTACATTCATATCCCCTCCTCTTGTGGGGCAAGTGCCCTCACACGGAGAAGCAGTAAAATGCAATCCATCTCTTGGTGGGCTTTAGTGCCTTCCTCTTCACCCAGCTGCTCTGATCCACTCGTCAGTCCCACTGCAGCTCCCCAGCCACACTCAAGCCCCTGTGTTCTGTTAAACAAGCCCAGTCACTGGCATTAACCAGTTACCTGTCTATCCTTTCCAACAGGAAATGAAATTTAAAAGAGACAAGGCCACCCTGGAAGAGCTGTTGAAAGCTACTATTGATGGCTCATGGGGGTAATTTCTGAAACAACCAAATACTACCTAAAATAAATGGATCTACAGGGGCTCAACGTCAGCTTCCCCATGAGAGTGCTGTGGGGGCGGGGTGTGATGAGGGCCTCTTTCCTCTTCTACCATCCTCAGTCACAAGAGGTCTCAGAGGTTCTCTATAGAAAGCCAAATGTTTCTTTTGGAGAAGGGACTGGAAATTGCTCCCATAGGCAGCAGAAAGGGAGGGAACCTCCTACTTAAAAAAAATACTGAGGCTTGTTTCCAACTGCAAATAGTTCCCTGTGCTGACAGACTATATTTGGGATTTTTTGTTCTGGTTTGCCTTTTTAAATGGCTTTCTTTACTAGGTTGGAGCTTTAGTAGGGAAGTGTGCAGTGTGGTTCTTATAAACATGGGCTCTAAAGTTACTATGACTCTGAGCTTCCTTTTGCTTACCTGTGGATGGAGGTATATGTATCTATTACTGTATAAGTCCATTTTCATGCAAAGACATACCCGAGACTGGGAAGAAAAAGAGGTTAATGGACTTACATTTCCACATGAATGGGGAGGCCTCACAATCATGGCAGAAGGCAGCAGGAACAAGTCAAGTCTCATCCGGATGGTGGCCGCCAAAGAGAGAGCTTGTATAGGGAAACTCCCATTTTTAAAACCATCAGATCTCATGAAACTCATTCACTATTACAAGAACAGCACAAGAAAGACCTGCCCCCATAATTCAGTCACCTCCCACCAGGTTCCTCCTAGGAATGGTAGGAGACACCTAGGAATGGTAGGAGACACATTCGAGATGAGATTTGGGTGGGTACACAGGCAAACCATATCAATGACCTAAGGTAGTTTTCCTAGCCAACTAGCATGTCTGTGGGTTTCATGCCCATGTTGTGATATATGCCCATGTTGTCTGCTTGCATGGTCACAACAGACAGATACATTCTAGACTCAGCCCCCTGGCCTGCCTCTTCCCGGGAAGCTTCACCATCAAGGCCTATGACCAGGTTCTCTAGCTCAGAAGTGGTTGCTCCCTCTTGTCCCCACTCTGTTACTTGATTTGTCCTTGGCACATCATCTATTTAAATGGTATTAACTGGCCTATTTCTGAGAGCTTGGTGCTTAGCTGGTTAGATTGGAGTCGCTGGGTCATTTTGTTGTGCTTTTCATTGCAAATATTTGGAGCTCTGGATTGAAGGTGGTAATGTAAGGATAGACTGGATCTTGCTTTGGGTCTTGGCACATGGCAAGCTGATGAACAGTCCTCCTAGGACTGAGGTGTCTGCGAGTTTATCCATCCTTGTGTTCCATCTTCAAAACTGGTAGCTGGTTGGGGTCTTAAGCAACATCTTTCTAATATTGATAGCGTCATTTTCTTTAAAGGCTGTCACCTTGCCATGATCAACTACTAAAACACTTAAAGCCTCTCTAACCTCGTATGGAAAATAGAGGAAGTGATACGGACTTGAAAGGGCCGGTGTATGAATTAAATAAAGTACAAATCCCCATCACAGTCTCTAGAATACAAAGGTATGCACTACGGGTAGTCCTCTTGACTGCCCCCTTCCCCCCAACTACCTTCTCACTCCCAAGGGGAGGACAGTATGATTTGAAAAAATAGCGCTTAACCAGGAACCTAGGTTCTACTTCCAGCAGAGCTCCATCACCAGGTCAATGACCTAGTTAAGCTCTGGGCCTGTTAAAAGGGAGGCATCAATCCTTGTTTTGGCTGCATTACCCGTTATGAGACTCCAATGCTGCGTGACACTGTATAGTAGCCACTACCCACTTGTGTCTACTGAGAATGTGAAATGTGAGGGGGAGCATCAGTGTAAAACACACTGGATCTCAAGACTTTAATATAAAAAAGAAAACATCTTACAATTTTTACATTGATTACATGTTGAAATGATATTTTCGTATATTGAATTAGTAAAATACATTAAAATTAATTTATAATACCTGGTCCTTTTTAATGTGCCTACTAGACAGTTTAAAATTACAAATATCACTTACATTTGTGGCTCACAATCTATTTCTATGAGATAACCCTGCTCTCAGGAAACAGTAGGTGAAACCTTAGGTAAATCTAACCTGTGTTTCCTCCTTGCAGCATAAAGAAATGTTCCTACATATAAAGATTTTATGTGTAAGGAATTATCATTACTGATTATAGTCTCATCACTGTTACAATTAAATTACAAATTGACCACTACTGTGATTAGGGAAAGGCAATATCTGGAGTAATTTCCCATCTGTGGAGAAAAATATTGTGGGTTAAAAGCCCAAAAACACATAGGGATTTTTTTTTTTCCTTTGGTGACAAGATCTTATTCTGTTGCCCAGGCTGGATTGCAGTGATGTGATCATGACTCACTGCAGCCTCCATCTCTCAGTCTCAAGTGATCCTCCCACTTCAGCCTCCCAAGTCACTGGGACACAAGTGCACCTCACCATGCTTTGCTAATTTTTGTATTTTTTGTAGAGACGGGGTCTCACCATGTTTCCCAGGCTTGTCGTCTCGAACTCCTAGGGTCAAGCGATCTGCCCCCTCGGCCTCCAAAAGTGCTGGGATTACAGGCATGAGCCATCACACCCAGCCAGGAACACCTTCCGGACAGGAGAGGAGGGATTCAGACATATGTGGGGAGCTTCTTGCCTGCTGTATATTTCCTGTATCCCTTGCTGGCAACCAGTTCTTACTCCCTTTGCTTATACCCAGCATAGAAGCTTGAGACATGGAAATCAGTTCCCCTTCAGCCAAGCAGCTCTCTCTCTCTGACCTGTGTTAATCCTCTTTACTTGACAAGTCTATTCATTTTAGGGAAAGGCACCAGCAAGAGGGATATGGAATTCTATCAGGAAATAGAGGGAAAATGACCCTTTATGGTCTATCTCAATTCTTCAAAACCTGCTCAAAGTGGAGAGATTTGCCATCAGCTCCCCTGCCATCCAGCCATCACCGAACCAGAAAGGGTCTTTCTCACCATGTAAGGGTCTTTCCAGCCAGTTATTCCAGCTCTTGGCACCCAGTTCCTCCTATCATTCCTCACCTCCCCATCTGCACTGTCATGGGGCATTCAACCTAGAGGAACAAGGCCCTGAGGGTGCTCTGCAGATGGCTGTGTGAGCCACACAGAACCCCACCTCCATCCTCCCAGCAGCCGCTGCCTCAGCCTTGGGCGAGCAACCGAGAAAGCTTGGAAGTGTTTGTGCTTTCATTTTTACCATTTAGAATGAGGAGAAAGCTTATCTACCTTCTATCTTGGGTCTCAGATTCCTTACTCCCTTGGTGCTATTTTCAGTAATTCCTGGCTAAGACAAGGCACATTTTTGGACTCATAAATAATAAGGCAGCCACAAAGAAAGAGCGTCTGGATTTTTCCCAGGCTGTCTTTTCCTTGCCTGTGTGTCTTTTAGTTTGCATTTAAGCCTGTCACCTCCTGTTGCACCCACTTCACAAATAGCTTTAGAATTTAACCTCAAGGTACTTCCAGAAACCTGTGGACTGGGGTCCTGTTCACAGGGATCCTGGAAATCTTTTCTAGCCCTGGGCCCATGGCTTTGGCTAACCTTATCTAAAGACTTCTGGGACTTTTGGACTTAAAAGATCTACTTGGCTAAAGGAAGGGAAAGGGAGATCATACAAAGTGCTTTACCATGGGGCTCCTGCCTCAGTTTCCTGCTTCTCCTTCTCCACCCTTACTTGTTACGCTCTAAAATCAAACTGTTCATTGTTCCTCATCCTATTTTAAGCATTTGTACAAACCTTACTGTTTGCTGTGATGAGAACACCCTCCCCCAGCCTTTTGTCATTGTTAAAGACTCAACTCAGACTTTACCACTTCCAAGAAGCCTTCCCTGACTCCACCTTCTCCCACTGGTGATCACACCTTGTTCCCCCCCATGCCAGGTGATGCTTGTTTGCATGTTTGTTCTTCTTCTCCCCATTCTTCTTTCCTCCTACAAGAAATATTATTGAAGATCTTCGTCGTTTCAAGCAAGGCCCTCATGGGTCTCCAATTCAAATAGAAGGTGACTGGGAAAAGCAGTATGGAGAGGGCTTTGAGAGAAAAAAGAACAGCATGTCAAGCTGTGAACTTCTTGAGATCAGGCGTCATGTCTTCTTTATGAGTCGTTATCTCTCCAGCATCTAGTGCAGTTGTTTGAATAAAGAGAGAAATAAATGCGTGGTGAAAATCAGAATGCCGGAGCTGAAAGATACTTTAGAGTAGATGTCCTCGAGCTTTGATGGGTGTTCGAATCACTTAGAGAGACCCAGGTTCATTGAATCAGCCGAGACCCTATTCCTCTCCATTTTTACCATCTTCCAGGTGACCCTGATGCCCACTAAAGTTTGAGGACCAGTGATAGAGCAGTAATTCTTAACCTCAGCTGTAATTGGTATCACCTGGGGAATTTTAAAAACTACTAATGCCTGGGTCTGTTCTCCTTGTTCCCCGATTTTTGTTTTATTAGTCTGGTGTGTGTGCAGCCTATGGTTTGAGAGGTTTAAAAGGTCTTCAGGTGATTCTAGTGTGCAACAAAGTTTGAGAACCACTGCTTTAGAGTTCTTCTAGGATAATCTGCCCTATAGCTTGACTCTTTCCAAAATATTCTAACAAGTGATTAATACACGATAGGTGCTTGGCACTTTGTCAATATCTGTCCTCAATTTTCTGAGGTAATATAGAAAAGACCTGAGCTTGGAGTGAGAAGTCCTTGGTTTATATTTAAGCTCTGTGGCTAACTCTAGATTCTTGAATATTGAGATCTGTTTTTTTTTTTTTTTCCATCTGTAAAATGGGGAGAATACCAGCTTTCCAGGATTATTGTAAGAATGTAACGACATTTGTGAGACAGCTGAGCACAAGCCCCAGCACTGATGAAATAAATATGGAGAAGAGTAGATAGTGACATTGATGTATTTTTTTTAAATATCTGAATGTGTTGACATAACTCCATCACTTTTTCCTTATGGACATCGGGAGTAACACCTCCCTTTCTCATGAAATAATACCAGTTATTAATAGCTACCATCTATTGAGGGCTTTTGATATGCCAAGAACCTTTTTAAGTGATTTACATGGATTGTCACATTTAATCCTCATAGTAATCCTGAGATACAGTGAAAATTCATGGATGAAAAACTGAGCCTTAGAGAAAAGTTGTATTTTGAATAGTGACCTCCTGCCCACAAAAGATATGTCCATGTCCTGAATTCTGGAACCTATGAATTTTTCTGTATTTGGAAAAGGGGTGTTTGCACATGTAATTAAACTAAGGATCTTGAGATGAGATCATCCGGTATTATCCCCAGGAGCCTAAGTGCCTACAAGTGTCCTTATAAGACAGACTCAGGGAGATTTTAGACAGACCCACAGAGGAGGAAGCACTGTGAAAATGAAAGTAGAGATTCCAGTGATGCAGCCACAAGCTCAAGAATGCCAGGGCAGCAGCCCTCACAGAAAGTAAGAGACAAAAAATGAATTCTACTCCAGGGCCCCCAGAAAGAGTGTGGCCCTGCTGGATCTTGTACTTCTACCATCCAGAAATGTGAAAGAAAAAATTCCTGTTGTTTTAAGCCACTAAGTTTGTGATAATATGTTACAGCAACGTTAGGAAACTCAGAGAGATTTAAGCAACTTGCCCTAAGTCACAAAGCTGTGAACCCAGAATTCAAACCCATTTTCTTAACCAGTATATTATATTGCCTGTAAGCTGAATTGAATTTGTCATCAAATGTCTTGGATTCATTTATTCAACAAATCTTTATTCCGTACCTACCATGGACAAGGCCTGTACTGGCTGAAGATACAGTAATGAAAAAGACAGAAACATTCTTGCCTTTGCATACTCCACAATTTAGTGGAAGAGCAAAACTTTCAGCAAGTACTTTCACATACACAAATACTGAAAATCATTTAATCCCAGCAGTGATAGATGCTGCAAAGGAGATGAATGAAAAGAATAAGACTTATCCTGGGATATAGTATCAGATCCATCTGACATAGGCCCAGCTAATGGCTGAGGTAGGGGTCAGCTCTTTATTCCCTCTGGCCTGTTTCCTGAGGGTTCGAGGGCCTACAGCTCCACTTCAGCCCTCCTGAGCTTGTGGAAGTTGGTCCACAAACAGGGCAAGTCCATTATTTGCGGAAGAAGACCCACAAAAGAAGAAAGGCAGTAAAGAGTTTGGCGGACAGCGAGCTCTGCAACCTGTTGCAGACTTTATTGTGAGACAGTGGAGTGTGTGGAAACTTCTTTTAGACAAACTTGGAAAATCTTGCCTTCCTGTACCAAGCAAGATTTCCTGTAGGGCCATGAGAAGCTCACTTATTATCTCTTTAGTTCCAAGCTATATTACTTCAGGGAAGTTTCTGACAAGGATTCATACTTAAGTATCTCTTTGTCTGGGTTTATTTTGTCAAATGCTTATTTGCTTTAAAAAAAAAAATGCCATGAGTCTTAGCTGGTCTAGCAGTTTAGGAAGTTCAAATCCCCACATACCTCAGAGGCAGAGCTCCTAGTCTCTACCTTGATTGCTGCAAATACCTTATTTTATAGCCATTTTCAGGAAATGATTCCATTCTCTGTGGGCCCAAAGTCAGGCCTAACCAACTCTCGCCATTGGACTATGGTTGTATAGAATTAAAATTGACCTACAAGAATTTTCTATCCATGACCTTTTGTTGTCTTCTGAACTCAGAAACCTAGATTATTCCCAAAGATCCTTGCCAGGACTTCAAGTTCAACTCCAATGTTCCCAGTAGTTACATTCATTTCTTCATTCAACAAGTATTTATTGAGCACCAGCCACGTGTCAGGCACTGTGCTGAGGATACAGAGGTGAAAATACAAAATTCCTCTCTCATGTGCCTTGCTTTCTGGTGGAGTCAGCAAATCCCTGTGTGGGAAGTACTATTGTACCTGACACTTCCCTGAGCACCATTTAATTTGCCATAAAAACTCCACAAGGCACATAGTATTATGTCCATTTCATAGACAGGAACACAAGTTCAAAGTAAAATGATTCAGCTAGTAAATGCAGAACCCGAACTCAAATCCAGGTTTTCCTGGCTACCAAGCCCATGTTCTCCATGACTACTTATTTCTAAAATAATGATCTGTGTATATAGGGAGGAAAGAAAGAAGGGGCTTGGAAGACTTTTTGCTGGTAGGATATCCTTTCTGGAAGGGGCTATTCTTGATTATCTTTAGGTGGTTTTTCTTATTGGTGCTTTTTCTTTGATTTTTATCTTTTCTTCAAAAAATATCTTATACTTTTGTAGTCAGATAAAAAAATATGTCAAAGACATAATCATTTTAAAACTCATATATACCCCTAAGAATTGAAAACAGGTATTTAAACAAATGCAGGTATACACATATTCACAACTGTATTACTCACAGTAGCCAAAAGATGGAAGCAGCTTAAATGTCCATCCATGGAATGACTGGTAAACCAAGAATGGGACAGACATAATGATGGAATATTATTTAGCCATAAAAATGAATGAAGTTCTGATACATGCCATAACATGGATAAATTTCAAAAACATTATGCTGAGTGAAAGAAGCCAGACCTAAAAGGTCACATGTATGATTTCATTCATGTGAAATATTCAGAAGAGATAAATGCACAGAGGCAGATATTGGATTTGTTGCCGGGGGCTGGCTAGAGCGGGAAAAGGGAGCAATCACTTTATAGAAACAGACTTCCTTTTGGGCCACCAGATGTGTTTTCCAATTGGATAGAAATGGTGATTGCACAGCATTGTCAGTGTACTAAACAAAAATAAGAAAACTCTAAATAAACAAAATAGTCACATTGAAGAGGTTTGGCCTTGCTATTCTTCTGTACTGCCAGGTCTCTGAATGTTACGAAAATAGCTTTAATATTGCAATGCTAACTGTTTTTACTTAGTGCTGCAGCCCCAGTTTCGAGTAAGAGCTCTGGCATGTCCACTAATAAAGTAACCCTGGGCCATTCACTAACCCTCTCTGGACTTCTGTGTCCTCAGTTGTCATGCAAGGGTAAAAATGTCCACTGAAGTCATTCCCAGATCCTAACATGATAACGCTGTGCTTTGTAAACTGTAAACTAACTTGAATATGTGTTTCTTTATTTTTATGTCAAGAAACAGTAGGTGATCTGAAATTATCTCTGTTTACCAAGCATCTGTGTTAAAAGAACTATGAGCATAAGGGGTAAGATCTTGGTAAAGGGTCTATTTAGAGGCCATACTTTCTGTTGATGTTCATATTGCTGTTTTTTGTTCGTGGGTGTTTTGGTTTTGTTTTTACTTTATAATAAAGTTATTCATGTAAAAAGGAATGTTTGGGGCTAGGAGAAATGTTGAGGTAATGGAAAACTCTAACAATGAGATCATACATTGAAGACAAGAGCTCAGGGAAAGCCTTTCTGCTGTTGACAGGCATTTTTCTGCGAAGAATTCCCAATAGGAATAAAATATTGCTGATGATAGTCGAGTCAGACTTTTGTCCTGGAGCACAGGCAAATCATAGGTAGACCTTGAGATACTGGCCTTGCAATGAGTATCACTTTGGTACCAAGTGACAGAGGATGCTATCATCCTGCATCGAATCAGGTGAGCCCACTGTAGCCCATCCCTCCAGTCCACCCAAACCAGTTAGACAGTGCCTTCCCAGATCTCAGCAGCCCTCATCCTGCCCAGAGAGGAATTTGGAGAAGGCCTGGGGAAATCTTGAAAAACTACCTCAGCATCCACCCAAACGGCTTAGGTCCTCTTTCCCAGGGTCAGCTCAAGCAGGAGACTTCTAGCAGGAAGATAGATGGCTCCCAGCAGCTCAGCAATTTTAAGGTAAGGTGGGCCTGATGGGTCACCTGTACCATTTATTGCTCTTATCCTTAAATCTTTTTCTTACAAACAAACAAACGGACAAAAAACACTAGCCCTTGCAAAATCTAAACATATTTATTTATTGTAGAAAATCTAGAAAATAAAATGAAGCCAAAATTATGTTACTGCTAACAGATATTCTTTTATTCTTTTAATTCTTTTAATTACGTTACTGCTAACAGATAATCTGTTATTTTTATGCATATGTTTTATAGATATATTTACTGAAATAGAATCATATTGAAGCATTCTCTTTTGTAAACAACATTTGTTTCTTACCAACAATTTCACAAACATCATTCTGTGCCTCTGTCACCAGGCTGAGTGCAGTGGCATGCTCTGGGCTCACTGCAACCTCCACCTACTGGGTTCAAGTGATTCCCCTGCCTCAGCCTCCCGAGTAGCTGGGACTGTAGGTGCCATGCCCAGCTAATTTTTTGTATTTTAGTAGAGACAGAGTTTCACCATACTGGTGAGGATGGTCTCCACGTCCTGACCTCATGATCCACCTGCCTCGGCTTCCCAAAGTGCTGGGATTACAGGTGTAAGCCACTGCGCCTGGCCTAAATTTAGTTCTTATCTAAGACACTGATATAGCTGTTAGCAGGAAAAGGATGTAGACACAGCCTCTATCATGATTACACTTTGTCTTGTTGCCAGTATGGAGAACTACCTCTCTTCTCTTACAAATGCGTATAGTTTAGATCTTGTTTTTAAAATAATTTTCACTGATTTCAGCATCTTCCTGTTTCTCTCATCTGTCCTCAAGATGCTCACAGTCTAGTGGGAGAAACAGAGCAAATGAAGTGAGCATATAATACATTTGGGGAAGTTTGGGATAAAGCTTTGTGGAGGTGACATTTGAGTTGGGTATTATAGGATGCACAGGTGTTTGCTAAATAGGAAGCAGATTAAGGACACATCTGGCCATGACCCACATCTCTCTTTAGCCCACATGAATGCCGATATTGCATGCCTATTTTCTCTCACAGTTCCTGCTGTTTTTCTGCAAGCAGTGTTTTCTCACTCACAATTAGATTTTTATTCTTGGCATTCTAAAAGATGCAGTTGTGATTCAGAAATGCTAAGAAGAAAGAATATGCTCCATTCTTTAGGTAGAGGACTTAAAAAATTTTTTGGATACATACTAGGTGTATATATTTATGGGTTATTTGAGATATTTTGGTACAGGCATGCAATGTGTAATAATTACATCTTGGAAAATTGGGTATCTATTCCCTCAAGCATTTATCCTTTGTGTTACAAACCAATTATACTCTTTTAGTTATTTTAAAATGTACATTTAAATTATTATTGTCTATAATACCCCTGTTGGGCTATCAATACTAAGTCTTATTCATTCTTTAAAAAATATGGAACACTTCATGAATTTGCATGTCATCTTTGCCCAGGGGCCATGCTAATCTTCTCTGTATTGTTCTGATTTTAGTATATGTGCTGCCACAGTAAGCCCTAGAGGAATTTTTAAGATGTATTCAGATCATTGAACATCCTGTGTCATTCATGTCTTTTTTTCAGTACTAGTTTTATGATCATTACTTCATATATATATATATATATATATATATATTTTTTAATTGTACTTTAGGTTCTGGGGTACATGTGCAGATCATGCAGCGTTGTTGCATAGGTGCATACATAACCAAGTGGTTTGCTGCCTCCATTCCCCCTTCATCTATATCTAGAATTTCTCCCCACATTATCCCTCCCCACCCTCCCCACCCCCTGCTGTCCCTCCCCTAGCTCCTATATTTATATTAATGAAAATAATTATTATTAACATACTTAGAGTACCTTCCACATGCTAGGTGCTTTGAATGATACCTTATGTTTATTATCTCCTTTTACCATTAACAAAGAAGAAATCTGAGCTCAGAGAGGTTGAGTAACCTAAGGTCATGATGCAACTCATAAAGCAGCAAAACAGATTTGAACGTTGGTTTCTCTGTCTCCTAAGCCTGACCATTTACATTTTCTTATTCTATCCAATTGTTCAATATACTCTCTGACTCTCTTTCTTGGTCTTTACCCATTGATTCTTCTCTGTAATTGCCCTTTGGATTAGTCTGCTAGGGCTGCCATAACAAGATACCACACACTGTGTGACTTAAACAACAGAAATGTATTGTATTACACTTCTGGAGGCTGGGAAGTCCAAGATCAAGGTCCAGCAGTGATCACTTTCTAGTGAAGGCTCTCCTTCTGGCTGGTGGATGGCCACTGCCTTTTTGCTCTGCCCTTGCATGGCAGAAAGAGACAGACTGACAAGTCTCTTTTATTTTCATGAGGCCAACAATCTTACCAGATTAGGGCCCCACCCTTATTACCTTATTTAATGTTACCTCCTAAAAGCCCTATCTTTTTTCTTTTTTGAGATGGAATTTTAGTCTGTTGCCTGGGCTGAGTGCAATGACACAATCTCAGCTCATGACAACTTCCACCTCCCAGGTTCAAGTGATTCTCCTGCCTCAGTCTCCTGAGTAGCTGGGATTACAGGCATGCATCACCATGCCTGACTAATTTTATATTTTTAGTAGAGACAGGGTTTCTCCATGTTGGTCAGGCTGGTCTCAAACTCCCAACCTCAGGTGATCCACCCACCTCAGCCTCCCAAAGTGCTAGGATTACAAGTGTGAGCTACAGCACCCGGCCCAAGCCCTATCTTTAAAATACAGTCACATTGGAGTTAGGCTTCAACCCTAACTTCAATATAAGTTTTGGAGAAACACAGTGCAGTCCATTGTACCATTCTTAAAATATTGCATGTATTTTTTCCATGGTTTTGCTTATGCTGTTTTACCAGCATAAGCTTTCTGTCTTTCAAAATCTTTTCAATTGTTGATTACCCAACTCAAATGTTATTTCCTATAAAGACTTCTCTGATTTTCCAGTCAAATTTAGTTGCTCTTTCTCCTACTCAGTAATGATACTTTGATGGTATTTTGATTGAGCCCTGATTTTACTCAAACTACATTATATATTTAAGCTTTTTGAAGTCAGGGACTGTGCCTTAATATGCTCCCAGTTTGCTCTCAATTTTATTGGTACTCTATAACATTTATGACTTGAGTTTTTCATTAGTTACAAAGAATGAGGGAGGCATTTGGGTGAGTTTAGGCTACATAAGAGAAATGCTTGTGCCCATCTCCCAGAGTTGGAAGTGATGACTTGCAGAAGACAGAAAAATGTTGCTTGAGGGGTTTAGACTGAGACCACCAAGTAAAAATTACAAAGAAGCAGATTTCTGCCCAATATATGAAAAAACTTTTTAACAAATTACATAACAGTGAAGGAAACTAACACTCATTGATAATCAGTTGCTAAACTGCTGCTTTACAATTTCCACTTCCACATGGCCTTATAAAATAGTTTCCATCTTTTACAGATGAAAAAACAAAAGTTCCCAAAAGTCTAAAGATCTGATATAAGGTCATGTAGTCTACCTCCTTCACTCATTTCTTCATGGAGAAGTAATCTCCCTTTCTCTAGAGAAATTGAAGCCAACTACATGACCAGTTTTCAGGAATGCCATATTAAGAATGCTCTAGGGGTGTTGGTATAACTAATATTTCAGTTTTCTTTCTTCTCTGAAGTCTTCTGACTCAGGAATTCTCCATCCCTGACATGGATTTAATGGAAATAGACCTATAAAACCTAACTTCTCCCATCCCTTTGTGGATAATATATATTATAAAACTTGTATTAAGATTATTACAAATTATCATTACATTGTTTCGTGTATGGTGGTCCTGTCAACTAGGGGTGTGTGTGTGTGTGTGTGTGTGTGTGTGTGTGTGTGTGTGGTGTGTTTTGAGACAGGATCTCACTCTTTGCCTAGGCTGAAGTTCAGTGGCATGATCGCAGCTCACTGCAGCCTCGACTTCCTGGACTCAATCGATCTTCCCCCCTCAGCCTCCTGAGCAGGTGGGATTCCAAGCACATACCACCATGCCTGGCTAAATTTTTGTGTTTTTTGTAGAGATGAAGTTTTGCCGTGTTTCCCAGGCTGGTCTCAAACTCCTGGGCTCAACTGACCCGCCCGCTTCAACCTCCCAAAATGCTGAGATTACAGGCATGAGCCACTATACCCAGCTTCTGTCAGTATTTATGAAGCTGTTTGGGGGACATAGCTTGGAAATATCCTTACTAACAAAATTGACTTGATTCTTACCAGTAGAGATTAAATTTTCAACTGAGGGCTACACTGTCAGGGGAAGAAAGTGGTAATATGCATGAGTTGTCCCCGGCTATAGAAGTCAGATGGATGAAGTACTTCGCCTTGCTATCCTGAGTGCATTCCATGCTGAAGGTGGGTCCCAGCAGCCAGAGCCCCCCAGGGTCGACTTCTGGGGCAGGCAGCCAACATTCTGATGCAGCTGCCATTTTTCTTGGCTGATTCATGTGTGAAAGTGTCTCCCCCCAAAGCATTTGGGTCTTCTTTTTCTTTTTCCCAGAGCCAGGCTCTTATCAGACTAGAAGAGTCTCTTCATACAAATGGATCCCAGTTGGGAAGTTTATGCATGTTAAGGATAGTTGTTCATTCCAAATACATAACCCTTTTTGTCTGTGGCATCTCATATTTGACTATATTGCTTTTTCTACTTAACAGAATTGGATCTTAGAATCCTGGGGTGCACATTTTGATGTGACTTCAGAGATAACTTAAAAAATGATCATGTATCTCTGTCTTCTAAATTCAGGTGGTTTAACTCATTGTTTCTTTTTTCTGATGTGAAAGCATAGCCTTGAATCTGAACACAGCTTTTGCTTGTGTGTGTGCGTGTGTGTGTGTGTGTGTGTGTGTGTGTTTGTGCATGCGCACACACATGGGCAACGTAGCATTTTGGCATGTGCTGTGAAACTCTTCTGTACTCTTTTTTTTTTTTTTTCCCCTGATCTGAAGAAAGATGACAACACTAAATCAACTGCCAGGAACATCTAAAACCAGTTCAGTATTTCCCCCTGGTTTCTTTTCCTAGGAAAAATATCACAGGTATCTTCCTCCTTTTCCATTTTCATTATATAAAATGTGTTGTTCCTGGATTGAGATTGGAGAAGGAAGAGAATGACATTTTGCAGTGTCTTTCAAGGAATAAATGCCATCAAAACACTTGAATGTGAAGTTGACACTACTTTGAAATAATGTAGCCCAGTCTACCTGAAGCTTAACAGACATGACTCAAAGAAAAAAAATGATTCACACAATATCAAGAGTACCTTGTGGCAGAGGTGGGACCAGACTTTATCCCTTGGGCTTCACTGCACAGCCTTATAACACCATAGCTTCTCAAAAGTATGCTAAGATCGCAATGAAGACCAGACCAAGCAGTCGGCCCCATTAGAGCTTGGAGGATACAATCAGGTCAGTGTGTCTTTGTTTCTTCTTAATCACAGTCTTATTATAAGCCTCAAGGATTTAGAACCAACAAAAGGAAATTCTCAATTTCCATTGCTTTTTGTACTCAACTTTTAAAGACAAAGATGGAAAAGATAAGAAAATACACAAGGGACTTTTTTTTACAAAACAATATTCTGTATGAAACTACTTATATGAGGTGTCTAGAGTAGTCAAATTCATAGATAGAAAGTAAAAGGGTGATTGCCAGGTATTGGGAGGAAAGGAGAATGGGGAGTTAGTCTTTAGTGGGCATGAGGTTTCCATTTGGGAAGATGAAAAATGTTTTGGGATGAATGGTGGTGATGGTTGCATAACAGTGTGATTGTCCTTAATTCCACTGAGCTAAACACTTAAAAATAATTAAAATGGGACATTTTGTTATGTGTATTTTACCACAGTTTTCAAAAACCACATTCTTGGTATAATCTGGAATCTCCATACCCCTATGCACATGCATCCACAGAAACAGGATATCATGTTCTAAAGAATGATAACAAATTTATGCTATTTTTAATTCACCTTAATTTTGTTGTTTTCAAAATAATTGCATATACATGATGGTATCTGATAGTCACTAAAACTGGGAGAAAAGCATGACAGATCTTTTATTTCACAGATCAGGAAACTGAGGCTCAAAGTTACACTGCTGGCAAGTAACAGAGTAGTTCTAGAACCCAGGACTTTTGATATATATTCCTGGAGCCGTGTATGATCCCATGTAAAAATTTTAAATTGATACTTAACATATTATACTTACTAATCTTGGAAAAGAGACTAATACATTTTAAAAGGATTTTCAAAAACTTGAAGTGGTTTAGAGGTGTTGAGCATGAAAATAGGTTAACTTAGTTACCTCATTGTCTGGACATTCTGATTAACTGAGGTTTTACTGTATAGTAATAATAATGACAAACCCTTATATAGAACTTCACTGTGCATCAGGTACTGCTGTAAGTGCCTTAAGTATACTAACTCATGTATTGAAATGTATTATTTGTATTTAAAATGTGTAACAAAATTTATTGAGACTTGAATGTGCCACTTTCCTTACTGCTTTATACACTTTATCTCATTTAATCCATATAACAGTCAGAAGCAACAGGTATTACTAGAGCTTGGAGGTGTGAAATAATTTGCTCAAGGATACACGAGAACAAGTGACACCGCCAGGACTCAAATCCAGGTCCACCCACCTCTTCACTATGACTCAGATGGTGTCGTGTGGGTCTTTCTAATCACTGTCATCTCTAAATATTACTTACGTCATTCAAGTAGCTAGAGCCGTGTCCAAGGAGGGATGCTGGTTGGCTCATAGTTTACTTCTTGAGAGACTTCTGAGTTTCACCCTGAAATTCTGACTTGAAATTTGATTCCATTGCTGAAAATGAAAGAAATACAGCTTTCATCTTCGTGCATAAGTTGCTTTTTAATTTTTTTTTTTTTTTTTATCCTGAGACTTACTGTAAATCACACTTTCCTAATAGTCCTGGGGGTTCTGATTATGTTCATGGGCTCTAGCTAAGAGCAAGGGCAGTAAATTACTGCCATTTTGTTTGGAAATTTTTTTAGCCACAGTACATTAGCTGCTTTTGTTTGCTTTTCCACTGGTGGTGTGCCCATTTTTATTTCAGAATTTGTGTTTCTTGAATGTCTCATATGTGAAAAATGTAGTTTCTAAAATGGAATGGTTAGAGAAGAAATATGAATGAGGGTGTCTCGTTTGGCACCTGTAAGATTTTTTTTTTTTTTTTTTTTTTTTTTTTTTTTTTTTGAGACGGAGTTTCACTCGTTACCCAGGCTGGAGTGCAATGGCGCGATCTCGGCTCACCGCAACCTCCGCCTCCTGGGTTCAGGCAATTCTCCTGCCTCAGCCTCCTGAGTAGCTGGGATTACAGGCACGCGCCACCATGCCCAGCTGATTTTTTGTATTTTTAGTAGAGACGGGGTTTCACCATATTGACCAGGATGGTCTCGATCTCTTGACCTTGTGATCCACCCGCCTCGGCCTCCCAAAGTGCTGGGATTACAGGCTTGAGCCACCGTGCCCGGCCTGATTTTAAAGCATTTATAGCAAAAATGAGTTATCGAATCTCCCACCTCTCTCTCTCATACTCTCTCTCTCTCTCTCTCTCCCTCACTTACTCATTGTCTGCATTCTCTTTCCTTCCTATTCTCTCCATTCTACTCCATTTCCCTCAAAACAAGTGCTAGATAATGACCATTGCAGTGGCTAACATCAGGTAACTACCAAGAAATGCCTTCTTTCAGGCTTTTCTAAATATTCTTTTTTATTTGAAAGATTGATAGATCAGAGGGTCAGGGGACGTGTTTTATTGTAAGTTTCTGCTCCAAATTTCCTGACATTTTCCATTAAAAATATGTAAATAAACAAGCCTTTAAAAAGCAAGGAATGGGACTAATAAGAACCAGACCCTAAAGTAATTGTCAAAATGTCAAAAGTAACTGCTTTTCCTTGATTCAGCGTCATTAATCTTCAGATAGGTACTTACCTTTCCGTAGAATCTTCCTAATAGCTTGACCTGATTCTCCTGCTGGGCTATTCCACAAATAGAGTGCGTTCTAAAGTGACACCAAAATCCTCCATAGCTTTCAGGAATTGGTGTGGGAGTTCAGTGGAGACATTTGCATATGTTTTGAAATCAAGTCTTTCGGTAAACTGATGAGAAAGGAGTCTGTGGCACATGCTAGCAGTCCGGAGTTCAAGGTCTCCTCTTGAATCTGTATTGTCCTAATGCTTGTGGGATCATCCTAAAGGTGCTAGAAAACAATGATGCTTGTGTGCAACCTAGATGAATTTGAAAATTAATTGATTTTCCTCAAGTTTGTCAGAGTTTCTAAAGTGGCTTTGGAAAGGGTACCAGTGTACATGAACAGGAAGCTTAAGTTAGAGAATTTTCATCGTTACCAATAATCCATACAAAAATTGGTTATTTCATTTTCTTGGGCTTTATATGAGACACCTTTCAGGGAGGCTGCCTACCTCATCATAACCCTCTGTTGTCTGATAGCTGCTCTCATGACCCCAACATGAAGGGCCTTCAGTAGCCATGTTTGAATTTATAACCCTGTCCTTCTGGTGAGAGTTGATTGGACCAGCAAAAGGTCACCTGGCTCAGTTTATGCCAGACTCTCTTTCCCAGGAATTTGCAAGTGGAACTCAGAGGTAGCCAGTTAGTGTTTGTCAGTTGCTGTTAGCCCCAGGAGATCAACCTGGGGCCAGAGTACTGATCTTCTACTGTGCGCATAGAAAAGCCAAGAAAGCTGGTTTTCAAAGAGAGATGTAAGCAGATTCATAAAGAGAATTATAGAGTCTGGGGGTGGAGGGAGATTCCTGATCTGGTTCCTGGCAGCTTTCCAGTTCTTGATTCTTGTTCCTCTTAAAACCTGGCCAAATATCTTGCCAGAGTTTCATAAGAAACTCTTGCATCCTGTGTTAAATTTTCCATCTACCTCATCTGCTTTTCCTCATCCTCTTCAACAGGCTTGAGTTAGTTCCTATTGCATGTAATCAAAGGGTCTTAACAAAGACAGGTTGACACTTCTCTGGTGTGTATTTGATTATAGAGATGGCCAAGTAAACACATAGATTGATGTTTATACTTGCCCTTTGGTACCCTAGAAGGTTCGAGTTGGAAACAAACCTCAGGGATCTCCTAGCCTTGTCCTCACATTAGACAGATATGAGAACTGAGGACTATAAACAGGTAAAGTCAGTGATTTATCCAGGGTCACAGAGCTAGGACTTGATCCCTGGCCTTCTGGTCATCGGGCCAGCCAATGTTCTTTGTAGGTTGGCTCCCTAGTGCCATCCATCCATCCATCCATCCAACCATCCATCCATCCATCCATCCATCCATCCAACCATCCATCCATCCATCCATCCAACCATCCATCCATCCAACCTTCCATCCATCCATCCATCCATCCATCCATCCATCCATGCATCCATCCATCCATCCAACCATCCATCCATCCTTCTATCCATCCAGTAAATATAAACTGAGCAGGATTCTGCTATATGACAGGTTCTGGGATACATGCTTTTTGTCCTCAACAAACTCACAGCATGGAAGGACCAAAGTTCTTTATGCTTATTTTTACTTCATTCCATGGGGTTCCCCATCCAGAGGGCACTTTGCTAACTTTGCTAGCCCATGATCACAGTGAGTTCATCCAAGAATCTCCCAGAATATACTCTCATCATATATTCTCTGTGCCTCTTGTGTCACTCTTGCCTAATATCTGCGATAATCCATGTTCATATTGAATCTCCCCTGGGAGATCCTTGAAACCAGGGACTGTGTGTAAGTCATTACTTTTACTTCTTAGCACAAAATCTGTCACAAGGTACTTCTCCAATAAATGTCTGCTCCTCTAAAGAATTTATTTCATTCCTTAGAATCTCAAGCGAGAGCTGTATATCAGTTAGCTCCTGCTAGGTAACAAACCACAACAAACTTAGTAGCTTGCAGCAACAATCATGTATTATTATTCTCTCTCCTGGTTCTGAGAGTTGACTGGGATCAGCTAGATGATTCTTGCACAGGGTCTCTCATGTAGTTGCAGTCACATGGTGGCTGGGTCTAGGGTCATCTTAAAGACTTTGTCATTCACATTTCTGATGTCCGAGCTGAGAGGGCACAAACAGCTGGAGTCTAGAACAGCTGGGCTGTTCCACAGAAGTGTTGTTTGCACAAGAGATGTCCAAGAGCATCTCTTTGTTCTCTCCAAGTACTCTCCATGTGGTGGCCTCAGGGTAACTGGTATCTGAAGGCTCCCAGAGGTACCGCTTCAAGCTTTTGTAAACCTGACTCTCAAGTCTCTCACACAGTGTCACTTCTGCAACATTCTGTTCTCAGAGGTCCTGCCACATGCAAGAAGGACACGATCACAGAGGTCCTGCCAGTTGCAAGGAAAGGGCACACAGACTCCACCTTCTGGTGGAAGGAGCGTCAAAAATTTGCAGATTTGATTGCTTCTTCCTGCATGAGAAATGTGAAAGAAAATGAACAACTTTTCAGGGAGCTTTCATTTCAGATGGAAGCTGTGATTTTCAGACAACTGAGAGTTTCTTGCTTCACTGACAGCCATATCCATGGCACCTAGTTTGCTAGCCCTAACCACAGTTACTCACAGAAATTTGCTAACTATGGATTTTAGTAGCCTAGGAGTTAATATGGGCAGGCAAGGTGGATCAGGGCCTCATTTTATCATGCAGTTCCTGTGTGCTGGGAACTGGTTAGGCTCTATGGTTATGAAGACCATGATGAAAAGATGCCTTGGGGCTCCTCAATGTAGTCATATATGAGTGGTTCTGTCTTTAGTTGTCACCATGTGAGGGTGTGCAGTTGACATTTCTTGAACAGGGGATTAGGGTGTTAAATACCCTACCACATGCAAGCAAACCTAAAATGCTCATAATTTCTGACCTAATGTCAGAAACACAGTGAAGTAGGAGGGAAGCTGTGAAAAGTGCTCTGTGGAGTCCTCAGCAGAAATGCATGGCACATGTTACCAAGGATGGCATCTGGTTTGTGTGCCACACTCTCTCCAACAACTGCATAGCTTTTGCCCTTCCTTTTCCCTCTGCAGCCCTGCTCTCCATCAAGGTTCAATGCAAGCACCTCCCCAACTCTTTCACACCTTCCCTGATTTCTAGAGCTGGACAAGTTCACCGTATCCTATACATAAAACATCCTTCTTCTTACCTTGTCCCTTCTTCTGATTATTTTCATAGATTTCTTTTCTGTCATTATTTTATGAGGCCAAGGAGAGATGGGACAGATCCCCCATTCATGTCCGCACAAGTGTTTAATAAGTATTTGCTTATTTATCTTCCGTTGCTCCTCTCCTGTCTACTCCTCTCCTCCCCTAAATGCCTGCACATTCCAGCAAGAGGACAGGAAGTCTGGGATTTCTCTCCCTCTCCACTCCACACTGGGTCTGGCCCACTCTGCCTGATAAAAGTCAAGGAACCATCTGGCCTCTCTGCCACCACCTCAGTAACCTTGGCCAGCCTGTTTTGATCTTAGCCTCCCTCTCTCCACCCGCTCTTGTGAACGCCTTCAGCACTCAACATCTTGACCGCACACTTGGTTTTTGATCTCACTCTGACTTGTACTTTCAGATTAGATCCCTGGAATATCTCCTTCTTCCAGAGCTTACGGGGCTCCTGAAGGACAGAGGCCATACCACCTCTTTTTAAAAAAAATTCCACCGATTGCAAGGTGTTACCCCCTTTGGAAACCCTTCTCTGACACCTCTGGCTTGAAAAATGGATTAAGTTTCCCCTTCTAGGGTTCTTTACCACCATGAACATGGCAGATCATACTTTATCATGATTGTCTCTTTACCTGCATGACTCTGTAGCCAGGGTGAGCAGTCTTTGAGCACAGAATCTTACATATGTATCTATTTATAATAAAATTAAAAAAGACTTGTTCATCTCTTCATCTAGCATTTTACACATCTATCTTTAGCAAGCCTGTGATAGGTTTAAGGAGCCACAGCAAATGAAAAAGGCATGGTCACATCCGCAAAGTTCACAACCTTGTGTGTTGAATTGATTTTTGTCTACTTTCTTGCTACAAAGAAAATAGTACCTCCTTCAATTTTCATCTCCAGATTTCTCAGTGCTTTTTTGTTTTCTTAAAAAGCAGTAGAGCAGATAATCTCTAATTATTGAGGAATTTGGTTCAAAATTTGAAGCCAAAACCGCCCCATTCATGAGAGAGAAACTTCAAGTGACAGAGACTTCACCATTGCACTGCCTTGCTAACAAGAGCTCTTGAGATGTGGTCAAGTCAGCAGATTCTTTCAAATTTTGAAATATGGATCTTGCATAATGAATGGAGAAAGGAGGAAAGAATGGCTTGTATGCCCTTTTGTGTTCCCTAAAGTTTACCTTCTGGGAGAACATGAAACTGGAATGTCAGCCTTGGTGGAACTGAGTTGGAATGCTGACTGACACACATCTTGATTAAACAGGAGTTTCCGAGATTGTATAACTATGTGATCCCCGGAGGAATAGAAACTGATGGGCCAGAATGACAAACTTTTATTTTGAAAGCCACCCAGGCTCCACTTAGAGCCATCAAATGCTTGAGAATTTATTATGACTGGGCAAGCCACTGCCTTACAGAGTCAGGCCAGGGTAGTGAAAATACACATAGATTTTGTCTTTGAAGACCCTGAATGTGGCCTAGTTCTTCCTAGCAGCAGGCTCTCTACCAGGGCTGAAAGCACAACTACTGCATTTGCATGATACAGAAGCAGCTAAAACCTTCCATGGTGAGAATCATGCATCGTGCTGATGCTGAGGCGTCTCCTGCTCATAGTACTGAAATCACAGAGGTGACATGATGTGTTCTGTTTATGTTGGCCCAAAGCCCAAACCAGAAATGTATTTCAGGCTTGGCTTTCTAGATTCTGTCTCCAGTCATTTAAAAGTTCGTTAATGATGTGGACCCACTCATCCTGTCCTGCTATAGTTAAGGTCTGTCAGCATTTTTCAGTTTATAATTCAACCACAAAGGAGAATGCAGTCTATAGGTTGCAGTGTGACCCACAAAGCTTAAGCCTAGGAGTCAGAAACTTTTATTTGTTTTTGTTTTTAAGTTATACCCTTACTAAGTTATAGTGAAGCAAAATAATAGCTGGTGGTTTTGTTGGTATTATTTGGTCTGGTTTTACAGAGATGGGAAAAGCTGCAAGTGACTTCTTGGAATGTAGATGTACCCAAACCCTAAAGAATTGTTAGGCCAATGGATTTACTAATTATCCTAGCATTCAGCTAAAGATGGGGGTTTAGTTTTTAAAAAATTATCATTTTAAAATTGGGATGGATGAGGCTGAGAAAGTTAGAAAAAAGATTGGGAATATTTCTCCAAAACTCAAGGACCAATTCTCAAGCCAGGAACTTTGTATCCAAAATTTCAGTTAAAAGACTTTGTTCATATTAAATAGAAATCAAGTCATTGGCCTGATGGTTCAGTATGTTTCTGCCCATAACTTCTAAGTATTCCAATTTAAAAATTCAAGTGAAACATGCACATATGATAAATATAAAATAACAAAATGGTACCTTCCCATAATAAAAATACTTGAAAATTTGAGGTAAAATAAATTACATGTTTAAACCCACAAAAATTCACTTTCTATGACTGTTCAGCTGCTATAGCAAACTACCACAGACTGGATGGCTTATAAAATAACAGAAATTTATTTCTTACAGTTCTTAGGCTAGAAATTCACGATCAGAACACCAGCATGATCAGGTTCTCTCTGGTGAGGGCTCACTTCCTGGTTCACAGACAGCTGTCTTCTTCTTGTGTCCTCACATGGTAGGAGAGGCAGGGGATGTCCCTGGGGTCTGTTTTATAAGGGGACTAATCCCATTCATGAAGGTACCACCCATATGACATCATTTCGCAAGACCCTACCTCATCACTCTCAGCATTGAACATACAAATTTTAGGGGGCCACAAACATTCCGAAAATAAATCCACAAAAGCTTATAATCAGGAAAAGGTCTCTTAGAGTAGCTTAATTGGTGGTTACCAAGGATCCCATTAAATAACCTGCTCCTGGGGTAAAAATAAAGACTGGTTGGTATGGGAAGGACGTTTTATCTGGATGGTCTCAGGTGAGTTAATAGTGAGAAAAGTTCTTAATGACAGTAGGTCACAAAATGCGGATTGGGAGTAGGAACAGGAGTAGAGTGTCAATGGAACTGAATTCTAGTCCTAGCTGTGTAGAGTCTAGCTATGCTAAGACCTCTATAAACCTTGGTATCTTCCTTAAAATGGGGCTGGAAAATCCTCTGTGTATCACAGAGTTCTGGTGAGGACAAAATGCAATAATGCATGTAAAATGCCTGATCGAATCAGCACCCGACACATGTTCCCTTTTCCCTATACCTGAGACTCAAAGCAATCTAAATGCTGGAGACCAGCCACTCGCATTTGGTATAGATATTTTCTTAAGAGGAAAAAGTAGTTTCCCTGAGCTCTTAAGAGTGTATTTACATACAATTGGCCTATTCGTAAAAAAGATCTACTCATTAAAATAAGCCTCTAGGTAGTGAAGTCAAAGTTTTCTTAAACTCCTTTGAGTTGCTCCTCGTGCTAAGTGGGCTTCCTAAGGAAAGACCTATAAAGGTGGCTGTCTTTCCCCATTAACCCTGATTTATAGGGGGTTTTGCTCTAAGTGCATATTTGCAGAGCCATTCCTAATGTATGTGTGTTACCTCCCCAAAAAGGAGGCACATGATTGGCCATTTGTTGTCTTTGGTCCAGTGGATACTCTTTAAACCCACTCTTAACTGCTCAGTAGTCAGTAGCCAAGCTCAGCTTGATGCATTAGTCCTTGTGTTCTCAAGAAAATGTGTTCAGACAGGACTCAGCCCAGCACAGCACTTCTTTTCTTTTCGCTTTTAATCATCACATCCCCTGGTTTCCAGCAGGTTCATTCAGCCAGAAAGTGTTTATATTCATCGTACCACCTCTGTACTTAACCTGGGGCAGAGGTTTGGATACTGGAGAGTGTAAGACGAAGGGTGGGTTGGAGATGTGATTTCACTCTTTATCAGTAATGTGACTTTAGACAACACACTTAATGTTTCAGCATTGGTTTCTTCTTCTGAAGAAGGGATTGTAGTGAATACTCCTGAGGATTTTTGAGGAACAAATTAATTACAGGGTTTAACAGGAAGCCGGGCAAGAATCACTGGTCAGGAAATGGTAGTGATAGTTACTGTAGCCAAGTATTCTCTTAGTCACTGCACAGGAGAATCGTTTGGAGAAGGGTTTTTAAAAAATGCTCATGTCTGGACTCCATCCTCGAACGATTAAATTAGAATCTCTAAGAGTGAGACCCAGGTATCAGTATATTTTTCTGGAATGCTTTTGATATTCCAAAGATGGATTATCTCCTTTAAACCCCACAACATCCCTAATGGGTAGGTATCATTATTAGCCCATTTCAGAGTTGAGGAAACTGAGACTCAGAGAGGTTGCTGTGACTTAACAGCAAGTTAGAGGTGGTGCTCTGATATAAAACCAAGCAGTCCAGCTCCAGAGCTTATGCTCTTCTTGGTTGGTGTGACATTGTCTATTATCATAAGCAGCACCTCCAATGAGATGTCCGATGAGAACTGTGATCCAGCAGGTGGGGTCATCCGATGGTCTCGGGTCCCTTCATACCCTCAGCCTACCCACCTCCTGCTCCTACCTTCAGCTCTGTGCATTCAGGACTTCCCAGCAGCCCTGTGTCAGATAATGAACTGTGGTTATTCAGAAGTCCCGTGCTATTTCGGCTGATTTTATTAAACGCAGCTTGTGGCTTCGACTCAAGAATGTGCAAGCTGATTTAGATTACGCTTTGCATTGAGTTTATTAAGATAAAAAATATTTCCCGAGATAGTGAGTCAGAAGTATTTATGGTGAAGTGTGCTGAAAGTGAATGCAGGTTGATAGCGTGAACAGAATGTTCTCTCCAAGTCAAATGCGATGACCTAACTGTGTTTGGCAGCCTTCCTTTATGTTTAGCTAAGCATTTTATTTCATGTTGGGAACCTCCTCCCTCTTCTGAAAAGCATCAGTCATGTGGGAGGCTAGGATTTTGGCATATGCCTCCTTTGATGCCGAGACCCAGGCCCTAAGCCTAATTGTGACTGGCTCCTTGGCTGACTGGTGGGTTGCCATGGCAAAGGACTGCTCAACTTTTTATATCTCGGTTTCTCTCACCTGTCAAAATGGGAATATAACTCTTGGCCCCACCTCCCTCCCTGAGGAGAGATGGGGGGGCACTTTGAAAATTAAGTAATAAATGTTGGGAAGGATTTGTGGATTTGTGGATGTGACATCTTGTCAAGTGGGTAAGTAATAAATGGGGTGTCTCCAGAGCTAGTTTGCCTAAAATTCACTTGAGCCTTCCATTTACTTCATCAACCAGCATTTATTAAATACCTACGAAGTTCACGGTAACACATGAATTGTTACCGTGAATACAAAAAAATGAAAAAAGGAGTAAATAGAGTCTCAATTCCCAGAGAGCTCAAAAACTAACTTTTTTCTTGCCGTTCCCTTTTTTTGGTTCATTAAGCCTCAGTACAGACCATGCCTGTGCTGTATTTAAAAAGCTCATTCTCAGTGATGACTTCAAGTTACATCATAAGCAACCAGTGGTGATTTAGTTGTTTTCAGTACCAGTGGGTATTGTCATGTGCTCGATGGACTCATAAAAAGGCCAGAATATTTTTTAGTCTAGGTTATGAGTAGTACAAAGGACAATGAAAGACTACAGGTTGGATTGATTGGGAATCCAGCTGCGTCAGATTATAATATGGTCTCTGCTGTTCAAAGGCCTGAGTTTGGATCCTGGCTCTGCCACTTTCTGGCTGTGTATGACTTTGGGAAATTCCTTAACTTCTCTGTGTCTCTGTTTCCTTATCTCTAAAATGAGGTTAATTTTAGAGTCTACCTCATAGGATTGTTGTCAAGTTTAAGTTAAAGTGTGTAAGATGCTCTGAATAGGCCTGGCATTTTGTAAATGCTCAGGAAACTGTTAGCTACGGTCATCACTTCCCATTGTTAATGGGAAAAAATGGTGAAACTAAAAGGATACTGGCATGTCATTTCCCTACATTGTAAAAATAACAAATCCTTTTTAATTCAGAGTCCCAAAGTTTTGCCCAAATCTGACACAATCGCTTGGGGTTGCCCCAAAGCCCCAAATGGCCGGTTTGGAAATAGAAAACATGCCATGCATGCCACTCTGCTCTCTGACTCATACTGCTCAGGGCCTGAGCTAACCCATTTTGTTCTGAAAGCCTTACACCAGTCTAGGACCACGAGGGCTGGGAAGGGGCAGTTATGGAGTGTGATGGAAAGAGCACTGGGCCTGGAGTCCAAATCCTAGCTTTGCCTTTCATTAGCTGTTAACTCTGGGATAGGCCTTTAAGTCCTCTGAACTGCAGTTTACCCATCCTAATTGTGCAAAAGCAATGGTGAGTGAAACTGCTGAAACAAATTCAGGCAGTGGCACCAAACTGTACCAAACTAGTGGTCACTGTACCCTCCACTGCCATACACTTGTAGTTAAAAAAAAAAAAAAAAAAAAAAAAGCCAATTGCACTTAAGAATGTCTTCCATGGAGCAGTAAAATTTACTAATTGTATTAAATCTGGACCCTTGAATACATATATTTCTAATATTTTCTATGGCAGATGGGCAGTATACGTAAAGTAATCCTGCCAAATACTATGACTGTTTCCAAGAAAAGCATTTGAGTTTTGAGCTGAACTAGCCACTTTTGCTTTAAAGAATGATCAACAGAAAAATTATGGTTAGTTATTCTTGAATATTCTTTAAAATGAGCAAAATGAACCGGCCACTTCAAGGAAACAGTAGTAGTAGTTGCCAATTATAAAATTTGAACTTTCAAGCAATAATTAGAATTTGACAAAACTTTTAGCCACCCTCACAAGTTTGAAAGCTTCTTCTCAATCATAACTGATGACACTGGTGGTGATATAAATGCATTTGAATTTTCTATGTTAGATAAGTAAGGGTGTCCACATTTTGAAAATGAACTTAACTCAGTAAACCAGTGTTTTCTAAATGGGTAATGCATCGTGTTACAAAATCATAGGTAGAATAACCATTCAAAGTACAAGATAAATCAATCTATTATAAGAGATTATGAAAACTTTGTTGATATGGTTTCAGATTTCACATTGCAACCAACCTTTAAGAAACTGCCACCTATCAAATTTTGATGTAGTATCAAAGAAGAATATCCTAAATTATCTGAAAGACTATTAAAAACAGTTCCCTTTTCCAGCTGTGGGAAGCCAGATTTTCTTTAACCAAAACAACATACCTCAACAGATTGAATGCTGTAACAGGAGGCTTCAGCTGTCTGGTTTTAAGGCAAATAATAGATGTGTAATCATTTTTTAAAATGCCACTTTTCTCACTATTTTTGATGTATGCGTATGGAAAATATTTTTCACTAAATATTTTTACTAAAATACTTATATTAAGCAATGGGACTGTCTTTATTTTTAAATAAGTTAATAAACAAATATTGTAAAACTTTCTCCTTGGGGGCATCAGTATTTTAAAGATTATCTAGGAGTCCTGAGACCAAAACTACATCATGGACTTTGGAGCAAAAATAATTTGTTTTAAATCTCACTTTTACTTACTGTGGGATCTTGGACAACTTTCTTACCTTCTCTGTTTCTAATGTGAAAAATGTTCATACGAATACCTGTCATGACAATAAATACCATTTAGATATTATGTATTATCACCATCATTATATCATTATCATTGTCAATGTCATCATCATCGTCATTACCAGTATTAGCACTGGGAGACATCGTTTGTTCAGTGACACAGAGCTAGAGGTGGATTCAGTGGGAATGGAATTTTTCCCTTAAGCCAGACTGTACCTACCTCCTGTTTACCATCTGCCATCTCAACATTTGCAGTCTAGGGAAGAAGGGAAAAAAGAATGAGAAATCTCCCATAGCACATATCATCAGAACTGCTGAATCAAACCACTGAAAAAGGCACAAACAGCCAGGTTTACATGTAGAAGCCAGATTGCTTTGTGTGGCATTCAAGCTCACTGGACACCTGCTACCTGTTATCCAGTGGTTCTGCAGATGTCCATACAGAAACACAAACTGTCTCAGAAGAAGCAGACCGGACCTCAAAGGCCCAGGTAATAGATTATGAATCGAAAGCCCAGGATTCATAACCTATTGATAATAGGTGTGTATTATCAATAGATTACGATAATAATCTGTTATGATAATAGATTATGATTCCAATGTGAATTGAGTCCAGTGTGAATTTCCTCTGCACCGGACACCTTTGCTGGGATGCCCAGGTGTTCTCTGAAGGGAATGACTAGTTCAGAACCAACAGTGTCACCCCGAGCTTTGGGTGTAGAGAGGAAAATGGGTCCCCCAACACATGAGGCTACTGCAGAAGGACCCAGATGGTTCTGGGAAGAGAATGGATCATGGTCAGAGGCTCGTTCACAACTGGGAAAATAAGCAGTCAGTGACAGAAACATGCATTTTTATTTGATTTTATTTCAGTCATGAAATGCTTTTGTGTTCTTTAGGCAAAAGATTGTTCTAATGCTTCTGGTCTTTGCCAAACTGAGGACCAGAGAGTCTGTTAGTTCTGCTTACTAAGTGAGCAACTACAGATGGTAAACAAATTTGAAACTTCTTCCTTGTTCGTGGAAAATTAAAACCAAATTCCTTGTTTGTGGCAAGTCTCCTTTGTTCGGTAAACACCAAGATTTATTTGCATTTCCTTTGTTCTCTCTGGAAACACACTACTTGGACCATCTACTACACTGATGTCACAGTGCCCTGCAACCCTCGTGTTTGTTTTAAGGTGTTTATTTTATGGAGCAGGTCAGGTGAGGTGCCTGCCTCTGGAGGGAAACCAGAAAGAACATCAGCTGGCACCCGGGGCTGCAGCTTAGGCCCATTAACCAGACAGTCTTGGCTGAAGTTAGGGGAAGAGCACAACCCTGTGGGTGTATGTGTGTCTGTGCCCACCTTGGTTTAGGGAGATATTCCAACTCTGTACCCAGCCTTCAATGGGTCTCATGGTACTAGAGCAGTCTGGTGGGGAGAAAAGAGTTGGGGTTGGCAGCCAGAGATATAAATTGGACCTCAGTTCTGCCACAAGGCCTCTGAGAAGTCACTTAACCTTTCTGATCCTAAGTTTCCTCATTGTAAAACAGTGATAATGACTTCTCCTTTGCAAGGTTATCATGCAGGTGAATACTAAAGTAAAGCCCTAGCATATAGTAGGACTTCAAAACAGTCCAGAACTGGCCAGCTGCCTCAAATAGACTTTCTTTAGGTGTTTGGTTGAGCGTGAGGATTAAAGGCCATTAGTGATGGAAGCTTTGGGCGGTTTCCAGTGTACCAGGGGGCAAGTCTGCTAATCTCTGAGACATGATTTCCTCATCTGCACTGGAAATTATGGTAATTAATGTGCCTTTCTTACTTCTCTAGATTGTTAAAGGATAACAGGAGACAGATGCTGTCAAAACATTTTGTAGCCTGAAAAGCAGTATACAGATTTAAAAATAATAGTGAAAATAATAGTAACAATATTAATTCACATTTTTACATGCTTCCTTTTTACCAAACACTGGTTTAAGTGCTTCCCAGATGTCACTCAATTTCATTTTAATCCTCCTCTAACAGCTCCCTCAGATGGAGCTCTGTTTATTGTTCCTGTTTTTCAGTTGGTCAGATAGGCAAGGGACTGACCTGAATTCAAACCCAGCCAATCAAATTCCAGAACCTGTCCCATGGAGTGTTAATTACTATGCTTATAGTGGCATTGTTATGTGATTACATTGCTATCTCTAAGTTTCTCTCCACAGAGGGTACATGGTTATCTATTCTCAAGGAATGAGATGGGGCTATAAAGGCATAATAATGGCTCCATAGAGCCATCTGCTAATTAGTCTTCCTCCTTTCTGGGTATACCTCAAACATCTTAGGAACATACGTGCTTACATCCATGAGCAAACACATTCGTGGATTGAGTATAGATGTATATAGACTGGAGAAACATGTCCAAAGATAGAGATCAAAATATAAATGTTAGGAAGCAAAGCATTAGCAAGATCATTTATGGGCTCTTGAATCTGTTGTGAAGGATAAGTATTCATTGGCTTAAGTGAGATGGAAAGTGTCATTATGGTAATGCAGTGCTCATGCTTAATCTCTCCTACTGCACACATGATAAATGCCATTCATATGTGAGACACACTCCTGTGAGGCTGCCCAGGCGTTAACAACGTTCCTCCTGAATTGGGGGTGGGGGGGAATTAAAGCAAATAATGAATCAATTATTTTTGGCGTTACGAACTCATTTTACAGACATTTGGGCAATTAAATTACCCAGTGAAATAGCTCCAAAAAAAGTTGCTTTTCAATAAATTCCATTAAATTCAAACAGATTTGCTGCACTCTGCCTGTGCTGTCCAATACAGTAGCCACTAGCCACATGTGACTATTTAAATTTAAAGATTGAGTTTTCAATTGCTGCAGCCATATTTCGTGCATTCAGTAAGCCCTGTGTGACTAGTGGCCACCAATCAGTGCATATTATAGAACATTTCCATGATTGCCAAAAGTTCTGGTGGATAATGCTGCTAGACAGTAGTATACACCGAGGATGCAGTGATGACCAGAACATTCCCATTTCTGCCCTTATGGGGCTCATAGCTCTCAGTGAAGACACCTGCTGAACAAGTCACCCCAGATTTGGACCTAGGAGGACATAGGACAATGAGATGGTATGGCAGGGGGTCTACCCAAGAAGGGGTGTCTAGGAAAAATGAAACCAAAGAAAGCTCCCTACACATGAATAACAGCAAATTTTTTAAATAAATCAAATGTAATTAAAAATAAATTATTTTCTCTGCAACTGGATACTACAACTAATATTAATACTGATGTTTAAATACTTTATTGAATAAGCTTAAATGAAACTTATTTTGTTATTAAAATGTATAATGCAATAAATCTTAAGAGGAACCAAATGCGAAATGTATATGCAGCATGATTCCATTTATATGAAGTTCTGAAACAGGCAAAATTAACCTATGATAATAGAAAATTATCCTATGATAATAGAAATTAGAACCTTAGTGGCTCAGAGGAGGGGTGGGAGGGAGTGGTTGGGAGCACGGACCAACTACAAAAGATTGTAGGGTTACTTTCTGGGGTGTTGGTGTTCTATCAAGGTAGGGGCATTGGTTACATGGGTGTAGGCATATACTCATGGAACTGTATAACTAAGATCTGAATAATGTACAGTATTGAATATTGAATTTATATATATATGTGATTGAAGGAATTACATATTGCAACATTAAAGTTAATGTTGATATGAGTAACATGGAAATATCCATTGCTTCATTACTCTATCTGTCTCTGACCTGGCCTTCATAACCTTATGTTGTCAGTAACAGGAAAGTTTCAGGCATCCTTTCTGATCTTGTGCCATGTAGATATGAATGTGTTACTCCTGACCCTGACAGATTCTTACCTGACCCTGGATCAACCAATGAATGACCACATCCCTGGGACAGACAGCAGAACTGCACTGCAAAGTCTCTGGGAATCCACCTCCCACCATCCACTGGTTCAAAAATGATGGTACCGTGGTCCAGGAGCCCCCAAGGATCTCCTTTCAGACCACCATCTGTGGCCCTCGGCTGCGGCTTTTTTCTATTTTTTGATGCTTTCTTCCTTATCAAAAGTAGACAGACTGGAAGGATGTTTGCCAGGATGTTAAGAATGATGTTATTTTTGGGTGAGGAGATTTGAGATGAACTTTATTTTCTCTCTCTTTTGCTATGTTGGAATTTGGAACAAGGAGTGTATATGATTTTCATGATCTGAAGCACAAAAGCTCATCCATGCAGTCATTTGGAGACTTCAGGTTTTACACTCTAATTAGTAACAATTTTTCTTCCAAGCAGCAGGCTCTATGGGTGATTATTTAGCAGTCCTGTGGTCTTGGTCAATGTGATTGTTTCATTTCTCGTCTGTCTAACCTGCTTCTCCTGCTCAGCCTCTCTGTGATCCAGAGGGTACACTAGAGGGGATTTGGCTGCTTGGAAGCACTCTGCAGCTGTCGGCCCCTCTCACCTGCCTCCTCTCTGTGTTCACAGATTCTTACCTGACCCTGGATGAACCAATGAATAACATCACCACGTCCTTGGGCCAGACAGCAGAACTGCACTGCAAAGTCTCTGGGAATCCCCCTCCCACCATCCGCTGGTTCAAAAATGATGCTCCTGTGGTGCAGGAGCCCCGGAGGATCTCCTTTCGGACTACCATCTATGGCTCTCGGCTGCGGATCAGAAACCTCGACACCACAGACACAGGCTACTTCCAGTGCGTGGCAACAAACGGCAAGAAGGTGGTTTCTACCACTGGAGTCTTATTTGTCAAGTTTGGTAAGCAGACCCCTACTGGGGATGGACTTTGACGGTCAGCCCAGTGTGGTAGGATGGCTGGAGTCCACAGGGACAGGAAGGAAGGAATGCACACTTACAGAGAATATACTCTGTGCCCACAACCCTAAACCTGGCACAGTTGTACCCATTTTACAAATAAGTAAACCAAGGCCCAGCAGTTAATTACCATGTTACCCAGCTAGTAAGCAGCAGAGCAGGAATGAGGTCTGGATCTTTCGGATCTCACAGCCCTATGTGAAACCATCATGCCATTGAGCACTTCTCAGCAAGGATGCCCCTTATCCAAGAAGTTGGAAATGTTTGCAGCATGCCTAGCCCTTTTCCTGCCATCAAGGACTAAAAAGAAGCCTCACTCACTGTTGCAAATAACACCCTCACGCAACCACTCAGCCCATTGGAAACTCCCTGCATGGTTTGAGGATGCTCACTCTATTAACTCATTTTTTAGCACTTGTCTTAGCATTTTCAGACCCCGAATTGTGAGACATAGACACATTCTCACTGGTATTTTTTTTTTTTTCATGGAGGTGGTTGGGGGAATAGAGCAAAACAATAAATTCCAGAAAAATAAATATTACCTCTGGGTGGTTGAGAATTTTAATTTGTAATGATTTGACTGTATTCATCCTCACCCTCCAGTAACCCAGGCTGACTGTTTCTTTTGTTTTTCTTTCATTTCTTCAGGTCCCCCTCCCACTGCAAGTCCAGGATACTCGTAAGTACTTTTGTCTCCTTTCTTGTCATTTCTAAGTGTTTCTCCACAGTTTTCTAGGGCAAAGGCAATGTTGTCCTCTTCTTGGGCCAAAACACTGTGTTTCCAGATGTCATTCCATTTTGCCCTGCCCTCATTCCATTTTGCTTGTTCTCTGCTGTGAATACTCACAGGAGACCACCATTGGCAGAATTCTCAAGTGTAGTAATATCGGTTCTGAATGATCAAAGCAAAAATCTTTCATTTACTATTTTAGAAGGAATTTAACATTCAGTGGTAAAAATGGATTGATTTGGTAAAAATCAAACAAAAAATGATATAGTGCTGGCCCAGGAACCTTTACTTTCAGGGTCTGTCTATATTTCTGCAAGCAGTTTTGATGCTTTAATCATTGATCGGGGCAACAGTTTGGTAATCACTTTGTTTTTCACTCCCTTTAAAGAACTCACAGTCAGAAGTTCTAACTTATACTGAGGAGGAAAGTCCCAAGGTTGGATTGAGAATTGCATGGAAGTTTGATTCATTTTGAGTCCCTTGTTAATGGAGTCTAAAGATCCAATTTCTTTCACTGATGCTATTGTTGGTTCCTCTGTCCCGGCAAAAGGTAGATACTCTTTCACTTTAAGAGTATCTACTTGGGGCATTTTTCTTTATGTATATTTTTATTTGAGTGGAAGGACCCACTTATTAAAACTCTTCCTCTGCAAGAAAAAAACCCTCCATTCTCTGTAGACTTCTGAAATAAAATTTACCGGGCTCTGCCACAAGAGCATCAAAATGTCTGATCTAGACTACACCCATGGCAAATATAACAGCCACTTAATTTGCTCCAATCCCCTCTGTGCCACTAAATTACAGTGTAGGGTATTTTAATACATTTGTGTGTGCCTGGAGGCCCAGTGGCCCACAATCCCATTAATGAAATAGGTAATGGGTAAAAATAAACATTGGCCTTCAGCCACACAGTTCTGCTATTTCACCAGCCAGTTAAAGGCAACTGTAAAAGAGTCTTTAAAATCACTCAAGTGCTAATTGCATTCTACTTGCCCAGGTAGAAAATGCCGATTCATCTTAAAACAGGTCAGAAATTTGGTCACTCGGCCTTGCATTTCTTGATGCTAATCTTTTTTTTTTTTTTTTTTTTTTTTTAATGGTTTCACCATTGGTTATATGTGGAATCCTTTTGAAGTCTTATTTAAACAAAGATTAAAACTTTTGTTACTTGTAAAAATGCCTCCCGCCCTGGTACCTTATTTGTTCCTGTTAATCTGTGTTTCAAATGTGGCTGATAATCTATATCCCAGGCTGATTAATGTGGTTCACTAATCTGCCTTTACTATTAAGTACTGTGCTGTTGACTTTCAGCCTGTTGTATTTGCATTAGAGTTCTTTTTTTATTATCAAAATTATGATTATACCCTTCTGTGTCCTTCTTGAAGTTTTCATTCTTCAGCGCCGTCTTTCTGATGAACCCAATCTAAGTCTCTCACGGTTTTTAATTTTATGCAAGGATTTTATGCCACTGTTGCGAGCTGATATCTATGGAGAGGGTATTGAAGTTCCTTAAAGATGCTCAACCACAGCTAAGAGTATCCTTTGATATCAGGCATCTGTGTTTTATATTAGCTGTCAGATTATCTATTACATTAGTCAGTAATGGTGTGAATGGTATAGTTACCATGTTTGCTTGTAGGGAGTTACAATAAATACAATTAAAATTGGAAATCCCATGGGGCCTTTTGCAGTTATGCCTCAGTTCTCTTTTTGGCATTCCTAGTTGGCATTTTGGTACCTTTTTTTCCTTTTCTGGTAATACATCCTGCTTTTATCTCTTAATTGCCACCACTTCCCCTGTCTCTAGGAGTTCTTCACTTCCTGAGACTAACTCTCAAATAGAATGCTGGTTCTCATCCCTAGCCGCAGAGTGGCCCTTAATAGGCAGCCAACCCTCTCACAAAGGGGACAGGCAGAAGATAACAAAATGATACCCATGGGAATATAACAACATTGAGGTTCCTCTGAAGATTTTTTGTCAAATTGCACACTACTATTTCCAAAAGAGGAGTGAAGTACAGTTATAAATTGCTCTGTTTATTTGACAGTGGCGCAAGGTTACTGCAGAATAAATAAAAGGAGCATCCATGATGTAACCCTAATATTCAGAACATAAGAACCATGAAATATGTTAGGCATATGAAATCTGGTGAGAGCTGAGGTCCACTGAGGCAACAGGACCACACAACTCCTGCCTGGGAAGGGCCTGTAGGGACCCTTGGGACTATGGCCCTAAAAGGTACCTGTCACTTCCTCTGAGGGATTGCATCAGGTTTCTACATGAAGCCTTCAGAATGATGTTTTAGTTTATAGTAGGAGCAGGCTTGACATTTCAGTTTGGTTTCTGTTCATAGCTTTAGTTTTCATGGGTGCTGGCCCACCCCTGACAATGACAGGGCCTGGGCCATAAGTGCAAGCAGAGGTTCACATACCATATGTCTAAATACTTTAAAGTTATAAATCAAGCTAGCAAAATTGCTAAATAAAATATGTTCTATCTTCCCACAGTGTCAAATATACTTTTATAATGATAAAATTAAAAAATACATATAAAGTTATGGGTTTTTTTAAATGACTAAGTGCCAGGAACTATCAAAAATGACTTTTAATCATTATTATGCATGTCTCTATGTTCTGTTCATGCGCCAAAGATATTATATATAATTCATAGGTTGTTATATATTAGTTCCATAAAAATTTGTTTCCCTTCCTTTCAGCAAAATGACTTCCTAAGTTATTTTATACAAGAGTTTTACAGTATATATTCTATTGATAGCATTGCTAAATTAGACCAATTTCTTTTTCTTTTCCTTTTTTTTTTTTTTTTTTTTTTGAGACAAGGCCTGGCTCTATCACCCAGGCTGGAGTGCAGTGGCGTGTGATCTCGGGTCACTGCAACCTCTGCCTCCTGGGCTTAAGCCATCCTCTCACCTCAGCCTTCTGAGTAGCTGGGACCACAGGCACGGACCACCATGCCTGACAAGTTTTTGTATGTTTTGTAGAAATGGGGTTTCTTCATGTTGGCCAGGCTGGTCTTGAACTCCTGACCTCAAGCTACCCACCTATCTTGGCCTCCCAAAGTGCTGGGATTATAGCCATTGAAGCAGGTCTGGACAAATTTCTTAAGTCCTTGTAATTCTTGCTTTTTTTTTTCCTTCTTCTTCCTCTCTCTCTTTCTCTCTGTCTCTCTCCCCCTTTCTTTTTGACAGAGTCTCATTCTGTCATCCAAGCTGCAGGGCAGTGGCATGACCTTGGCTCACCACAACCTCTGCCTGTGCATTCAATCAATTCTCCCGCCTCAGCTTCCCAAGTAGCTGGAACTACATAGCTGGGAATACAGGTGCTAGCCACCATGCCCTGCTGTAATTCTTACATTGTAAAACTAATTTTAATTTGGAGAAACTTCACTCCCCGGAGCCAGTGGAACTATAGTTATCAATAAAATTCCTAAAGTGATACTGAAATTTGTAAATGAACTAAGAATTGTACATGCCATGTTAAAAAACAGACATGGGATCATATGTGACAAATAATGATTATTGCAGAATATGTTACAAAATATTATAATTTAGTCATATAAATCAGTATCATGCTTCATACATTATCCTAGGTTTGTACAATTTAAGAATATGAATTGTTTAACATGTTAATTTTCTTGGGCTACTGGAAAGTATCACAAACTGCATGGCAAAATGATAGAAGTTTAGTATCTCATAGTTCTGGAGGCTAGAAGTATGAGATCAGTGTATTCATGGGATAAAGAGTGTGCATGGAACCCTTCGCCTCTTGGGATCTGACAATGAGTTCTCGCACAATGTAACTAAAACCTTAGACATCCACTGCTGTGACCAGCACTGTTCTGGCCCAGGGAACATTTCTCTACATGTCTTGTCCTCTGTCCTTGGAAAGGAAGGTGACCACAACCGTATACTGTCAAAGTTTTGTGTATTGTGACACTGCCAGTGGAGGAGACGAACACTTCTTAGAGCCCAGGAAAAACAGCAGTGGCAGAACCACTTCAGCAGGATAAAAGATAGGTTAACCAATTTGTCAAATTCTTCCTCTCAGTTTGAATGCAGAAGATTCTTGCACAGCAAACTATCATTCCCAATATTACCAAACATCTATTTTTATTATATTGAAATATTATATTGAAATATACAACCAGTGTTTCTGAAAGTGCTTACAGATTAGAATAACATTTCAAGAGTTATGTAAGGCTGAGAAAAACTTGGCAATATCAAGTGTTATGAGTTGAACTGTGTTATCCCCAAATATGTATCTTGAGTCCTAATTTCCAAGTACCTCAGAATGTGACCCTATTTGGAAATATGTCTTTACAGACATAATCAAGTTAAAATGAGGTCATCACGGTGGCTCCCAATACAATGTGACTGGTGTCCTTATAAAAAGGGGAAATTTAGGGCTACACATAGAGGAAGAATATCATGTGAACACAAAGACAGAGGTTGGGGAGATGCATCTATAAGCCAATGAATACAGAAAAATTCTGGCAAACTTCTAGAACTTGTAGTTCTAATATTGGTCTCAGAATACATTGGGAAGTATTCTTTTATCTTCCATTTTTTAAGAAGGTTTTTAAAGGATTTTTGTTAATTATTTAAATGTTTGGTATAATCACCAGAAAAGTAATTTGGGCCTGAATTTTTCATTGTGGAAAGTTTTTAAATTACTGATTCAGCTTTCTTACTTGTTATAGGGCTATTCAAGTTTTCTATTTCTTCTCGAGTCAGTTTTGGTCGTTTATGTCTTTCTAGAAATTTTTCCATTTCATCTACATTATCTAAGTTATTTTATTCCTTTATCATTCTCTTAATTTCTGTAATATCAGTAATGATAGTCCCTTTTTCATTCCTAATTTTAATAATTTGTGTCTTCTTTTTTTCCCCTTGGTCAGACTGGCTGTCTAAAGTTTTGCCAATTTAGTAGGCAGAGAACTAAGTTTTGTTGAAAACTGGATGTTTAAATAGTGTACTATGACAACTGTTAAAATAAGATTGCCTCTCCTCTGATGTTGCTGTGTGTTGTTTTTGCTATTTGTTTAGTGAATTTCCTGAACTAATTTTGTATAGCCTGTGTTCTCTGTCATGTACTCCCTTTAAAGAGAGAAATCTTAGCCAGGTGCAGTGGCTCACACCTGTAATCCTAGCATTTTGAGAGGCCAAGGTAAGTGGATCATGAGGTCAGGAGTTCAAGACCAGCCTGACCAACATGGTGAAATCCCATCTCTACTAAAAATATAAAAATTAGCCAGGCATGGTGGAATGGGCCTGTAATCCCAGCTACTCAGGAGGCTGAGGCAGGAGAATCACTTGAACCTGGGAGGTGGACGTTGCAGTTAGCTGATATCTCACCACTGCACTACTCTAGTCTGGGTGACAGTGAGACTCCTTCTCAGAGAGAGAGAGAGAGAGAGAGAGAGAGTGTGTGTGTGTGTGTGTGTGAGTCAGTCTCTACTCAGTCTAGTAACCAGTTAATGATTAGACAGAAATTTCCCTAAACCAGTAAGTCTCCTACTCTTTGGCAAGAGATTTAGGAAAATCTCTGTCCAATCATTAACTGAGGAGCTCCAAATTCATCCTTCCTCCTCTAGTGACTGCTGGACTGCTAGTTTTCATGGTTACTGCAGACCTTGAGAGAGGAAAATGGGAATAGGGCAAATTAAGCCATACAATTCCATTCATAACAAGCATTAGCTTTTTTTCCTATGTATCACTCTCTCTCACCTATCTTATAACATATAAGAAATCCAAACATGGGACTTGGTATATAATTAGCATTGAATGAATTTAAGTTTTCTTCCTTTTATCTTCTGTAGTCTGCTGAATCAGTCCACAAAAAGGACATGATAAAAAATAAAGTATCTATCTCATGGTGTTGTTGAGATTAAATGACATAAGATGATGCATATATAGTAGCTAGCACTGTACCTGACATATATTAGGAGTTTGATAATATTACTGATATTATCATCATCAATGTTATCTGAGCAAAGAGGCTATGCCTTTTTTCCAGCCAGAGTTCTTCTGTTGGATAATATTCCCAGCTGTGAACCCCAACCAGAGACCTTGAAGCCTTTATTTTCTTTTCTCTCCTTGGCCTTTGGCTAAAGTCCCTTTCTGCAGAGAGCAAAGTGACCAGCTTTTGATGAATTATTTTCCTCTTTTATCCATTTCCAAGTGTTAACCATAGTGAAGAAGTGTAGCTGGGTGCTAGCCCAACCGAAGAAGTGATAATGTAATATCCAACCCAAGATAAACTTAAGGATAACTTTCAACACAGCTACTCAGGCAGTTGAGGGGTGAGGCATCTTGTAGAGTGGAGACCAGGAAATCACTTGGCAGCTGGGCCAGGACACAAAGGGCTGTTGCTCCAGCGAAGCAGCTAACCTCCATCTCTTCATCAAACCACCCTAGACTCAGCACTATGCAGAGAAGGAGCAAATGGATGGAATGTGTGGAAAGATTAGATAAGAAGGATTTCCCAATCCAGTAGGGGAGTAAGCAAAAAGTACAGGAGGTTGAGAAGCCGAGCTCTTATGTCCCAGTTCACCCCCATCACTCAACAATCCCCATGTATGAATAAGGTGTGGAAAGCTTCCAGTTAAAACAGTACTTGTGAATATTGGCAAGGGGTATCTTTGTGTGCATGGCACATGTAAAGGGAGAAGGGTGAACATACATCCTTGCCTTCTAGGAGTACACTTTCTGAGAGCTTGTTCCCCAGGCTGTGAGTTTCTCAGTCTGTTTCTCACATATAGTAATGAATGTATCTTCCACTTAGCACTGCAGCTAGTACATAGTAGATGCTCAACAAATGTGTGTTAAATGGAATGTTGAAAGTTTGCATCCTAAAAGCTTTTCTTTACATATGACAAGGTTTTTTATTTGTTCAACACATTTTTACTAAGTTTTTTTCTGTGTTTCCGGTCTTTTGATTAGCTGTTTTTAAGTCAAGAAGTGGGTGTTGGCAACAAAACCAGTCAAAAGTCCTCATTCTACATCATTTACACTTTCCCTTCCTGCATTTGTAAGTTTTAGTATCAGCTTCTACAGTAGGTTCCAGAACAAGTAGTGCTCAAGGAAAGGAGAAAATGTCTACTCCAACCCTGGCTGTAGGTGAACCAAAAAAACCCAGATAAATCAAAGTGTAGTTTAGAGTAGTGTTTCTCAAATTGTAACGTGCATATAGATCACCTGGGGTTGTTGTTAAAATGCAGATTCTGAAAGAGCAGGTCTGGGAGGGGGCCTGAGACTGCATTTCTTACACTCTCCCAGCAGGTGCTAATGCTGCTGGTTCACACACTTAGAGAAGCAGGGGTTTAGAGAAGAGGTGCCTGGCCGGACGTTAGTTCTTTCTGTATAATTCACTAGCCAGTGACCCTGGGCAAATTGCTTACTTTCTTTGGGCCCCAAGTTTCTTTATTTGTAAAGTGAGGCACTTGAGCTTAAGGTCTTTTACGATTTTTTTCTATCTACATTTTATGACTAATTGAAACTCAGTATTTCTTCTATTATATTAAAGATTTTTTTCATTGCTCTGAATTTCATGCAATTTGTTCCTAGATTCTCTTTCCCTACCTTGAGGTGTTAATGACTTTCTTTTATCTGTCAGGAAGTTCTATCCTGCACATTCTAAACAAGGTCTTATCTAGTTAGTTTCAAACCGTGTGAAAGATTTTCACAGGGAACTCCCCACCTGGAAACTCTCTTTCAAATTCTGAAGTGGTTATGGTATTGTTTCCTCCTGGGTGCTGAGGAAATTTCTGTTCCTTTTGCTGGTCAGTAGAAGGCTCTACTTGCCTCCTGTTAAATAGAACAGAATTTTCTCCCCATGTTTCTTCACTAGGCTTCTGCTATGTCGGGTGAGTGCCTGTGTTTTAAATCAAATGAAAGGATTGCAGCAGGAGGCAGTGTGGTGATGGATGCAGCCTCTCAATGTCTTCATATGGATGTTTTTAAAGCACTGACCTTGTTACCTGGCTGGTAGGCTCCAAAGGCTGATAAGAAAATAGGATCTCTGGCTTTGCACGTGTGACTTATGAATGCAGGTTCGTTATTGATTCATCACATCTTCTACACTAATAGCGCTTTTTGAGGGAAACAACTGAATCTCACAACAAGCATAGCTAATAAAATGTTATGAATACTCTTGATGATGTTAAAGGGTGACTAAGCATAATGACCAGTTCTTTGCATAAATGATGCATGTAATTAGCCTTTGACTTTGTAGAGGAGAAAAGACTTTCCCCTACTCTCTTAGGTTCTGTGGCTGGAGCCTATGAAATGAATTATTGAAAGACACATTAACAGAATAAAAAACATACAATTTTTTTTGAAGTTAATATTTTTACATGACCCAGGGGGTTTCTTAGAAAGAAGTAAAACCCCAAAGATGAGGTTAGACCCAGGGGCTCATATACCATTGTAGCCAAGAATGATAAATTGTGGGGGGATGATAAGACAAAGGAAAAAGAGGTTTGGGATAGGGTGGTAAGTTGAGGGAAAGTGACTAGAAATGCGTGGAGGAAACTGATGGAAAAGAAGTGTTATATTAGCAAGGTTTGTTTGTACAGATTCATCTCATCATCAACTCATTATCTTCTGTGGCAAGAATGTTTTCTTCTTCATGGTTTAGGGAGGAGACTTTCCTCACAGGAAATTTATGCCCTGATTTTTGCTAGAAAGGAGGAAGACAGAGAGCCTTCCTGAATCTTGTTTCTCAATTGCCTTCAGCCCCAAATTATGAATATGCCAGTGAAGCGTAATGTGGGATGGCATATTCTAATGCCCCCCTGTTCGGTCTAATGTGCAGGTTTCTTCTTTCTTTGTTAAGCCTCTGGTCTTTGTCAGTGTCAATGTTTACAATTTTATCTAATTGCTCTCCTCTTTTTAAAACAATTTTTAAAAAATTGTTTATGGATAGTTTAACATCTGTTGCTCTCCTCTCTCTGTCTCTCTCTCCCATACACATCCAAACATACTCATTCACACATGCTCCAAAAGCAACAGCAGCTGGGGTCTCATTATCTAGGGCAGTGGTTCTCAACTCAGTCTTGACCTTAGATTCACCCAGGGAGCTTTATACATTGCATATACCCGGGCTCTACCCTAAATAAGTTAAATCAGAATCTCTCAAAGTGATGTCCAGTCATGATATTCTATCAAATCACCCCACGTGGTGTCATGTTCATGTAACCAGATTTGAGAAGGACCCTCTCCCATCTCCCTTCTCACCTGAAGGTAACTTGCATTAGCCCAGCTCTACCTCTCTCTCTCTCTGCCCAAATACCGTATTGTAGACACCAAAGGAGTTGCAGCAGCAGAAACTCTGTGCTCAGATGGTGACATGCATACTGCATTATCAAGGTCCAATCAGGAAAGCAGAATAAATTCTGGACCACTTAACACAGGGACTTTAATGTAGGGAATTGGTTACACAGGTGATGAAGTTTGCCAAAACAAGAAATGGTTTTGCAGCATCAGCAACAGACAGAGGCCCCAGCTACACCTAGGCTGGAGGGAAAAACAGAAGGGGTAGTTTTACCAGCGCCTAGGTTTGGGGTCATCTTTGGAGGCTTGATTGGCGGCATGTCTGTTCTTTGGGTGCTGGAGTCATGAGAAGATGCTTCTACTGCTAGGGTTATCACCGAAGGTAAAAAGAAGGGGGAGAAACAACTTGGCTGCTCTCTTCCTTCCCTCTTTCAAATGCCAGCCAGTTAGGGAAATGCTGCAAGAAACTGTATGACACAGGGAGCCTGAGAATCACAGCCTGCAGAGGTCATCTACCCTACTGACCCAAGCAGGAAATGGGCAAGGAACAGATCTGAAGACAAATAGGCCCTGCAACAGCTCTCATCCCTTGGATTGATTTCCGTGCCCTAGAAAGCTGGGCCTGGAGGTAGCCTTGGAGAAACAGGCTGGGAAGAAGATAAAGCATTCAAAGCTGCAACTCCTGCCCAGCCTTCAGGTAAAACCATTCAGTGGACAGTCTGGATTGTGGAACTGAGGCCTGGCGCAAAGGTCAAGGCTGAGGGGGCAGACATGATGGTACCTTTTTCTAAGTTGCTGGACAAAGCTTTGAAGGGAGTGAAACTCCGCAAGAAAAACTAAAAAGGAACAGGAATAAGCAGACCTCATATTTATAGTCCTGTCTGTAATTTTTAGAATATTTTTTCTTACCTCCTTTGATCTTATAGCCATCTAATAGCTTTGACTAGGTACCCTGGTGTTTTTGTTTTCTGTCTAGCACAAAAAAAAAGTTGATAAATCATCATACCTTTGCTCTTTATCATAATGAGTACTTTTCAACTGTGTAGAGGGATGCTCTGATCTAGACCTCAATATTTATGAACTCTTGAAGGCTAAAAACAGAGACAGTAAACTTGTAGATATTTGCTTCTTGGGACTCCAAAGACAGAATTTGCCAACTGAGGTAAACACTAGGTGCTACTCTGTGCCAGGCATTTTTATAAAACTTTGAACAAGAATTGATGGACTATGAGTTCCCCATTTACTCACTCAAGGAGACTCAGCAAAGGATGAAGTTTTGATTTGAGCCCATGCAGATGAACTCCAGAGCTCAGATTCTGGCCAGTCTGCTATGCTGTCTGTCCTTATTGTGGTGAGATGATCAATTGATGAATTCTTACCTAAATTACACATTTAGTCACCTTAAGTGTTTGATTGCCAAAAGGACTCACAACACTGAAATAGTTTATCCTCATGGGGTATTTTTATTACAGATGAGGGAAACAACACAGTAACAGCAGAAGACAGATAGGTAATGCAGGGGTCCCAGAGATAGCAGATACAAGCTTCTTTATCCTCCTAAAACTGGGTTGCACAGGGCACTCTTTATCTGCAGGTCTTGAACCTTTATTGGCATACATGTGCAAAACTTGGGTGCCAAGAAGTCCAGTAGTGGAGGTCACTTATAGTGAGCCAATTGCATGGGCACATTCCAGCTATGTGACATACACCTCAATGATTGAAGCCCCAAGACTCCACTGAAACCAGGTGCAAATCATACATCCAATTATAATTACTAAATAATGCTGACTGACTGATATAGCCTGCGCCAAACAACTTCAAGGCTCATAGTTTCAGAGCATCACTTACCTTTAGTAAATACATTTCATAGTGATTGCCGTTAGTTAGTGATTCTGAAGATTAGTCTGGGGTCAATTCAGGCCAGCTGGGATCACCCTGTGCTTTTCAACCCTCTTGGCCTTGCTTAGTATGTTAAGTCAGGAACCTAGTCCTAGAACTTGAACAATGGTGAAGTCATCCAGGTATAAATATTTGCCACTGGGATGGGACGTGTTCCATAGGAAAATTCTCATGATTCAGTCATTACAAATGTCTATTACTTCAGTGGATGGCCTGGTATTTCTGTGGCTAACTTCTGATGTTCTTGTCTTCTACTAATTATTCTAACACTGGCTGGGTAGCTGTCCTATGTGCTTACATGAAACCCCAACTTTCTCTCAAGGCCATTAAAATATAACATGAGGGAATGCTGTGGTACTAATCTGTGTCTCTAGAGCAATGCTGTCCACTAGAAACATCATACAGGCCACATATGTAATTTTAAACTCACTTTTAAGCCAGATATTTTAAGGCTAGTCAAGTGAAGCAGTGAGAGTGGAGAAGGAACAGCGAAGTCTGCAACTGGTTTTGATCATTCAGTTGTAAACACTACTGCACTTGCACTAGCCTTAAGATACATTTTAAAAATTTACAAGAAACACATAAAATTAATTTTAATATATACTTTATTTAACCTAACATATCTAAAATATTATTTCAACATGAAATCAATATAAAATTATTACCCAGCTTTATTGAGATATGATTGACAAGTAACAATGATATATAATTAAGGTATACAAGATAATCTTTTGATACACATATACATTATGTAATTATTATAATGGGATATCTCGTATTCTTTTTTCTAAGTCTTCAAAATCCAGTGTGTACCTGTATTTTATATTTACAGCACATCTTAATTCAGATGCTAAATTTTCATTAGAAATACTTGAGGCCAGGTGCGGTGGCTCACATCTGTTACCCCAGCACTTTGGGAGGCCCAGGTTGGTAGATCCCTTGAGCCCAGGAGTTGGATGGAGACCAGCCTGGGCAATATGGTAAAACCTTGTCTCTAATAAAAAAATACAAAAATTAGCCTGGCATGGTGGCACTTGCCAGTAGTCCCAGCTACTTGGGAAGCTGATGTGGGAAAGTTACAAGCCCAGGAGGCAGAGGTTCCAGTGAGCCAAAATTGTACCACTGTACTCCAGCCTGGGCAACAGAGGGAGACCCTATCTCACAAAAAAAAAAAAAAAAAGAAAGAAAAGAAAAGAAAAAAAGAAGGGAAAAGGAAAAAGCCATACTTGATCTGTACTTATATTTTATAACAGGAATAATTAAAAACATAGGTTCACATTCCCAAGTTATTTCAGGTATACTCAGTTTTCTAGTAACTGAATCAGATACCAAAATATTATTTTTAATTTTTGCATCACATTGACAAACTGGTTCATCATTCAATTCAGTTAGAATAACTGAATTGACTTTGATCCACAGTGTATCATTTTCCAAACTATGTCCATCCCCATTAAATAAATTCACTAAATCTTGTATCAATTCAGTATTATTTATATCAAATTCAAAGGGATATTGCACAAATTGAAAGGAAAACTAAATTCATCAATGTCAACAAAACATTTAAATTCTTCTTGTAGTTTATGCAAGCAGTTTACAAAATGCTGTTAATCACAATTAAAATCTTCGGCTTATTGATTCGTGTTAAATGTATTTTTAAAAATGATTGTTGATTTGTATTGTGAAAAGTCTGTTACAACATACATTCTTATACCCATCTAACTAGATTACAATAAGCTTTCCTTTTCCTGAAGCTGCATATTAAGTTTGTTCATATGCAATGTAGTGTCAGTGCAAAAATGTAAATCATATTGCCATTTTTTTCTTTACTTTGATTATTGAGTATTTGGCAACTATCCTACCATTTCAAGAAAGTCTTGAAGTGGAGTTAGCAGGACAGTAAACCTTTGTAAAACTCTTCTGCAGTCAAATAGCAAGCACTGGCAAAGAACTAAATCCATTGCCTTTGTTTTTTTCAATATCTCTGCAAACTGTCAATGATTCTATTTGCACATATATATGAAATGATTTTAGCAACTGTATCCATGACATCTTAATTTATAAGGTGCGTCTCAGAAAACTAAGCACGTATATTTTCAGTTTGTATCACAAAGTACAAGAAAGCAGTGAGAGAACCATCAGTTTTGTTTTAACATTTCACTAAATCTATTTTGACCTAATGGCTAGAGTACCATCCATTATGATAGAAACTATTTTTTTCATACCTAACTGAAATTCTTTGACAGATGTAAAAGATTATAAAGTACCCCACGAGTTCCATTTTACAGGCTGCAAATTGACATTTCTTTGTGAATTTGAAAGTTCTTTAACATAAACATACCTAAAATATATATTTTTGAGTTTCTCTTATATCTTATGCCTCATCAAAAGCTGAAGAAAAGTTTCTGGAATTTTTCAAAATTTTAATCAATTGATTTTGTTTTGTGAAAGGTTTTATATTCTGTAAGCTAAATAATGGCTAAAATAATAATTTCTTTTACCATCTCTTCATCTAAAAGTAGTTTTATACCTGTCCAGAGTTGCAAGTACAGATTCTGTTAAAATTTATGTAAACTTTTTTTGTAGGACATTTATTTAATTCTAATTTCAGGTGACCAGTTTCATTAATTTTTTTTTAAACTGTGGAGAGGGAACTTTTGAAAAATCAAATTCCACTGTGTATTTGCTGAAAAGGGTCTCTTTAATATTGTCCACTTTATTATCTTTAAAATTCTTTTTGCACAGCAAACAACTTTTGTTGGGCTCTGCCCAATTGAAATCCATCATGAAATTTGTGGCATATCTTCTTCCTGTCTCTCTTTTTTTTTATTACTTTGTTGTTTCGGAGAGACTTTACTTGCCCAAAACACTACCTCATAACTTCTCCAGAATAGCACATGTTTGAATCAGTTTTCTGTTTGGGGCTAAAAATAGAAATTCAGAAAACAGGAGCAGGAGTCTGAAAGGATTTCAAAGCAGCATTCAGCAGGCTACATTTCCTCTTGGGTTAAATATATGTGTGTGTGTGTGTGTGTGTGTGTGTGTGTGTGTGTGTGTGTGTGTGTGTGTATGTGTGTGTGTGCACGTGCGTGCGTGTGCGATTGTTTGGGTGATCATCGTGATTAAAGAGAAAGGGTAAATTGCAAAGAGAAACACCACGAAGCTGCAGAGTAAAATGTTATTCTTTTAAATTAGGGTTAATTTTGAAACAGCCCACCACTCTCGCAGGCAGATCCCTGCAGAGGTTCATGGCAATGGGGGAAGGCAGCCAGCGCTACAGAGGAGCCGGGGAGACCACAGCTCCTGGCCCAGTCTCCAAGCAGGTTTGGGTACCTGGCTTTCCTGGGAAATCTCCCTTTCTTTTTATTATTATCATTATTACTGTGGTAAAATATACATGACATGAAATATACAATTTTAGCCATTTTAAAGTGCACAGTTCAGTAGCACTTAGTACATTCACAATGTTGTATGATCCTTACCACTGTCTAGTTGTAGAACATTTTTATTACCCAAAAAGAAACCCTATGCCCATTAAGTGGTCACTCCCCATCTTTTCCTATCCCCAGCCCCTAGCAACCACTAATCTGCTTTCTGTCTCTATGGATCTGCCTACTCTGGACATTTCATCTAGGCACATGATCCTGCCTATGTCCAGGATCCAAATGACAGTTCATATAAATGGAATCATACATGGTATGTGGACTTCTGTGTTTGGCTTCTTTCACTCAGCATAATGTGTTCAAGGTGCATCCATGTCGTGACCTGTATCTTCCGTGTGTTTTGATGACCTTAAGAGACTTCCTGGCATAGCAATGAGAGGCCTGGCATTGAAGCCATGCATACCTGGATTTGAAACTTGTCCCGCCTTTAAGCTTCAGTTTTTTGTTTTGTTTTTTTTGAGAGGGTTTCACTCTGTCACCTAGGCTGGAGTGCAGTGGTACAATCATGGCTCATGGCAGCCTTACCCTCCTGGGCTCAAGTAATTTTCCCAAGCAGCTGGGACTACAGGCATGCACCACCACCACCAGCTAATTTTTTAAAATTTTTTGTAGAGATGGGATCCCACTATGTTGCCCACTAGGTTTGTCTGGAACTCCTTGCCTCAAGCCATCCTCCCACCTCAGCCTCCCAAAGTGCTGGGATTACAGGTGTGAACCACCATACCTGGCCTATGCTTCAGTTTTTTCATCTGCAAAATGGAAATAATGATATTCATCTCAGGAATCTTTGTGGGAGTTTGTTTGCTCATTCAAAAAATAGGGATGGAGCAGGCACTGTGTGCCATGCCAAGGCTTCAGGGATATAGTGGTGAACAATACCAGGGAAGTCCTTTTTTCTCATTGAACTTGGTTCTATCAGGAGAAATGGGCAATAAACTTGGAGACCAGTAAATAAGATAGGAAGAAGAAACGCTGATGTGTCAGAGAGTAATGTCTCGGGGTAGCAAAGGAACAACTTCAACAGCTTGGTGAGCAAAGGTTTTCTGCCAAGGGGCTGAGCTGACCTCTGAGGAACAGAATGAGTCAGGCTTGCAGAGAGCAGGGGGAAGAAATCTAGGCAAAATAACAGCAAGAACAAAGTCCATGACATGGGAAGTGGTTTTGTCACAATCATGGAACAGAAAGGCCAGTGTGGCCAAAATTGGAGGAGCAAGTGGTGAAAGTGTGACTTTGGGTTAGAAAGGTGAGCAGGAGCTACATTTTTCTGAGCTATGTAGGCCAGTGTTTGGGCATCATTCCAAGAGCCATGAAAGGCATGGGAGAGTTTCAGCTAAAGGGGTGATGTGTCCTCACATACAATGGAAAGAGCACTCTGGCATCTGTGTGGTGGGTGGATAAGAGTATGAGCAGGAACTGGAAGAGCAATAAGGAAGCTATTGCACTAGTCTAGTTGAGAAAATAGGTGGTGTGGTGACTTGGACCAGGGTGGGGTAGATGAGTTGTAAAGAAGTAAGATTTGGCTGGGCACTGTGGCTCATGCCTGTAATCTCAGCACTTTGGGAGGCTGAGGTGGGCAGATCACCTGAGGTGAGAAGTTCGAGACCAGCCTGACCAACGTGGTGAAACCCCGTTTCTACTAAAAATACAAAAATTAGCCAGGCATGGTGGTATATACCTGTAATGCCAGCTACTCAGGAGGCTGATGCAGGAGAATTGCTTGAACCCGGGAGACAGAGATTGCAGTGAGCTGAGATTGCGCCATTGCACTCCAGCCTGGGTAACAAGAGCAAAACTCTATCTAAAAAAAGAAAAAGAAAAAGAAGAAAGAGGGTTTGAGACAGCTTGAAGAGGAGACAGGTGTGGAGGGTTAAATTAAATAAATAAATAAATAGGATAAAGGGAATCAAATCAGAAAATGCATCTAAAATGCCTAACTGCTTAGAACAGAGGCGGTGATCAACTCATGTCCTGTTCTGGTTCACCCCCACGCACACACCCATAAACCTTGGTGGTTCTCTGAAGAAGTATTTATGGGTTTCATCCTCATCTGGATTTTCCCATCATCAGTAATGAGTGGCAGCTGCAGTGAGAAGGATGCGAATGTGTCTCTGATTTTCACAGCATGGAGACAGAGTAAGTCCACCATTTTCTATTCCTCTATAATCTTGGTCCCTTAGAATAGCCATAGCCTTCAGCAGTGATGGAGAAGCAGGGTTCTGTGGGATGAAGCAATTAGCCATGTTCTAGGAGAGGAGGGGAGAACCAGTAAGGAGGGTGTTCTCTCCTCTTGGTTGCCAGACTCAGCCTGAAAGGGATTCCCTTTCTCTTCTCTCCTGCCACCATGGTGCTTCCCTATGTTACACTATGCTATAGTCCATGGTTTCATTCTCCAGGCAGGACCACTCATCTTTGTAACCTCTACCCCTGGCACAAAGAGGGCCTCGATTAATGTCTAGACACTGAATAAGCAATGGAAGACACCAGTGCTTCTTGTCTTAGAGCCGAGAAACTTCTAAGGTTGCAGAATAACCTGGGAAGTTTTTTTCTTTTATGAAGATAGGAATAATAATAGCATCTATTCAAAGAATTATAAGGCACGTAAGAGATAATTCATGTCATTCACTTTGCATGGTGCCTGGCATTATGATAAGTCCTCGATAGAAGTTTGCTATTACTAGGGACCTGCTTCCTAGGGCTTCGTTAAGAGTTCTACAGAGCCTCTTTGAGGGCTCTGGATTAAGAGGGAAATATATATATGGCCAATCTCCAGGAAAGAAGGACTCTGGTGCAAGGACCCAAATAAGCCCGGTCAGTTCTCACTGCCACTAGGGGCTTGACGATGGAATTGATAAAGTGCCTTAGGTTTACTGCCATTTCCCTGACAGCCTGATTTCCCATGTATTGTATACCAGATGAGACATACGGGATTGTGAATGCGAACGGAAAGTGAGATATTGTTTACTGGGGCCAATATAAGTATGTTTGGGGAGGAGGAGAACAAAGACCTAAAGGCCTGATGCTGGCAGAAACCATGTTAGTGTTTAATACATGACCTCATCCTAGTAAAAATAATAGTTCCCACAGGCCTGCCAGAGAATGAGAGAGCCGGGGTTATCTGTACCCACACATGTCAGGAACCTCAGGGGTGCTGGCAACTGGTATATGACCCTGACCCAGCTTCCATGTAGCTCCACGGCATGTGTGAGGAGGGGCTTCATGGATGGTGTCCTCTTTGGAGTTCCAAACACGGAGGTCCCAATATCTGGATTCCACTACAGCTAGACACCAGCTTATAGCAGAGACCTTAGCTGGGAGCCTGGTTTCTCCCAAATGTAAATTCAGATAAGAATTCAATCCCCCTTAGAGTAGTTGTGATGAAAAAACAAGATGAATAAAATAAGATTTAAAGGAAATGCTAACTGCAAGAGAGCCTTTGGGGTTCATGTTAACCTCACCCACGACTGTGTGTTCGTCTCTCACCTATCAGAAGCATTGAAATTCCAGGCTTCATCTCCAGTCTCTAGCTTAGCTCCTCTGTGTAAATCTGTTTTATTTAATTGGGCCTTTTGTAAGGTGTGTGAAGGGGCTAAGAGAGTCGAAGTTCAGGGAATCCCTAATAAAATACTAGCCACTGGGGGGTTCTTATTCTTGTCCGACCAGTCAGAAGATCCCAACTACTCCTATGTGTGCATCTACCTGCTCCAGGTGCTCCTTTATTTTACCCATTTTCTCCAAGGTAAATGCAAGTGTCAGGCTTTGAAGGAACAGAAGAGCCTCTACAAGCCTGAGTGGAAATTCGCAGCCAGTAAGTGAAAGCATGACTTCAGTTTGATGAAGGCTGGGCCCTAAGAACTGGACACGATGAAGCTTACCAGTTTGCCAATCTTTACCTTCTGTTTTCTTCCCCTGAAAGTTTCCACTAGAAATTCCCCAGCTTTGGTTTGAGTGCTTGGCTCTGTAATCTTGGAGACACTCTGCATACACCCCACAATTAAGACGTTGCAACTCTATGCAGTGTTTCTTCAGAGACAGTTAGATGCAATTAGATCATTTGAAGATGGATTAGCCTGCCGTCTGCACAATATTAAGAAAAATCATGTTGGCAAATGGTGGGGCCTCTTTGAAGAGCTCTGAAGGAAAGCCACTAATGAGCTGTACACTGGGTTTCCCCCCTGTTCTCGAAGGGTTAACACAATGTGTGGGAAAGGAAAAAAATCCCCTGTGGTATTAAAATGCTGTGTCAGAGATTTGTAAGCTCCCCTTTGTAGCTCTGCCCTGGGGCCTGGCTCACTTCAGTGGAGAGAGGTTAATAAGAGCTCTGTCACTGCTTGACAGTTCTTAACAGGGTTACAGTCTGGTGCCTGACCAGTGAAGGACAGTTATTATTAAAGTGTCGAGGAATTTTATTTGATAAGGTAAGGGACATCTGTTGTGCTTGCTTGCCCAATGTCCATTTATTCTTCTTTTGACAAGAACTGCTTGCTTTTCCTTTGGGGAAAACCACCTCATGCTCATTCTCAGTCTAGGTGGAGCTGACCCTTACCTAAATAAGGGTGGTCACATGACCAAGCGAGCCCAGTTGGTGTACTCGAGTATCCAATCATGCCCCAAAGTCACTGACTTGTCAGTTCCATAAGCCTATAAACACCTTTACCCCTCAACCCTCACTTTTCTTGTTCAGCTTCTGCCAGGTGGAGTATGTACATTAACTATTTAAGGGATTAAATGGCATGGAGTATAATTAGATAGAAACTAAATTATGTGAGAGGTCAAGAGACGGAGAGGTTGATGTGGGTGGGTGGGCTTCCTGGCAGAGGCTGAACTTGAACTAGATCCTAAAGGATGGAGAGGATTAGGTAAGACCAAAAGAATGCAGAACTCTGTGCAAGGCACTGGGAGAACTTAGTTAAAATGAAGATCTGTGGACAAGAAATGAGTAGTGGAGTTTGACAGACAGAGGCAGGGAAGATGCCAGAGGACTTGAAATCCCAGGATGAGAAATTTGAACTTACCTGAATAGTTCTTCAGTGTGGACTTATGTACAGGTGGGGAAATCCACACTAGATTGTGCTGCCAGTTTGGGCAAGTATATGACTCTATGCCCTACCTGTGTTAGAGAGAGACTGGCGCAGGTGTGGACAGGGCACTAACCTTGGCTCTGCCACTTAATAACTGAGCAAAAATGGGGGAGTTACTTAACCTCCAAATCTCATTTTTTTTTCCATCTGCAAAATAAAGATAAATAATAACCAAACACTCAGTGTTTGTGAGTATAAAATGAGATAACCTATGTGGGAAATTTTGGGATGGTACCTGGCACGTGATAATAATAGTACATAATGTCTGTTGAGTGCATATTCGTGTTCCCAAGGCACTGTGCTAAGCTGCTGACATACCTTATCTCATTTAATCTCCCCAGTAGCCAGTGCTTTAAAAATGTTGGCTAAATCTGATTTGGGGTAACCTTGTAATTCCTGAACTTGATCCAACAATAAGTCAGACATTTACTGTCCCATGAGATCTGAGTATATAGTCTGAATATTCAAGTTCTAATTTCTTAATACACACCCTAAAATGTTTTACATTTAGTAAAATTACACTTCAGAGCATCTAGAGAATAGAGTAAAAAACAATGTGCATGTAACTCTGCTAACTGCAACAGAACCATGTTTTTCTAATATAGAGGGGGTTAAGATGATCTGCTTTTAGGCCCACGGGATCGCCACAGTGTGATCTGAGGCAAGTTACTTTATCTTCTCTCAGCCTTAGTTCCTCATCTGTCCTTATACAATGTTTCTAAAAGCTTCTTCACAGAGGTATTTTATTTTGGCAAGGTTTAAGAGTGATAATTCATGCTGTATGGAGCATCTGGCACATAATCCACAATCAATGTTAGCTCTTATGAATACCTTTCAGTCACTGTCTATACATTTTGCCCATGATTGCAATAACTGTATATATACAATAGCATCCTTATTTTTTCCGCTTAGCACGCTGTCTTAGATATCTGCATAAGTAATAAGATCTCCCAGTTTCTCATTCCTAATGTATGTGTTCTCCTAAAATCACTTTAAAAGTATCAACTTGCCCTTGCTTCGTCTTTTGAAAACATGTGTAAGTAACGCTGCACTCCACACCTTTACACTTATGGCTCTTTCTAAGAGTTCATGTTTTAGTGCACGATCTCTTTGAGTTCAAATTATGGTTCTGTGCACACCCTTTCAGAATATGGTGAAAAGGAATGACACCCAAGTCAGTAAATGCCTTTGACAGATTGCAGATTATGCTGGCTTGATAAGTGACCACAGGAAAGTATGATTGTCACTTTTCCAGCAGTGGGTTCCCTCCAGTGTGATATTCTGCGCCTCACCTATCAGGAGCTGCTATTGTAGGTCTTCCTGTCAGCTCAGTTTTCCCACCCTTCTTGCTGACAGAGCAAGTAGAATCCCACTACCTTTTAGTTGAAAGTTGCCGGGCGTGGTGGCTCAAGCCTGTAATCCCATCACTTTGGGAGGCCGAAGCGGGTGGATCACGAGGTCGAGAGATCGAGACCATCCTGGTCAACATGGTGAAACCCCGTCTTTACTAAAAACACAAAAAATTAGCTGGGCATGGTGGCTCGTGCCTGTAATCCCAGCTACTCAGGAGGCTGAGGCAGGAGAATTGCCTGAACCCAGGAGGCAGAGGTTGCGGTGAACCGAGATCGCGCCATTGCACTCCAGCCTGGGTAACAAGAGCGAAACTCTGTCTCAAAAAAAAAAAAGAAAGTTATTCTCCTGGTCTCTGAATCTTATTTCTTGGAGTTTGCAAGGAAACCGCAAAACAATTTGAGGCTGTTTTTCTGTTGCAAATCAAAGCCCCAACCTCTTATTTGGGTCTTAGAGTAAGAGTCCCCAAGTACTTTGAAATTGGACCCTTCTGTACACACCTGGAGTCACAAGTAAGCCTGGCCTGTAGATTCCCTGGTTGATGGACACACAAAGCTAAGGGCAAAGGTGACCTTTTCATTTCTTCTTCAGGTCCCTCAATGCCTTTGAAAGCTTTATGATCTGCACCTTCAGGGATTATGCAAACAGCTTGAGGAAATCCCAAAATTGTGTTTTCTCCAGATAAGCACCCAGGTCAAAGGAAAGACCTCTGCATGCCTTCCTGATAGAAAGAAACTTGCCTCAGTTTAGAGAAGGCCGCCAAGAACAAAACTGGCATGCAGCCATTTGCGCAGTACATTAAAACCCGGTTTACAAATAGTAGTCCCATTCTGGAAGTCTCAGACCTTATGGGCCTTGGAGAGTGTAGTGGAAGTTCACAAACTGTTTACCATCTTTCACATGTCTTACTGGTAACCATTTTGTTTTTAAAAGACAACACAGGATAACCAGAGTAACACATTTCTTTTTTTCTGCCTCAAGTTATGTCAATTAAGTAAAAATAAAATGTATTCTCATGCGAGTTAGAAGCTTTCCTTAGCACCTATATTTTGATATATTTATATGCTAATTTTAACAAATTTTGGTTAACATATCCTACAGCAGTATTTTTTTATTTGAATAACAACAAGGGCAACCATTACTTTTTTTACTAGGCTGTGAGTTACTTGAGATAATTTAAAAAACTGTGTGACCTTAAGTTGATTAACTAATACAGTTATTTATAAGATGTTTCGTCTAAAATAAGTTATTTAAACTACCTGAGCCTTAGTTTTCTCCTATAGAAAGAATATATCCTCCTCACAGGAGTGTTATAAGGGAAAAAAGGCACAGTATGCAAAGCACATAGGGAGGCAAAGTATTTGGCGCATACTACGGTTCAATAGATGAACGATTTTCCCATAGCCACTGCAAATTTATATATTAGACAAAAAACATGTCAAGTGTAAGTTCTTGAGGGCAGGGAGATGTAAGATTTTTAAATGTTCTTTGATAAAAAGGTTGGAGCACAACTCTTTGGCTCTGACCACTCCAATCTCTGACCACTCTGATCACTTAAAACAATGATCAACTCTGTCATCAGAATGAAATGTCCACTGATTCATCTCCATTTCTTAACTACCAAGGAACATTCTTTTGAGGACTTTAATACCCGTCCTCCCATATCCTTTCCACCTGAACCTCGCTGGCTGACTTTACCCCAGGCCCCAAAGGCGAGGTGGATTTGAGCTCTGTTGTCTGGGAAGAGAGAAGCTGACAGGCACATCCTCTGATCCTCCCCTAAGGGCCTGCTTTGTGAGTGGGGCATCAATGCTGCTTTTGTTCCACCACCTTCAGCGTCTGGCCCACAGCTGAACCCAAAGAGGCTGGCTGCTCAGAGCAACCCCAGCCCACAAAGGACAGACAGCACCAAGCCCAGCCAAGGGTTCACTCAAGCCCCCAAGATCCAATACGGTGGTTCTCCCAACTGGGGAGGCAGCCTCAGGGAACATTCTGTCTCCCTTTGGCATTCTAAGCCATTTCTAATTTCATGAAGTTAAGTCAGAGGTTTGAAACGTGATGTCACTGCTGAAAAGGCAGGAGCCATCAGCATAGAACCAGCATGTCCTAGTTAATTTCAATACACAATCATTGCCTTGTGTTGATGCAGTCATTTCCTCATTCATTAGCTATTAATTAAGTTCCTACTACATGTTCAACGTGATGCTCAATGTGAGAGACATTTAGGGGAAAAGATGATGTCCCTGCCCTTAACTATCTGATATACTGGCATTAAAAACTGTCACTTGCTAGGACAAATAAAACATAATATCTGGACACTGTAACAAACACCTAGAGAAGTAGAAGCAGAGGCTACCTAAGGGGCCAATAATAATCATCACTACAATTGATCGAGCATTTGCTGTGTGCCACTCACTGTGCTAAGCACTTGGTGTATATTATCTCATTTAATTCTTAAAGCACAGCTATAATAGTGGTTTGATTCTCTTCCTATCTCCCTAGGAATGGCCAGGCAAAGAGGGTCTTAAAAAAGGAATAGGAGTTTGCCAACTAGACAAGCAGGGCAGATCATTGCAGGCCCAGGAAACAAAATGGTGTTTGGAGACCCGCAGATCTTTGGGTATGTGTGAAGCAAAAGGAACACGCAGGGCCTGGTATAAGAATAGTGATTGCAGTGAAGTGAGAAATCAGAGGGTGAGGCTTCAAATGTCGATGACTCTAAGCAGAGCTACGATGTGAAGGAAGGAGACTCGGTAGGACAGTGCTCCAGTGAGAAGGAGGGATGGCCTCATTTGTTGGTTCACTTTTAAGATGGAGAGCCTACTCATAAGGTAGGCTATGAGAAGGGGACAATGAAAGGGAGAAGCTAAAAACACCAGACGAGAGAACAACGGGTGGAGGCAGGACCTCGCCCTCCTCTGATTGGAGGAAAGATAAGAAGAGAACCAAAGACAGATATGTTCGTAAGCATAGGTCTTGGGAGGCAGGTAAGAGGGAGCAGAAGGAAAAGATACAATCTTGACAACTGTACCTGCATGATGCCTGATGTTTCTGAGGTTAAAGGCAAATCCAACAAGGCGAGTGAGAGGAGACAGAGGGGCCTTGATGAAAGGGGTAAATGTTTAGAATCGTTGTTGATTATGATGATGAGGTACAGACGACACACACTCTTAATTTCGAGGAAGGAGCGTTCAAAGGAGGAAGAGGAAAATGACTGCTAGAGAGAAAGGTGACGAATGGCATGTGAAAGCAGCTGAGTGTACTGAGAATGTTGGATTACAGTGGTGAAGAGGTGATGAAGGGAAGACCGAATAGGTGATTTCAGGTTCTACCTTCAGACATCTGAATGAGGGCATGGACTTATTGCATGTAACTTCAGGGGACAGAACCAGGTCCAACAAGTGGTCATTCCTGGGAGACAGATTCTACCCCAAAACATTAAAACATGTAAGTAAGTAGTGCTATCCAGCAATGGAATAATCTGCCTCATGAAGGATTTCAATCATCTACAAAGGATGTTGTGCTGGAAATTTGGTATACTTAATTAGATGGCTTATTCTATCCTTTTTAATACTAAGATATCATAGATACTTAATACATGGAGCATCCAAATAGATAGAGGCCAGTTTTGGCATTCTTGCAGGTTGTCCTGCTGTCTGTGCAAGAGAATCTTGATTGGACTTTTTGTTTGTTTGCTTGCTTATTTGTTTGGAGACAGACTCTTGCTCTGTTGCCCAGGCTGGAGTACAGTGGTGTGATCTTGGCTCACTGCAACCTCTGTCTTCCAGGTTCAAGTGATTCTCCCACCTCAGCCTCCCAAGTAGCTGGGATTACAGACACCTGCCACCATGCCTGGATAGTTTTTGTATTTTTAGTAGAAATGGGGTTTCACCATGTTGGTCAGACTGGCCTTGAACTCCTGACCTCAAGTGATCTGCCTGCCTTGGCCTCCCAAAGTGCTGGGATTACAAGCATGAGCCACCATGCCTGGCCTTGATTGGAATTTTCTGTAAGATTTATGAAGTTCAAGCACTGTGGAAACAATGTTGGATTTTTTTTTTTTTTTTTAATTCCAGAAGGATTTTTAAGATTGGCAGAAGCCATGTTCTAGTTTGAGAACAGTACACATGGTATTACTGAGTTAATAGGCATGATGTATATATAATAATCACTATGGAGAGGGCTTCTTTCTATAATTAAGGCGGAATGCTCATCTCTTCTTACTGTGGATTTGGAGAGGACCCTTAGCTGGAATGACTAAAGGAGGAGCCTCTGTTCTTACCTGATTTGGAGTCCTCTTCTCATAGATGTTTGTGCATCTTGCATGCCCTGTACCTTTCTTTTCATTTGCCCCTGCATTTGGGATTGGTTGCTTTCTTTTTTGGACCTGTGAGACTATTCCAGCGGTTCTCAACTGAGGATGATTTTGACGCTCAGAGGGCATTTGACAATGTCCAGAGACATTTTGATTGTCGTGACTCGAGGGAGATGCTGCTGGCATCTGGTAGGTAGAGGGCAGGGATGCTGCTCAAAGCCCTACAGCTCACAGAACAGCCTCTCTCAACAAAGAATTACCCAGCCCAAAATGACAACAGTGCTGAGGTTAGGAAACTCTGGTCTGTTTTTAAGTCTTTCTTTTAAGTCAGCTGCCACCAATACCTTCTGTAAAGCTCTAGATGCCTACTTTTACTTTCTAATTTAAGAACTGTCATGTGGCTGAATACTCTGTGAACTGTACCCCTGCTCTTCCCCTTTCTTCATGCTGTAGCAAAAAGGAGGACATTTTTAACTTCCTTTGACCAGAAAAGTCACCTTTTGGTTAGGGTCCAAACAAGAAACACGTCCCTCCCTGGATAAAGGCAGAGATGCCACAGCTTGCAGAGAAATAGCACCTGACATTTCCCAATGGCAGCAGCTCTGGGCCAAGAGTACAGATGGAGGACAAGCTACAAATACAGCCACATGATGCCCTTGGTTTGCTTTTGAATAGGCACTCACACTGTCTTTAAAAGATTGGATGGTAGAGCCTAGCCATGAAGAGCCTCTGTAGCCTTTCCAAGCCAGGAGAAGACTAAAACTGGTATGAGTGCAAATGTGACTTTGGAACAAATACAGACTGAAAAATGGTACCTGCCTAGGTTACTCTTATGGCCCTCTGAGAGGCCTCACACAGCACATGCTAATATGTACCTGCACCTCTGTGTCCCAAATTAGGCTGAAGTTTTCAGTGATCCAGATCATAAATTATGCCTTTGTAGCTCTAAGATCCTCTAACCCTGAAGAATCCTAGGAAAGCCTCCCTAACTACACTTTGTGACTCAGCATTGATAGCCTGCTGCAATAGAAGTAGCCCAAGGCTGAGATTTCACTTCTCATCCCTTATGTTTTTCAGGCTGAGCAGTCATAGGAAAATCATTCAAACTCATAGAACCTAGGTTGTCTTATCTCTTAAATGACGATATTGACATTCCCATTTCTGGGAACTGTATTGAAAAAATGCTCTCAAATACGGACACAATTTTATGTACAGTTACTTATTGCTTCATTATTTAATACTAGACATTGATGTGACATAGATTCAATATGACACATTTATTGAACAGAATGTTACGTACCCATGAAAAAATAATGTATATGAAAAGTTTCATTGACTGTGAAAAATACTTGTGCTCTAATATCAAGAATAAGAAGCGCCGGGCACAGTGGCTCATACCTATAATCCCAGCACTTCAGGAGGCTGAGACGGGAGGATTGCTTGGGCTTAGGAATGCCTGAGCAACATAGAGGGACTCTACAAAAAAATTAAAAAATTATCCAGGTTTGGTGGCCCATGCCTGTGGTGCCAGCTACTCAGGAGGTTGAGATGGGAGGATTGCTTGAGCCTGGGAGATTAAGGCTGCAGTGAGCCATGATTGCATCATGGCACTGCAGCCTAGGTGACAGCATGAGACGCTGTCTCAAAAATAATAAGTAGCAAAATACACCACCTCACACACATATATACAAATACACATTTATATGCTTATAATATCTCAATTATATAAAATATGTATAGAAAAAAAGTCTGTAAGGAAACCAAACTATTACCAAGAGTTTATACTTTATGTTAGTATGTATATAACATTTTTAATAAAAATAAAGCTGAGCTATATAATAATTCTTTTCCCTTTAAAAGCAAAGCATATAACTCTCAAGCTTGAGAAACATTGATTTAGATCTTTAGACAGAACTGGGGCTAGAGATTAAAAGTTTGGAGTCCTAGATGTTTCAGTAGAGATTGATTACTGGATAAGATCATCTAGGATGAGCCTGTAGAGTGAGAAGAGATGAGGTCCAAGAATTGAACCCTAGGAAATACTGACATTTAGGGAATGGATAAGGAAGACAAGCCAGAGAAGGTAATAAGCTCGTGGTGGTAATCCATATGAGATAATAACCTATATGGATTAGCATGGTGGCATTGGAACATGCAAGGGAATGATAAAGCTGAAAAGCATTTTAAAATAAATTAAGGTTTGTAAATTACATGTATGAGATGAGGATAATGGAAAAGCCAAAGATTGCCTGAAACTCTCTATCTTGGAATATGGGAGAATGCTGATATCAAGGAAAACAATGGGATCATTGAAAGAGGTGAAAGAGATGCATATATGGTAGGAGTGGGAAAGGAGCAGTTAGGCTTAGTCTTGTATGAGTTGTGTTTGAGATCTCCCTTCAAGAAAATCACTGCTCTAAGAAGAGCAGTTATCTGAAAGTCCCTAGCTGCAGCCCCTTGGGGAAGTGCCATACCATGCAAGCTGAGGTCACCCTCTACCCAGGCACCTCTCAGCCATGACTAAGCTTAGAAGCAGCATTAGAGCTGATCCTTTCTGCCCCTGTGAGCCTCCTCTAGTCAGGAGGCAGTGCTTGCACGTGGATTCCCAACAAGGCTGGCCTAGATTCTGAGGGCTGACATTGGTTTAAGCATTTCCCATTCAATCTCCCGTCTTCACCCTCTACTTTCTCAGATATCAAGTCTGTATTATGGTCTAAATGCTCTCCCTGCCTGGTCTTCTCTCTCTCCATCTTTCTCCTCCACAAACACTGCCCACAGTAAATCTCTTGCACTTTTTTTTTTTATTGCATTTTAGGTTTGGGGGTACATGTGATGAACATGCAAGATTGTTGCAAAGGTACACACATGGCAGTGTGGTTTGCTGCCTTCCGTCCCCTCACCTGTATCTGTCATTTCTCCCCATGCTATCTCTTCCCACCACCCCACCCCCCCACCCCTCCCCCATTTCCCCCCAACGGACCCCAGTGTGTAGTGCTCCCCTCCCTGTGTCCATGTGTTCTCATTGTTCAACACCCACCTATGAGTGAGAATATACGGTGTTTGATTTTCTGCTCTTGTGTCAGTTTGCTGAGAGTGATGGTTTCCAGGTTCATCCATGTCCCTACAAAGGACATGAACTCATCGTTTTTTGATGGCTGCGTAATATTCCATGGTGTATATGTACCACATTTTCCCTATCCAGTCTATCGTCATTGGGCATTTGGGTTGGTTCCAGGTCTTTGCTATTTTAAACAGTGCTGCAATGAACATTCGTATGCACGTGTCCTTGTAGTAGAATGATTTATAATCCTTTGGATATATACCCAGTAATGGGATTGCTGTGTCAAATGGGATTTCTATTTTTAGGTCCTTGAGGAATCGCCACACTGTCTTCCACAATGGTTGAATTAATTTACATTCCCACCAACAGTGTAAAAGTGTTCCTATTTCTCCACATCCTCTCCAGCATCTGTTGTTTCCCGATTTTTTAATGATCGCCATTCTAATTGGTGTGAGATGGTATCTCAATGTGGTTTTGATTTGCATTTCTCTGATGACCAGTGATGATGAGCATTTTTTCATATGTTTGTTGGCCTCTTGTATGTCTTCTTTTGTAAAGTATCTGTTCATATCCTTCGCCCGTTTTTACTAGGCTTGTTTGTTTTTTTCTTGTAGATCTGCTTTAGTTCTTTGTAAATTCTGGATATCAGCCCCTTGTCAGATGGGTAGGCTGCAAAAATTTTTTCCCATTCTGTTGGTTGCCGATTCACTCTACTGACTGTTTCTTTTGCCGTGCAGAAGCTGTGGAGTTTGATTAGGTCCCATTTGTCTATTTTGGCTTTTGTTGCCATTGCTTTTGGCGTTTTGGTCATGAAGTCCTTGCCTACACCTATGTCCTGAATGGTTTTGCCTAGATTTTCTTCTAAGGTTTTTATGGTATTAGGTCTGATGTTTAAGTCTTTAATCCATCTGGAGTTAATTTTGGTGTAAGGTGTCAGGAAGGGGTCCTGTTTCTGCTTTCTGCACATGGCTAGCCAGTTTTCCCAACACCATTTATTAAACAGGGAGTCCTTTCCCCATTGCTTGTTTTTGTCAGGTTTGTCGAAGATCAGATGGTTGTGGGTATGTTGTATTTCCTCTGAGGCCTCTGTTCTGTTCCATTGGTCTATATCTCTGTTTTGGTACCAGTACCATGCTGTTTTGATTACTGTAGCCTTGTAGTATAGTTTGAAGTCCGGTAGTGTGATGCCTCCTGCTTTGTTCTTTTTGCTTAGAATTGACTTGGCTATGCGGGCTCTCTTTTGGTTCCATATGAAGTTTAAGGTGTTTTTTCCAGTTCTGTGAAGAAGGTCATTGGTAGCTTGATGGGAATAGCGTTGAATCTGTAAATAACTTTGGGCAGTATGGCCATTTTCACGATGTTGATTCTTCCTAACCATGATCATGGAATGTTTCTCCATCTGTTTGTATCCTCTCTTATTTCGTTGAGCAATGGCTTGTAGTTCTCCTTGAAGAGGTCCTTTACGTTCCTTGTTAGTTGTATTCCTAGGTACTTTATTCTCTTTGTAGCAATTCTGAATGGCAGTTCGTTCTTGATTTGGCTCTCTTGAAGTCTATTAGTGGTGTATAGGAATGCTTGTGATTTTTGCACGTTGATTTTGTATCCTGAGACTTTATTGAAGTTGTTTATCAGTTTCAGGAGATTTTGGGCTGAGATGATGGGGTCTTCCAGATATACAATCATATCATCTGCAAATAGAGACAATTTGATTTCCTCCTTTCCAATTTGGATACCCTTTATTTCTTTTTCTTGCCTGATTGCTCTGGCTAGAACTTCCAGTACTATATTGAATAGGAGTGGTGAGAGAGGGCACCCTTGTCTAGTGCCAGATTTCAAAGGGAATGCTTCCAGTTTTTGCCCATTCAGTATGATATTGGCTGTTGGTTTGTCATAAATAGCTTTTATTGTTTTGAGATACGTTCCATCAATACCTAGTTTATTGAGGGTTTTTGGCATAAAGGGTTGTTGAATTTTGTCAAAAGCCTTCTCTGCATCAATTGAGATAATCATGTGGTTTTTGTCTTTGGTTCTCTTTATGTGGTGAATTACGTTTATGGACTTGCGTATGTTGAACCAGCCTTGCATCCCCAGGATGAATCCTACTTGATCATGGTGGATGAGCTTTTTGATATGCTGTTGCAATCCGTTTGCCAGTATTTTATTGAAGATTTTTGCATCTATGTTCATCATGGATATTGGCCTGAAATTTTCTTTTCTTGTTGAGTCTCTGCCGGGTTTTGGTATCAGGATGATGTTTGTCTCGTAAAATGATTTGGGAAGAATTCCCTCTTTTTGGATTGTCTGGAATAGTTTCAGAAGGAATGGTATCAGCTCCTCTTTGTATGTCTGGTAGAATTCAGCTGTGAACCCATCTGGACCTGGGCTTTTTTTGGGTGGTAGGCTCTTTATTGCTGCCTTGACTTCAGACCATGTTATTGGTCTATTCAGGGTTTCAGCTTCTTCCAGGTTTAGGCTTGGGAGGATGCAGCTGTCCAGGAATTTATCCATTTCTTCCAGGTTTACTAATTTATGTACATAGAGTTGTTTGTAATAATCTCTGATGATGGTTTGGATTTCTGTGGAATCTGTGGTGATATCCCCTTATCGTTTTTTATTGCATCAATTTGGTTATTCTCTCTTTTCTTTTTTATTAATCTGGCTAGTGGTCTGTCTGTTTTGTTGATCTTTTCAAAGAACCAGCTCCTGGATTTATTGATTTTTTGAAGAGTTTTTTGTGTCTCTATTTCCTTCAGTTCTGCTCTGATCTTAGTTATTTCCTGTCTTCTGCTAGGTTTTGAGTTTTTTTGATCTTGCTCCTCTAGCTCTTTCAATTTTGATGATAGGGTGTCAATTTTAGATCTCTCCTTTCTTCTCATGTGGGCACTCATTGATATATATTTTCCTCTAGAGACTGCTTTAAATGTGTCCCAGAGATTCTGGTATGTTGTGTCTTCGTTCTCATTGGTTTCGAAGAACATCTTTATTTCTGCCTTCATTTCATTGTTTATCCAGTCAACATTCAAGAGCAAGTTGTTCAGTTTCCATGAAGCTGTGCGGTTCTGAGTTAGTTTCTGCATTCTGAGTTCTAACTCGATTGCACTGTGGTCTGAGAGACTGTTTGTTATGATTTCCGTTCTTTTGCATTTGCTGAGGAGTGATTTATTGCCAATTATGTGGTCAATTTTAGAGTAGGTATGATGTGGTGCTGAGAAGAATGTATATTCTGTGGATTTGGGGTGGAGAGTTCTGTAAATGTCTATTAGGTTTGCTTGTTCCAGGTCTGTATTCAGGTCCTGGATATCCTTGTTGATTTTCTGTCTCGATGATCTGTCTAATATTGACAATGGGGTGTTAAAGTCTCCCACTATTATTGTGTGGGAGTCTAAGTCTCTTTGTAAGTCATTAAGAACTTGCCTTATGTATCTGGGTGCTCCTGTATTGGGTGCGTATATATTTAGGATCATTAGCTCTTCTTGTTGCAGTGATCCTTTTACCATTATGTAATGTCCTTCTTTGTCTCTTTTGATCTTTGTTGCTTTAAAGTCTACTTTATCAGAGATGAGAATTGCAACTCCTGCCTTTTTTTGCTCTCCATTTGCTTGGTAGATCTTCCTCCATCCCTTTATTTTGAGCCTTTGTGTATCCTTGCATGTAAGATGGGTTTCCTGGATACAGCACATTGATGGGTTTTGGCTTTTTATCCAATTTGCCAGTCTGTGTCTTTTGATTGGGGCATTTAGTCCATTGACATTTAGGGATAGTATTGTTATGTGTGAATTTGATACTGTCATTTTGATGCTACCTGGCTGTTTTGTTGGTTAGTTGATGCAGATTCTTGATTGTGTTGATGCTCTTTTACCATTTGGTGTGTTTTTGGAGTGGCTGGTACTGGTTGTTCCTTTATATGTGTAGAGCCTCTTTCAGGAGTTCTTGTAGAGCAGGTTTGGTGGTGATGAAATCTCTGAGTGCTTGCTTGTTCACAAAGGATTTTATTTTTCCTTCACTTATGAAGCTTAGTTTGGCTGGATAGGAGATTCTGGGTTGAAAGTTCTTTTCTTTAAGGATGTTGAATATTGGCCCCCAATCTCTTCTGGCTTGTAGGGTTTCTGCTGAGAGATCTGCTGTGAGTCTAATGGGCTTCCCTTTGTGGGTAACCCGACCTTTCTCTCTGGCTGCCCTTAGCATTTTCTCTTTCATTTCAACCCTGGTGAATCTGACGATTATGTGCCTTGGGGTTGCTCTTCTTGAGGAATATCTTTGTGGTGTTCTCTGTATTTCCTGGATTTGAATATTGGTCTGCCTTGCTAGGTTGGGGAAGTTTTCCTGTATAATATCCTGAAGAGTATTTTCCAGCTTGGATTCATTCTCTTCATCACATTCAGGTACACCTATCAGACGTAGATTAGGTCTTTTCACATAGTCCCACATTTCTTGAAGATTTTGTTCATTCCTTTTTGTGCTTTTTTCTCTGTTCTTGCCTTCTCTTTTTATTTCATTGAGTTGATCTTCGACCTCTGATATCCTTTCTTCTGCTTGGTCAATTCGGCTGTTGAAGCTTGTGCATGCTTCACGAAGTTCTCGTGTTGCGTTTTTCAGCTCCATCAATTCACTTATACTCCTCTCTATGCTGTCCATTCTCGTCAGCAGTTCGTCCAATCTTTTTTCAAGGTTCCTATTTTCTTTGCGTTGGGTTAGAACATGTTCTTTTAGCTCATTGTAGTTTCTTACTACCCACCTTCTGAAGTCTGATTCTGTCATTTCATCACCCTCCTTCTCCATCCGGTCTGGTTCCCTTGCTGGTGAGGTGTTGTGATCCCTTTTAGGAGGAGAGGTGTTCTGGTTTCAGGAGTTTTCATCCTTTTTGCGCTGGTTTCTTCCCATTTTTGTGGGTTTATCCACCTGTTGTCTGTCTCTGTCCCAGGGAGTTGGAGCTTTATGAGTTTCCATTGCACTACTGCCTTTTTTGATTTTTCTTTCAGGTCTGACCCGCCCAGCTAGCAGCAAGCCTAGCCACTGCCTGCCTGCAGGTGCTTTGCTGAGCTGCTGTGGGCTCCGCCCAGCTGCCCTGAGCTCTTCCCTGTAGTCCTTTTTATATGGGCGTAGTTAGAACTGTCTGGGCAACGGTGGCCCCGCCTCTGTTATGGCGGACTCTCTCTGTTGTGGCAGGTTGCCTCGGCAACAGTGGGTTGCCTCGGCAACGGCAGCCTGCCTCTGTAGGGGTGGAGAGTCTCAGTAATGGCGGAAGCCCCTCCCCCACCGAGCGGGACCGCCGGGTTCAGCTGTGCTTGGTTTGAAGGGCTCAACCCAGAGGGTTTCCAATTACTGTTTTTGTTTTCATTGTTGTTGGGGGTGGAGGGGTGGGACCAACCGAGCCTGATCACCTGGCTCCCTGACTCAGAGTCTTTTCTTTTAAGTTGAAGGACCCCGCGTTCCGGTCGCTGTTGAAAAGGCGCCGGGATCTCCCGTGCTGCGACTCACGGAGTCGGCTCGAACTGCGGCGCTGGCTCCTGGCGGATTTTTTGCCTAGGAATCTCCTGGCCTGACTCGCTATTTCAGATGAATGGGCAACTCTGCCGTCTTAGGGCTCTGCTCACCAGCTAAGAGGGCTCCCAGACCAGTGGCTTTTGTACGGAGAACCGCAGCAACAGGGCGTGGTCACAGCAGCCGCGCGGGCGGAATCAGCCCCACAGGGGCCAAAACAGCCGCACCGGCTGGGACTGCGACGCTGGCGACCCCTCTGCCTGGGTATCTCCTGGTCTGTGGGCAATAAGAGTTCATCTGGAAATGCGGCGTCCACTCACCCTCTGCACCTTCACTGGGAGCTGAAGTCCTGAGCTGTTCTTAGGCGGCCATCTTCCCAGAATTCTCTCTTGCACTTTTAATTCCATCTTGGCAACTGCTTTCCAGAGGACCAGAACCAACACAAATGATGGTTACATATCCAAAAGAAATTATTGTGGATGGAAAATAGTACAGTTCTTGAAAGCAATCAGGATTGAGGGATAACTGAATCTCAAGAGCTTCCCTAATAGCATAATTAGAGGGAGGAGTAGAGGACAACATTTGAACCTTATGTTACACTCATAATTGGGAACAAGTACAGTTAGTCTCATAATTGGAAAGAGAATTCAGGATGGGGGGGGGAAGTTACTGAAAGAATAGAAGGAAACTCAGGGAAGTATAAGATCATAGAAACCATGAAAGAGAGAGAGAGCTTTTTAGGAACATGTGATATTCAACTGAGATGTTGTCAAAGAAAATCTGAGTAGGGACTGAGGTCTTCCATTTAGAGACTGAAACTATGGCTGGCTGGCCATCAAGTGATCATTTCACAGAAAGAATGAGAATAGGTGCCAAGTTTACAGGAATGAAGAAGAAACATAGTGGGAAATAGCTGGAGGTGATGACAGTAGACCTCATGTTGAAGTTTGACCATGAATGGGAGAAGGGAAATTGAGCTAATGAGAGTAGTAATTTCCGAGACTCTGTGTGTGTGTGTGTGTGTGTGTGTGTGTGTGTGTATGTGTATGTGTGTCTGTCTGTCTTTAAGAACACCTAAGCATTTCCAGAAGAAAGCTTTAAAGGTGCCAGAGAGAAAAAACAACCATGGTGGAATTAAAATGCTGAACGCAGTGGGAAGAGAAAAGCTACTGAGGCCAGAGATGGGGGTTAGATTTTAAACAGAAGAGATAAACCTCTTTTCTGGAACATGGCAACAAGAAGATGGCAGAAATGACAGAGATAAAAAGGGGTGAGAATGAAAAACCTCACACTTAGAATATGTTCCTAGTACAAAAGTAACAAAACCAACCTCTGAGAATAAGAGAATGAGATGAGGAAAATGTGTAAAGAGAGGAGATGATCAGGAATGGCTGGTGAGCATACTGGTATTCCTTAAGAAATGTCATGAGGCAAAGGAAAATCTTGCCTTAAATGCATGAAGTTGGATCTCTGTCAAGTGCTGGTCCAAAGGACTATGACTTTAACTGGTAAGAAAGGACCAATAAGGTCCTGGCATTTCTTTTACATCTTGAATTTTCCTAGTTCAACTCTAACTCAACTGTTCAGAGAAACAAACTGGCTTTATGCAGTCCACTTTTGTAATTATCAACAATCATAGAAAAGGAACTAGTATGTAAGTACTTGTATGCTTTTGAATGGCACTGTACTTTATCATAATGATGGGTGATAAAGATAATAAAAATGTCCAAGAACCACCATGCTCTGTGTCAGAACTAGGTGGACTGTAGAAGAGATGCTGTCTGAAGCAAAAGTTCTAAATACTCAAAGTCTGGATTTGTACAGTGGCCTTTAGGCGTTATAACTCTATGCAGGTCCCTCAATACTTACAGCTGTCAAGGAACTTTTATTAGTGATATTCTACAGAAAACAATCACGATTACGGCAAGCCTGTAAGCTCTTAAGTATTTTTCCCATGGAAATTATTGTTTTATTAATATAATATATTCAACCTTGTGCTATCTTAGGTATGCAACTATGCAGTGAGGGCAGATCAAAGGGCAGTAGCCTGAAAGCAAGTGAATGACAGAATCCATGGCATTTCTCATTAGTCTTAGCCAGACATGACTCTTTATGGAGAAGACTCACCCTGGTCTCATGAAGAGAAAAACACTGAAACTGGGAGGGAATGAGCCAGCCACATCAGTTTCTTCAAAGCTGCCAATTGATATGTCTGTGTCTACAAGGATGACTTATGCCTGTTAATTACCCCCCAAACTCCTTCAGCAAGACAAAGCTCTTTATTCTGTGGACTTTGAAGTATAACCTGGGGATGCCTTGAGAAGGTCAACCCGACAGGCCAGCTTTTGCCTTGCAGTGGGCTGTGCAGGTGCATGCTAGCTGTTGGCTTCCAGGCCTATTTTATTCCAGCCCTGGCAGAGTTTGCAGGAACGTCATGAGAAGAGATTTATAATACTTTCTGATTCCACCCAGTTCCAAATCACTTTATGAATGATCTTTCTCATAGCATACTAGTAATTCTACGAGCAGTCTTGGCCAAAATCAACGGAGTGAGCATGCTTAAGGAAATAATTTTCTTTTTCCTTTTTCAGAAATCATTTTGCTGAAGTTTTACAAACCTCATAAAAATTAAGGGTTGGTTTGAATTTGGGAGAAAGACTCACTTTATCTGAACCCATTTGCCAAAAATATTTAAATGAGCACATGCTGGATGTAAAAGTGCCAAAGCAATAGCATCAGTTATGCATTCTCAACCTTCCAGACTTTCCACAGCCATTAAAAGGCAGTGTTTTCCTACAGGTGTTAATGGGATCCTGCAAAGAGGAAGGGGTTTTAGGTAGGATTGTGACAGAGCGGTGCATGGGTTGGGTGCTATGGAACCCACTGAGGGGCTTCTGACCACAGTCCCATGCAGAGCCAACAATGGCATTCGTTGTTATAAGCAAGTGTCAGTCACGAGAGAGCTGCCATTACAGAGTGTTGCCCAGCTTTCCATATTCCCAACATGGCCAGAGGTTTCATTCTTTGAGAATGTGTTTATTCAGCCTAGTAAAAACATTAAAAAGAGGAATAAATCTCTGCCGACCCCAAAATGCTTTTCACCACAGCTGTAAACCATAAAACATTTAGAAAGGTAAGCAGGGCTAAAGATAATATAGTTCCCCCAAGCAGCATGGAGGGCAGACCTGGAGGTGGCCCTTGCAAAGACAGCTGCAGTGCACAGAGCTTCCCTGCAAAATCATTAAGAAAGGGACAGGTTCTATAAGGTGCTAAATTATTAGTAGTTTTGGTGTTTTTTTTTTAAGTGGGGGGAGGGCAATAATAAAAACCATGTGCTCAGCAGCCTGCTTAGCCATATAAAACAGAAAGGCCTGTGACTTTAAGTGTTGTAAAAGGGGTTAATTGTCGATTTCTGAATGTGGCAAGTTTACTGATCTTGTTAACAGCAACAGGGCATGTGCCGTTGGTTATCATGGCGGGAAAGAAAAACAGCTGTCCATCCCTTATTCCCTGGATGCCGTTATTAGTTTTAGAACCCCAAGTTAAGGGACATGTGAGTAAATGCAGTCTTAAAATTGCTCCTTTCCACCTGTCCCATCTCTACCCATTCTGAAGCTTCCAGTTCTGCCTTACAACTACATTTTTACTGCCATTTTTCAAGTACCTGCTGTGGATTGGTTCCTTTCACACAAAATGTGTTGTCTATTTGTATGAGTGGGCGAGAGTGGTACAGCCATTTTACAGACAAGACAGCTGAGGTTCAGAGAAGTTAAGAAACTGATCTATGGTGACAGAGCTGTGAAGCAGGGGTTCAAACCCCAGTCTTTATATTCCAAGTCCAGGGCTTTTCTACTAGTTATTCAAATCATTCATTCATTCATTTGTTCATTCATCTATGTACTCAATAGATACTTATTGGCCATGTACTAAGAGCCAGGTGCTGGTCTAGTTGTTGAGGACAGACCCCTGGACACAACTGACAATATTCCTGCCATCACAGGGCCTATGTTTTAGGAAGCACTAACCTATCTTCCAATAACCATCCTCTCTTCTAACCTACTTTCATATGTACAGTCAGCATCTGTAATTTGATATTTTATTTTGCTGTTGTGTATTGTGCATTACCTTTGAGTATTGTGTGTTACCTCTGGCTCCCCTAGCTAGATGATGAGCCCAGTGAAGGCAGGGCTATTGTCTAATATTTCTCTTTTTCACAGTCTACACAGCGCAACCCATTAAATGAATACTTTTTTTTTTTCTGCTGTAGAACATCTTTATTACTGAGATCTTCAGATCATTTGGGATTTTATTTAGAGCTTAGCTATTGCAGCTTCCATCAATGAGCACTTTGTTAAATGTTATGCTTATATTGTCTCATTAGTGCTGAAACCACCCAACTATAAGACCCATTTTACGGCTGAAGAAATTGTGGTTTATGGGGGCTGAGAAACTTGCCTGAGTTCTTAGAGTCAGTAAGAAGAAAAGCTGGGATTCTGCCAGTGGCGAAATTCAAAAGCTCAATTTCTGTGTACCATGTACTTGAGCCTGAACAGTGAGGAAATCTTTGCCCACCTGAAGCATATAAAGAATATCAAAAGATGCTATGATATGATATACATGATAAATAAGGTGAATTTAATACCAGCCATTGATTCATCCAATCACTGCAATCACTCAGACCTTCATAGGAAAGTTCATGCGACATCTTGGCTCCTGCCCCACCCTCTATTTTGTGCTTCTTAAAATGGCATCTTTTTTCAATACAATCATGTTCAAAGGAATCCCTCTGTTCCTAGAAAGGCGAAAAATCAGAGACTGACTAGCACGAGAAGGGTAGTGGAAGGTTTGCACCTGTTTGTAATAACTGGCTTATTCAAAACGTAAGTACGAACACAACGGATGGGGATTGTGTTCTGCCAATGCAGTTGGCATCCATTCTGAGAAAAGATGGCAGACCAAGGCCAGAGCATGGCCCAGTTGCTGAAAATTAGAACCACACTGGAGCCACCAGGGGTCCTGGAAACTAGGTGGAGCTGAACCGTTTCTTTCCATTTTGATGGCATAGTTTCCACTTTAAGTAATGTGGGCTTAATCTTCATTTACATTCTTCAATCTACACAGAAGTGTATTTATTATTGCCTTGTGATAAGCAGTAATGTTGATATAAAGCAGTGCTCCCTGAAACTGCAGGCAGTTTCCAAGGTCTGGGCAAAAAGAAACAAAAATGTAGGGAGGGGAGCCCTGCAGCATGACAAGAGTTTTGAAAATGAATACCCCCAAAAACTTAAAGAAAATTAATTCTAATCCTTTTGGAACTATTATCAATCAGTCTGTCAACAAGCAACTGATAATTCCTGAATGTGAAGATCTGGATAACAAATGAGTTACATGTATAACTAGGCTTTTGCTAGGTTTCTCTATGTGGATAGTGACTCAACTGGTGAGCACCATCAGAGAAAGACAGGCCAGTAGACTGGGTGTCCTGTGAATGCTTGTGTTTATTTGATGCAAGGCTCCTGGTTTTGTTGGGGATTGCTGGAAGAGTGACACACACCAAGCCTTAGTTCTCTTAGCTGTGGTTTTGAGATAACAAGGCTTAAAATTTATATGCCAAAGTTAAAAATGATGATCTCTTTCCTATAGGCACATTTTAGTTCAGTCTCTTTATGCAAAAAAATTTGACAGCAATTATTGCTTTCCAAAACTATTGAGCATGAGACAATCTAAGGAATAATCCAAAAAGGAGGATCTCTAAGTGTATACCTCATAAAGGGATCATGGATATTATTGCTATGTATGTCCAAAATAGCTCTTCTTAGTTTTGAGGAGAGAATCTCTCCAACTATTAGAGTCTTAACCAGGTGCCAACCACAGTGCCTCACATTCTTGCCACAGAGACTGGTCCATGGATAAGGGAGCAGATGACCAAGCCAGGCAACTTCTAATTCTTCCACAAATGTTTTCTAATATAGAGCTGCCAAAATTGCTCTGCTGTGTTTTTTAGGTGTATAATTGTAATATAAATCCGGAAATGCCCATGGCCGAAATGAGAGACAGCACTATCTGATTCTTTGGAGCTAGTCTTCCCAGAGCCAGCTCCACTTTTCCCATGCATTGGCTAGTGAGCCAATATTCTTTTATTGCTTAACCTAGCTTAAGTTTTGATTCTGCCATTTGTAACCAAGTGTCCTGAGTGATACATATAATTAAATCAGGTCCAGAGAAATGTGACCCTTAGTATCTGACAATTAGGAGAAACATACAAAGCATGAATTAAATGACATAAAAATAATTCATATGCAAAAGACAGTAAACCTCAAGATATCTGAGGTTGTTTTGAAATCCTTGGAAAGTAATACAGACTGCGGAATATAATTCTTGTGGGAGAATCAATCTCCACAATGTTTTCTGCAGAACTGAAAAAGTATCACCTACCCACCGGAGTAGGGGTTTAAAATGACAAATCTAGTTTGTTCTGGACACAGTGAAGAATGTTTTTTACTATGCTTTAAATGGTAAAAATATGTTTTTATTGTTATTATATACATTATAAGACTTTTATTGGTATTTTTTAGGGGCATTACTCCCGAAGTGATAAGAAATTATTGTATACAAAATTGTAACATGTTTCACCTTCGGTATGCTATTTTATTTCCTCAGCTAATGATTATCATTTGAGCAAGATTTGATAATAATAGTAAAATAATCAAACCAGGGTTTGTTTTTTTGGGGGGTTGTTTTGTTTTGTTTTGTTTTGTTTTCTGTTTTTTGTTTTTTGTTTTTTGTTTTGAGACATTGTCTCACTGTGTGACTCAGGCTGGAGTGTAGTGGCACAATCTTGGTTCACTGCAGCCTCAACTTCCCAGGCTGATGATCCTCCCACCTCAGCCTCCCCAGTAGCTGGGACTATAGGCATGTACCACCATGCCCAGCTACTTTTTTGTATTTTGGTAGAGTCAGGGTTTTGCCATGTTGCCCAGGCTGATCTTGAATTCCTGAGTTCAAGCAATGCACCAGGCCTCAAATCAGTACATTAGGAAGCATTGGTATAGGTACACTCTGTTGAGGGACATTAACCAGGGAATAAAGTGACTGGAATGGACACATTGAACTCATTTTTCATCTTCCCTGAAAATGTTAATAATAACTGGGTACATCTCTGTGTCTATATCTATACTTTTCAAAAGTGAAGAAGAATATTTGAAAATTTGGCCAAAATCTAAAGTTTTTGAATGCAGGAAAATATTTGTTATTCACAGTGGAACAGAGAAATGTAAAAAGATGATATGGTTTGGCTGTTTCCCCACCCAAATCTCATCTTGAATTGTAGCTCCCATAGTTGCCATGTGTTGTGGGAGACACCTGGTGGGAGATAATTGAGTTGTGGGGGCAGTTTCCCCCATACTGTTCTTGTCATAATGAATAAGTCTCACAAGATCTGATGGTTTTTTTTTTAAGGTTTTCATTCTCTCCTTCCTGCTAGCATGTAAGATACTTGGTTCCGATTCCCTCTTGCCTGCCTCCATGTAAAGTGTGCCTTTCACTGTCCACCATGATTATGAGCCCTCCCCAGCCATATGGAACTGTGATTCCATTAGACCTCTTTTTCTTTATAGATTACCCAGTCTCAGGTATGTCTTTATTAGCAGCATGAGAACAGACTAATACAGAAGACTTCTGCATATTGAAGAGAAAAAGCCTTTTGTCTTCTCAATGTCCAGATCAATTGCATTTATTCAAGTCTGGGGTGTCTCATTGTTCATTCAAGGAACACCAACCGTGGGTCACATGACAGGCCTTGGGGAAGAAACGTAATCATGTTCATAAATATTATTAAGAAGAGCAGAGGATCTCAGAAGTCAGATTTGGATGAACTTTAGTTGATGTATTGAAACATTAATTATGTCAAATATACCATGAATTCTAAGCTGCCTTAATGTAAAAACTCTTTGATGCTCTGCTTAGTCAGTACGCGAGCACCTTCAATTGCTGTCAAGTGTACATAGAGCAACAATTAAAGATGAACAAATAAACAAGTTGGGATATGCTGTCATCAGAGTGCAGGGAAATGACCCAAAAGCTCAATGTTTCCAAGAGGAAATTAGTTCCTACCCCATGTGGCCATTGTTACAGACTAGAATCTGGATTTTGTTTGCACTTGATTACACAAAGGAAGAAATAAAAAATAAGTTTTCCTGGTAAGAAGCAAATGGCTAGGATGGTTTTCCTCAGTGAAAATCAATGTGATGTCTTATTCCCAGGCATAAAGAAAGGACTAGAGAAAATGGGGAGGGAAGCTATTTAGTCTACCACTATCACTAAAGTTTCCCTTTTTTCCCTAGAAGACTTCCTTTTTCTGATTTCACAGCTTAGAGAACTCAGTTCTGTCTAGGGCCCCTAACATCCACTTCCCACACCCACATGGGCCTGTTGTCATCATGGCCATTTTTTAAATGTATAATGCAAGTAATCCTCAAAGCAGCCCTAATAGTTTGGTACCTTTATTGTTATCAGCCCCTTTTGAGAATCAGAAAAGTTAAATACTTTTCTGAAGATCCTTAGATGGTTAGAGGCAGCTAGGATTCAAATGCCAATCTGTCTGGATCTGAAGCCCATCTCTGAAGCCCTAAACCCACAGAAACGTGTAGTCCATTCCCACATGTGTAAGTACATCTAACCCATAAATCCTTTTTTGCAAAGTTATTAAGGATGAGCTGGTGGTGTTTCCTCCATACCCCAGCCAGTCACACGTTAGCATCATGGGGTAAGTGTGGGAAAGACCTGACTGGAGTAGAAATACAGATTGTGCCCAGCCTCAAACAAAAACATGTTTCTTTCATGTTTCACTTTAACAAACCTAAACAACTCATGAAATACCATAATCCTAGGATTATATGCCATGAGGAGCTTAAGAAACTCTTTTTAATTTATCAAAGATTCAGTATATTTGTAACCACATGTTATAAGTGAGGTTGCTGATGTAGAGGAAAAAGAAATGACAATCTTTGATCCCGTTGTACTCTAGGATCCCGAAAATCATCCTCTCAGCCTGCTGGTAGCCAGTCTGGTCTTTGGTGTTCCTGGGCACATGTCCCATTCTGAGCCATGGAAATACTCTTTCTCATGTCCTACCCTCCTACACATAATGCCCACCTGGTATTCCTCCTTCTCACCCCACACCACACTCCCCAGCTAACCACAGCCACCGTTATACTGTCTTCTTCCCTCTTCTCCTCTTCCCTGCCCTTGCCTCCTTTCTTCTCCATGTCTGTCTTCTCCTACTCTGTTCCCAACATAAGATTTAGCATGCCTATACTCCTCAAAACTGAGTTTCTCAAAGTCCAGGGTCATTCACCTCCATATCCCTGCAGCAAGTGATGGGTATGAGCAGTGTCTACTAGTTGGATGGATGGATCAATGGATGGATGGGGCTTTCAACCATGTGTTTCTTTCAAGACTTGTTGAAGTCATTGAATCTAGTGAACAAATAACCATTTTGATGTCATCTCTTTTTTCCTTTCAAATTACTTATTACAATTTTGGGTGTGGCTTTGTGGAGGGTGAGGGTAGTCGCCCATGCTTTTGAAGCTGAGGTATAATTCTTTCCTCCCTTCCTCCCTTCCTTCCTCCCTCCCTCTCTCCCTCTCTCCCTCTCTCCCTTCCAGATATTCTTTAGACAAGCAAAAAAAGAAACTTCATTGAGATTTTAAGCAGTTGATATCTGACTGTGTGACTCCTAAGAGGTGAACCGCAGGTGGTTGCAGAAGTCTTCTGGGAATGACCCCATGTTGTATAATAGTGAGAACACTGAGCTTGATATCAGGAGACCTGACTTTAGCTTTGGTCTCCCTTTCAGTATGCCCAGAATTCCGGGCAGATCTCTTGGCCTCTCTGTGCTTAGTTTTCTCATCTGTAAATAGGGAAGGTGGGACTAATGAGTGATTTTTAAGCTGTTCCTGGGAGCCCTCAAAGATTCATGGAAGTGTCTCAAGAGTCTGTCTTACAAGGGATGTTGTGGTGGAGAAGGAGGTGTTTGCATAGATCAGGCAGGGCTGATTCCCTCACTCCTACTTCAACCTGAATTAATGTACTGGTTAAACTTCTTGACTGTATCCCATTTTCAAGCTTTCTGCTAGAAAACTTACTCCAAAAAAAGTTTGAAAACTACCCAACTAGATTATCTTTAAGTTACCTTCCAGCATATCTGATTTCAATATCTAAATTATCTGTGTGTGATCTTCCTTTACAGAAATAATGGAGCCTTTCTTTTCCTCTTGTGGTTGTTGCTCTCAGAATGAATTTCTTATCAAGAGAATAATCTGCTTTTCATTCTGCTTCCTACCTAGCTCAACAGAGCACAAAATGCCCAAGCTGGATCCCTTATTCCTCTGAGAATATCTCCTGTTTAGACTCATCCATCATCGGTGGAGCTTATGACAGACATAGATGTTTTCACAGTTACCACACAGGGTCAACTGTTTTGGTAAGGGTGACCACTTAGGACAGCTTTGTGCTCTTGAGCTGTCCTCTGTTGAAGCTGGGAAATCCTAAGCTGTCATCTAAGCAACACTGGGTTGTTCATCCACTTTGAAAGAGACATCTTTATGGCCCCGATGACATTTCCTTTATTATATTAAGGATGCTTCTTAGAGAATGTGTTGGGTTTGTTTTCTGGACAAGCTGGATGAGTCTCTCTCTCTCTCTGTTTTAGCCACGGCCCTTTGTAGCGTTTGTTTTTCCTGCTGTCCCAGAATAGACGACTTAATGGGTTGCTGAAAATGTCCAGGCTGCCCCTGGCTCTGGGGGTAGCTCAGCTTCAACAATGGAAGGCATTTAGCAGAGCCTCATGTTTTAGAGCAAGAAAGACTTGAGAGAGCATCTCATCTGGTATTTTTCAAGATGCTTTTTAATTTTTTAAACAGCAAACCTTTTTTTTCCCAATACAAATCTGAGGCAAAACCTCAATTTATAAAACAGATTTTTAAAAGAGGGGTGGGAGGTAGAAATTCTACCAAATGGTACTTTCCTTGCTATTTGTCCTACGTACTGCCTCCTACCCTCCCCCCACACACACACTCACACACTTGGCCTCCCAAAAGCAACGATAAACCCTCGATCCTGAACCTCTCTTTTTTGTTTGTCAGAAAACTGAGAAACAGTGAGATACAGTGACTTGCCTAAAACCCCACAGCTAGAGATGTCAGTACCAGACCGTAACACTTCTAATCTGGTTTAATCTTCCTCTCCAGCCCTCTTTAATTTATTATACCATTTCACCTTTGAACACTGGAAAAGAGCAGAAAGAAAAAATTATGTACCAGTGTGCTTGATTCTTGTACATCTGTCTTTAATTCTCAAAGCAACTTTACAAGGTAGGCATTATTATTATACCCATTTTACAGAAAGGTTAAATCACTTGTTTAGTGAAACTCAGCCAGAAGTGGCAGAACTTAATTTGAAAGCTGGGCCTATCTGATTCCAGAGCTGTTCTTTCTGTTATACCACAGGATTAAAAAGTACCAACTATTGCTTGTCGTAAATAAAACCCTCTCTTAACATAACAAGTTTGGCTTGTAAAGCCTGACTCATAATTCATGAAATACTAAGTATCTCTTCTTAAATAACTACCATAGACTGTCCCTGTCCAAAGTTTTCTATGTCTATTGCAAGCACATTTTCCCTTTAACCAGCAACACCCCTCCTCTAGGAATCATTCCCTGTCACTCCTCTATCCTATCCCATCCAGAATTTGGGGATCTAGAAACTATGATGTTGTTTAATTCAAGTCAGGTCTTGAGTGGGCCAAGCTAGGTTGAGGAGAGAGTTAAGATGTAAAAATTTTACTCACTGTGTAGATTGAGCGCCGTGGAAAGAGAACCAAAGAGGTAAAGAGAGATCCTGTGACAACTTACATCTCCGGTTTACTTCTGCCTTTCAGTTCAGTGAAACAGCCTACTCAGCATATAATTTAGTCTGCCTTTTTCTCCTGAGGCTTTGGTGTTTTTGTGTGTATGTGTTTGGTCGTTTTTGTTTTGTTTTGTTTGAGACAGAGTCTTGCTTTGTTGTCCAGACTGGAGTACAGTGGCGCAATCTTGGCTCACTGCAACTTCCACCTCTTGGATTCAACTGATTCTTATACCTCAGACTCCTGAGTAGATGGGATTATAGGCCTGTGCCACCATGCCCAGTTGATTCTTTTTGTATTTTTAGTAGAAACAGGGTTTCCCCATGTTGGCCAGGCTGGTCTGGAACTGCTGGCCTCAAATGATCCACTCACCATGGCCTTTCAAAGTGCTGGGATTACAGCATGAGTTGCTGTGCTCAGCCTCCTTCCTGAAACTTTGAATTTATGTTACTTGCAAACCAAACAGTCCTACTGACTATATCATCAAATCTGATGGCCTGAGGATTCTTCAGGTGGGTTCAGGCTGCTTTGCTGTTGCAGTCATGCTGATTTTACAGTCACATCATACAGTGCTGTCATGATTGGAGTCCTCAGCAATCAGTTATTCCAGTCCTCTTTGTTTACACTGAAACAAGTCACTATAAAATCTCTTGTTTACACGGATAAGGTGCCGTATCCAGAGAAAGCCAATCCACTGTACCCTTACTGATTTTGTCTCTTAGGTTTCTCCCTGCTGGACAGAAAATGTAAAATAGGAATGTTCAAAATAAATAAGCCAGGGATACTCAGTTCAATTAAATAGAACAAAATGCTTTATTTTTTTATTTATTTATTTATTTATTTATTTTGAGACGGAGTTTCGCTCTTGTTACCCAGGCTGGAGTGCAATAGTGCGATCTCGGCTCACCGCAACCTCCGCCTCCTGGGTTCAGGCAATTCTCCTGCCTCAGCCTCCTGAGTAGCTGGGATTACAGGCACGCACCACCATGCCCAGCTAATTCTTTTGTATTTTTAGTAGAGACGGGGTTTCACCATGTTGGCAAGGATGGTCTCGATCTCTTGACCTCGTGATCCACCCACCTCAGCCTCCCAAAGTGCTGGGATTACAGGCATGAGCCACCGCGCCCGGCAAAATGCTTTATATTTTACAAACATTAACTTGAGACAAGAAATCTAAGTTATTATGGTCTCCAAATGGTAATAGCCCAAATTTCTATTAGCAATAAGATAGATAATTATGGTACTATAGATTCATACAGCAAAATAATGTACAGCAACAAAAAGTAATGAATTACAGTTACAGGCAGCAGCATGGGTGAACGCCATGTTAATTCCCACTTGCAATAGAAATCAAAATAACAGTTACCTTTTGAAGGGAATGACTAGGAAAGTCATAGGGGAGGTTCTTGGGTGCCATAATGTTCTATATCTTTATTTAGATGGTAGTTACAGAGGTGTGTTCACTTTGCACAAATTAATTGAATTCTATATTTATCATTCATGCACGATTATATACGTATATTATACTCAATTGTAAAAACCCCCAAAATATCTGAATTATTAGGAATTAGACATAAAACTTATTTCCTCTAGGTCATCATCTCCCATTATATAAAACAAGAAATTAAACTCAACATTCTTAAAACTGGAAGTGATCTAAGAAAGAGTATCTAGTTCAAACATGAAGTGTTTTACAAAAAGAGAGACCAGGGCCAAAGAAGTAAAGTGATAGACTATAAATTATGAAGTTTATAATTGATAGAGCCAAGACCAGTCCTTAGATCTCCTAGCTATGTTAACAAAGATAGTCTAAATAAACCTCTTAATAATATTCTACAATAATTTTCTCTGAAGGATACTTCTGTACTCGGACCAAAGGGTTTGTAAAATAAATAAATAATGTGAACAATATCCTCAGTGTTTGCATAGAAACAATATGATGTCATTCTTAAAAATAAAATCCCTTTGTCACTCACTCCATGAGATACCATCTGATTTGGTTTCTGAACATTTTGACAAAATTATACATTGCTTGAAATCTCATTCCCAGGCTGTATTTTAAATACAGTTTTTTGTGTTTTTGTTTTTGTTTTTAACTTTTAAGTTCAGGGGTACTTGTGCAGGATGTGCAGGTTTTTTACATAGGTAAATGTGTGTTATGGGTGTTCGTTGTACTAATTATTTCATCAGCCAGGTATTAAGCCTAGAATCCATTAGTTATTTTTCTTGATCCTCTCCCTCCTCTTACTCTCCACCCTCCAATAGGCCCCACTGTGTGTTGTTCCCCTCCATGTGTCCATGTGTTCTCATCATTTAGCTCCTACTAAATGAGAACTACTAGTGAGAACATATGGTATGAGCTTTTCTGTTCCTGAGTTATTTTGCTAAGGATAATAGCCTCCAGCTCCATCCATGTCCCTGCAAAGGACATGATCTCATTCTTTTTTATGGCTGCATAGTATTCCATGGAGTATATTATATATAGCACATTTTCTTTACCCAGTCAATCATTGATGGGTATTTGAGATGATTCCATGTCTTTGCTATTGTGAATAGTGCTACAATGAACATATTCATATACATGTCTTTATAATAGAATGACTATTTATGTTCCTTTGGGTACATACCCAGTAACAGGATTGCTAAGTCAAATGGTATTTCCATCTTTAGGTCTTTGAGAAATTGCCACACTGCCTTCCACAATGGTTGAACTAATTTTCACTCCCATCAACAGTATAGAAGCATTGCTTTTTTCTCCACAACCTCACCAGCATGTTATTTATTTATTTTTTAATAATAGCCATGAAATAAAGTCTTGATAATGATGATGTCAAAGATAATGACAATGTAAACAATGATGACAATGATACAATCTTATGGGTAGTATGTTAGTTTCCTAATTTGCTAAATTAGTTTTCTAATTGCTACTCTAACAAATTAGCACAAACTTGTGGACTATCTTAGAATTTTCAAAGTCAGAAGTCCAAAATGGGCCTCACTGACCTAAAATTAAGGTTCCTTCTGGAGGCTCAAGGGGAGAACCCATTTCTTTGCCATTTCCAGCCTTTAGAGGTTGCCTGCATTTCTTGGCTAGTGGGCCTTTTCCAAATTCAGTCAGCAATAGACAGTGGAATCCTTCTTAACACTGCATCATCCTGAATTCTGACTTTCCACCTCTTTCTTCTATATTTAAAGGATGTTTATATTCCATTGGACCCAGCCAGAAAATTTCAGGAGACTCTCCTTATTTTAAGGTCAGCTGATTACTGATCTTAATGCCATCTGCAGCCTTAATTTCCACTTGCCATGTAACATATTCAAATGCTATGGGGATTAAAACATTAACATTTTTAGGGGCCCTTATTCTGTTTATCACAGATAAGATTGTATTTATGCATTTTTGAAATATATATATGTATATATATATATATAAAGCATTGAGACAATGCTTTACGTAGAACAAAATTATTTAATTCTAATTATGATTATTTCCATTTTACCAAGGGGGGAGAAAAAAAGAATAAGGTGAAGCAAATTGCCTACATTTCTGGAGCTGGTTATGGCAGAGCCAGGACTGGAGGCCAGATTTCCAGACCCACTGCCAGTGTACTTAGTGAAAAGCGGTTTTCCCCAAAGTCGGCTGTTGGAATCCTCAAGCTCCAGAACCTCTGGAGGGTGAGCTGTGGCAGACAGTTTGACAATTTAAGTGGGTTTTGTTTTAGAGGTTGAAGGATTTGAGAGATGAAGGATTGGCAGTTGCTGAATAATAAGTGCTAATTCATGGACAAATTTGTGCAAAGGGCTGCATTCTCCATCAATTTACACACAATTACTACTCATCTGTAAGACTTAGCATCTGCCTCACACTCTGCTATGTTTAACCCTCAGCCTGGATCATATGCTTGTCACGAATCAATATTTCTCCGACTCTACAGGAACTTCAGCCCTTTCAGATTTGTTCCAGGTAATTTGGGGAGACTCCAGGGCAGTGATGAAATAAAGTGAAAACCCCTGATTTACTGGATCTAGAGGCTTGTGCTGTGAGTGAGAAGTAAGGGTGAAAGATCCTTGTCACAAGTTTTTGTGCTTTTAGATGCACTGTGTTCCACCCAGAGGTGGGCTCCCTGCCAACTCAGTCCCAAACCCTTCTGAAATGGGGAAAAGGGCCCAGGCTGCACAGTTCAGGCAGCACACTTGTGCTTGCAGCAAATAGAAAATCATGTTTCTGACTTGGCCCCTTTATTTTCATCATTGTTGGGGCAACCACTTATGTAGTACTGAGAGAAAATTATTTCAGGCTGATGAAGTCCCGAAGTCTAAAAGGAGTCTGACGTCTGGTCTTGGAGGTTCCACGTGCTCTCTTAAGGCTCTAACTGGCTCACCTCTGCTGCTTCTCCACATGCCAGAATTCTCAGGCAAACTAAGCTTAAGCACAAACTAGGACTCCAGGCTACATTAAAACAGGGCAGCCCAGAACTTAAAGCACTTTGCTAGGTGCAGGCCTGGCTTTGGTATGACTGTCTGTACAATTTGTCCCATTTTGTCACAGTTGTCAGTCACCCCTCCCTGTTTATTAGGATAATGGTTCCAGGGCTTTGGGATTCTTCAGGATCAGCCCTGCATAGTCCAGGCAGAGGAGAACATTGTTCCCCAAGGTGTTACAGGCCCCTTCCCTTCATCTCAGCCTACTGTGGGGCAGAATCAGCTTTGTAATATTGATAAAGAACTGAAGTGGATCCTTTCAGACTTCAGGACTTCATCAGCATGAAATAATTTTCTCTCAGTACTAAATAAATAGTTGCCCCAACAACGACGAAAAATAAATATTGGGGCTACGGGTGAAATAAGTTGCTGAAGGCAATTTAATGTTACCAATAATATGATGGAATTTTGCCCTATTTTACAGTTCATAAAGCACTTTCACACATGTTATTCATGTCACCAGGAAATGTTTGCTGGCGGGCCCCAGTGCTGTAGATACACCAGGAAGTGAAACAGAGTGAGCTCTCACAGGCCTTCTTCTGGGATTATAAAAGAGACTGCTGAGGAGTGAACCTGTAATCTTACACATTAGCATATATTTCCACTATGGAGCTATATCCTACTCACAGTGCATGTCATCACAAACAACTCCCCGAGGCAGGCAAGACTGCTAATACTACCTCCATGTCAAGGATCAGGCAACTGAGCCTTAGAGTGGTGAAGAATCTTGCCAGAACCCCACAGATTGACGTGTTAAATCTGTGCTCAATTCTGGCGATCCTTCCAGCATTCCAGTTTGTTGCAAAGCACAGTGCCTGGTCCATAGGAAACCCTCAGTAAATGTGAATACTTACTAAGTGCTCAGTCAATGTCAGCTGCTATTATACTTATCACAGTGGCGTGAGAAGGATGACAAAAGTCATTTGAACATCTGAACTCATCAGAGTCTGCCAGAGGAATATTCTGATCCAGAGCATTTGCATTCCAAGTGGAAATTGTAAAAGCAAAAATAAAATATTTATATTTTCTAGTTGGCTGTAAATAAAGAAATAATGATAAAAATAAATTAGTTGCCTAATCTAGTGTTTTAAAGTCTGCAGATTGAGTAATGTCTTTTTCCAACAGTAAATTTAGTTAACAGTTATTTGTAAAATAATTAAAATTTCAAGCAACACATGCTCATTTTGCTTAACTAAGTTTGTGGGTTTATCCTTGAAAATAAAGATCAAATAGGCCAGGCATGGTGGCTCATGCCTGTAATCCCACCACCTTGGGAGGCTGAGACAGGTGGATCATGAGGTCAGGAGTTCGAGACCAGCCTGGCCAGTATGGTGAAACCCCATCTTTACTAAAAAATACAAAAATTAGGCATGGTGGCATGTGCCTATAGTCCCAGCTACTCAGGAGGCTGAGGCAGGAGAATCACTTGAGTGAGACTCCATCTCAGAAAAAAAAAAAAAAAAATTAAATAGATTTAGTTTACTGTTCAGCTAACTAGCTATTTTAAATTTTTTCAAAAATTTAAAAATATTATCCCAGTCATACACAATAGATGTTGAGTTAAATTCAATTCAGTTGACTTTTTTCATTTGGTAATTAAAAAAAAAAGTTGGCCATGTGTGGTGGTTTGTGTCTGTGATCCCAGCACTTTGGGAAGCAGAGTTGGGAGGACAGCTTGAGACCACGAATTCAAGACCAGCCTGGGCAACATGGCAAGACCTCATCTCTACTAAGCATAGGAAATTAGCTAGGCATGGTGGTGCATTCATATAGTCCCAGCTACTCAGGAGGCAGAGGTGGGAGGATCGCTTGAGCCCAGGAGGTCGAGTCTGCAGTTAGCTGTGATCACACCACTGCACTCCAGCCTGTCTCAAAAACCAAGCAAACAAAATAAGCCTATCGGTAATATCCCCAAATGTTAATAATTGATACCTTGATTTAAAGATACTTGTATCTATTTACTTTATATCAGCATCACTTAATTTTGATAAATACTCCAAGCCTTCATTTTGTTTTTAAGTAAAAGATATAAAATTAATCTGGAAATATATCAAAACCCCTACTAGTACCTGCCCTCAAATGATGAAGCCTACACATAGCTGAGTTATAACAAATGTGTTTTAAGGGAATATCAAGCATTGGCCATCCACCCACCACAGGAAAACATCTAATTCTGTGGAGTCAAGAGTTAGTCCTCATTCTAAATGCAGATACTCTGGAGTGTGTAATTCAACCTACGTAGGTGCCCCCTCTGTGCCTGGACCATGGAATAGATTGCTTTGTAAGATTGTTGCATCTCAGGAGACGGGTCTTTTCGGGAGCACTCAATGATTAGGCCAAGTTATTTGGGAAAGCCAGTCACTATATTTATTTTTACAAGCAGATGCTGGCGCGTAGTGCATTCTTTTACAAAAATAAGAGGGATTTGGAGAAGAAGAAAGGTTCAGGGTCACAGATGAAATCATGAGGGCATTTTACACGGTTTTATGGGTAGAAATTTTTCTTTATTTTTGCCTTCTACAGTGGCTCTGAAAAGCAGTTCAGGGCTCTGTGCAGAAAGCAAACAGGGAAGAGTTTTATGCCCACAGTAGAGTAAAAACCTTAAACTGGGACTTCAAGGGACCCCATGCCTGAGGAGGTGGAGAGGCTAATAGTAACCCGGGGTAGGGAACAGGGAGTCTCTGTTCACCATGGTCCTATCTTATTCGTAAGGAGTCTTTGGGAGCCCATAGTTAAGCTGTTTTGATCAACACTAAGTAATAACTAGATATGGACATGTGGAATTGATTAAGAGAGAAGGGATTAACTAATGCACTAAATAACCCATCACACGTGGTGGGTTAGCGAGGAGGTAGAGACATAATGGTACAAGCTCCTGACCAACAAGGGCCGTGAGATTTTCCTTCAGTCACAAATATTTACTGAACACCTACTATGAGCCAGCTACTGTTCTAAGAACTAAGGATATAACAGTGAAAGAAACAGGCACAAATTCTGCTCTATTGCTTGTGGAGCTTACGGTCTTGAGGGGGATGCCAGGGAGAAACAATTGCTTAAGAAGAAATAGAAATCGCAATGAGTAGAAATAGAGTGATGTGGCAGAGGGTTGCTACTTTACATGGGTTGATTAGGGGAGGCCTCTCCAATCAGGTGACATTTGGGCAAAGGCTTGAATGAAGTGAGAGAGTGAACCATGCATTTATCTGAAAGAGAGACAGTTAATTCCAGGCAAACAGGACACTAACCTAAAAGCTTCGTGACATAAGCACGTTTGGCAGAATCAAGGAATAAAAAGGCATGTTAGAAATTGCTTGGGTAATGCTCTAAGATCAGTTTTCTTCTCCATTCAACTAGTTACAGACCCCTGCTCTTAGAGGTATACTATATAGTTATTGGTCAAACATTAAAAGCTGCTCCCCACTAATAACTGTAATACTTCCTGTATTCAGGCAATGACAAAAAGAAGGTCCTGCTCTCAAAAGGTGCAGAGTAGGGCTGGGGAGAGGTCTGGAGAGAATGGGAGGCTGAGGCACCAATAGCTAAGAAGACTACAAGTAGGTAGCAGAACCTGACCTCCACATTTCTCCTCTGTTTGTTTTAACAACTCCACTTAGCAGCACCACAAGAAGAAGTGTGGAAAGTATATGGAATCAGATCTGTTTGTGCGGTTTTTACATTTCAGGCGATTAAGTGAAATGGTAAATGAAACCAAATCTATTGCCTCTATCCCTGTCAGTGTAGGGTAAGAAGGAAAATAAACTTCAACTCCTAGTGTAGACAGCGGAAGGGTGAGACAAGCAAACCCAGCTCCTTCATACCCACTCGCTTTCTTCTCACAAAGAGAAATCCCCCTGAGTCCCTCAGAGCTTACATTGATGTGTCCAGAGAAGGGGGTTAAGGGAACCCTGGAGATTCATTGTACATTCATAGCTGTGCCTTTAGTCACCTGCCTTTTATTACATGTCCACTGTGTGCCAGCATTGTGCTGGTGATACAAGTGCTGTAATGGGAATATGCACAAAGGTCAGCTTAGAAAAAGCTTCTTGAAGAATCCAACCGATATCCCAAAGCCAGACAAGTTGGGTTTGATTGACTTCGTTTTTTTAAAACAGTTCATTCATTGTTCATCTGCTCAATTCATCTCAGATCCATGGTCTAGAGCAGGATTTTTTAACCTTGACACTACTGACACTTAAACCTGGATAATAATTTCTTGTGGTAGGGGTATATTCCCTGTATATTACAGGATGCTTAGAAGGAACCCCATTCTCTCCACAGGATGCCAGCAACCCCTCTCTCCCCAATTTCAACAACCAAAAGTGTCTCCAGACAGTGCCATGTGTCCCCTGGGATGACACTCACCCCCCCACTGTTGAGAATTATTGGTCCGGATGAGGAAGTCCCAGGCCAGGCCTGGTGTTACTTACAATCTCCAGGTACACAAGAATGAGGCTCTTCTTATGAACATCTGGTCTCATTTTCTACTGAAGCTTGAACAATAGGAAACAGGCTAAAAAAGCAGCAGGAAGATGTTAGGTTCGCTATGGAAAAGAATTTCCTGCTTAAAAAGTTAGTAAGAAACTAAAAAATCTAAATGCAACATTTATAAAATATCCTCTACTTTAGATATGTGAGCGAAACAAAACTTCATTCGAACTTCACTAAGCTGCTTATTTAAAGGGAAGTTAATCTGCAGTAGAGGACAAAGTCAGAAATGGTGGTTTTGCTTCTTAAAAAATACGTAATTGCCATTTTAATATGTTTAACTGAAATTATCAATTCAAATTTGCCTGAAATGGTTGGTGATTTAAGTGTGTTTTCTGAAGCTTTGAGAATTTAATATATTATCTGAATGTAATTGACTTTCACGTGAGTCCTTATAAGTACTATGTTTTCATAAGTAAATATATAATGTTCTCTAAGTAATTGTGGACACTGTTAATTTTTTCATATTACTAAAATGATAGATTTCAGTTCTCCCATTATAAATTAGTTGGGTCTCACTTTAAAAAAAATTCTATCTAAAAGGAGGAAAAGAATTAACATTTATTGACCACCTATTTGTCCCAGGCTTTGGGCAAGGTCAGCAGTTCTCTTCCAGGGGTGATTTTGCCATCGAGGGGACACTTTGCAATGTCTTTAAACATTTTTGGTTATCATAACTGGAAAGGTATTATATGGGAATCTAGGGGATTAAGTCCAGAGATGCCATCCTACAGTACATAGGCCAGCTTGCTACGACCAAGAACTCTCCAGCCCCAAACGTCAATAGATAGCGCTGAGGTTGAGAAACTGCACTAGACTATTTATCTAAGTTATCTTATATCACCCTTAGGACATTTCTTAAAACATTTTTACATTATTAATCCCCTACTGTAGGTGAAGAAACTCAGGCTTAGAGGGGTGAAGCAACTTGTTCAAGATTCTAAAACTAGTACATGGAAGAGTCAGGGTTCATATCCACACACCAGGTGCTGTGGGCAGCTCTCTCTACCACACTCAGCTGTCCTCCTGTAGGTGATTTTTTACTTATTATCATTATTATTTTTACTTAAAGCCACATGTGACAGGACTTTGTAAGGAGGATGCTGATGAGTCCAAAGGGAAAAAAATCACAGGTTTGCACAGTCCTCTACAAAGCAATATAGCATGAAATCAAACACATCCTGTCCCCTCATGGGTAATACACTTTTTTTTTTAAGTTCCAGGATACAGCAGGGCACTGTGGCTCATGCCTGTAATCCCAGCACTTTGGGAGGCCAAGGTGGGCGGATCATGAGGTCAGGAGATCGAGACCATCCTGGCCAATATGGTGAAACCCCGTCTCTACTAAAAACACAAAAATTATCTGGGCATGGTGGCATATGCCTGTAATCCCAGCTACTTCAGAGGCTGAGGCAGGAGAATCACTTGAACCAGGGACGTGTGCCATGGTGGTGTGCTGCACCTCTTGACCAGTCCTCTAAGTTCTGTGCCCTCCCCACCCTTCAACAGGCCCGGATGTGTATTGTTCCCCTCCCTGTGTCCATGTGTTCTCGTTAATCAACTCCCACTTAGGAGTGAGAACATGCGGTGTTTGGTTTTCTATTTCTGTGTTTGTTTGCTGAGAATTATGGCTTCCAGCTGCATCCATGTCCTTACAAAGGACATTATCTCATTCGTTTTTATGGCTGTATAATATTCCATGGTATATTTCTACCACATTTTCTTCATCCAATCTATCATTGATGGGCATATCGGTTGATTCCATGTCTTTGCTATTGTAAATAGTGCTGCAGTGAACATGCATGCATGTGTCTTTATAGTAGAATGATTTATATTCCTTTGAGTATATACCCAGTAATGGGGTTGCTGAGCCTAATGTTATTTCTGATTCTGGGTCCTTGAGGAATCACCATACTGTCTTCTACAATTGTTGAACTAATTTACATTCCCACTAACAGTGTAAAAGTGTTCCTATTTCTCCACAGCCTCACTAGCATCTATTGTTTCTTGACTTTTTAATAATTGCCATTCTGACTGGTATGAGATGGCAGTTTTGATGGTGGTTTTGATTTGCATTTCTCTAATGATCAGTAATATTGAGCTATTTTTCATATGTTTGTTTGGCCATGTAAATGTCTTCTTTTGAGAAGTCTCTTCATATTCTTTGCCCACTTTTTTATGAGTTTTTGGTTTTTTTTGTTTGTTTGTTTTTGTTTTTTTGTTAATTTGTTTAAGTTCCTTATAGATGCTGGATATTAGCCCTTTGTTGGATGGATAGATTGCAAATTTTTTCTCCCATTCTGTACATTGCCTGTTCACTCTGATAATAGTTTCTTTTGCTGTGCAAAAGCTCTTGGTTTAAATTAGATCCCATTTGTCAATTTTGGCTTTTGTTACAATTGCTTTTGGCATTTTCATCATGAAGTCTTTGCCCATGCCTATGTCCTGAATGGTATTGCCTAGGATTTCTTCTAGGATTTTTATGGTTTGGGGTTTTACACTTAAGTCTTTAATCCATCTTGAGTTAATTTTTGTATAAGGTGTAAGGAAGGGGTCCAGTTTCAGTTTCCTGCATATAGCTAAACAGTTTTCCCAGCAGCATTTATTGAATAGGAGATCCTTTCCCTATTGCTTGTTTTTGTCAGGTTTGTCAAAAATCAGATGGTTATAGATGTGTGATGTTATTTCTGAGGTCTCTGTTCTGTTGCATTGGTCTTCGTTTGTTTTGGTACCAATACTATACTGTTTTGGTTACTGTAGCCTTGTAGTATAGCTTGAAGTCAAGTAGCTTGATGCCTCTAGCTTTGTTCTTTTTGCTTAGGATTGTCTTGGCTATACAGGGTCTTCTTTGAGTCCATATGAAATTTAAGGTAGTTTTTTCTAATTCTGTGAATAATGTCAATGGTAGTTTGATGGGAATAGTATTGAATCTATAAATTACTTTGAACAATATGACCATTTTCACAATATTGATTCTTCCTATCCATGAGGATGGAATGTTTTTCCATTTATTTGTGTCCTCTCTCATTTTCTTGAGCAGTGGTTTGTAGTTCTTCTTGAAAAGGTCCTTCACATCCCTGTTAGATGTATTCCTAGGTATTTTATTCCCTTTGTAGCAACTGTGAATGGGAGTTCATTAACGATTTGGCTCTCTGCTTTTCTGCTGTTGTAAAGACAACAATAGACTATTGACTATTGTTGTCTATTGTTGTCAAGGAATGCTTGTGATTTTTGCACATTGATTTCGTATCCTGAGACTTTGCTGAAGTTGCTTATCAGCATAAGGAGTTTCTGAGCTGAGACAATTGGGTTTTCTAAATATACAATCATATTGTCTACAAACAGACAATTTGACTTCCTCTCTTCCTATTTGAATATGCTTTTTATCTTTCTCTTGCCTGGTTTCCCTGGCCGGAACTTCAGTACTGTATTGAATAGAATGGTGAGAAGAAGCCATCCTTATCTTTTACCAGTTTTCAAAGGGAATGCCTCCAGCTTTTGCCCATTCAATATGATACTGCCTGTGAGTTTGTCACAAATAGCTCTGTTTTGAGATATGTTCCATCAATACCTAGTTTACTGTAAGTTTTTAACATGAAGGGATGTTGAATTTTATCAAAGGCCTTTTCTGCATCTGTTGAGATAATCATGTGGTTTTTGTCTTTGGTTCTGTTTATGTGATGGATTACGTTTATTGATTTGCATATGTTGAGCCAGTCTTGCATCCAAGGGATAAAGCTGCCTTGATCATGGTGGATAAGTTTTTTGATGTGCCAGTAATAAGTTCTTAGCACACAGGTATGGTCTTTTGTTGCACTTTTTCTCATTATTCTATAGATGTGCCAGTTTATGCATGTCAGATGTCTAGAAGCCTTAACAGTTCCTCTGTCCAGAGTCCCCACCCTGCCACGGAGGAGTAGCATGCAGTTTCACAAGTCATGTTACCCCAAGAGCTTCGGTTTCCTCATCTGTAAAACAGGGACAATAACGCTTTTCTCACATGTTTGTTGAAATGATCATAGAACCATTTATTGTGTGTGTTATGTCCTAGGCATTATATTAAGCACCTCTACACATATTATCTCATTTAATGTTTAAAATAACTTTTGCAGTAATATGTAGAATAACCTCCATTTTGCAGACAAGAAAAGTCAGGCACTGAGAGGTTGTGTAATTGACTTGAGTGCATGTGGTCAGTAAGTAGCAGAGCCAGCATTTGAACTTAGGATGTCTGGCTCTAAGCCTCAGACTCTCTTAACCGCAAAGCCCTCTGTCAAGTGCTATACAAATGTCAGAATTATTATGAGGAATGATAGCAAGTTTAGGTGATTAAAAAGCTTTGTGTGCTTCAGAGAGTTTTCCCAGGGTAATCATCATAAATTCCTTTTTCATTTTCTTTGCTGTTCCATCTTTGTGATCCTTATGCCATGCCTGTTATGTTTTACCTTTGTGTTTTTTTTTTTTTAATTCCTTTCACAGGTTTAAATACGGGAACTCGGGGTCTTTTTTCACAGTCTGGCTTTGTCAATAAATTTTCAGAATGTACTTTAAAGTGCCAACAAATTGAGTGCTTTTCTTGATTAGTAAAGATTGTATTGGGGTTTTGTTTTTTTTTTTTTTTTCCAACAATTCACTTTTTAGATTTCTATTTTAGGCCCACTTAGAGCTGATTACAATAACCCCTATTTATAAATATAATTATACTGGGCCTCACCTCTAAGGTATTTTCAAATTTGGTCTCACTCACTCTATTACTAACTAAAATAATCATTCATCAAGTGGAGGTAGGGTAGAATAAGAGCATATTTCTGCAGCCACCTCTGTGTTCTGAGGGAGCCAGCCATAAATATTCAGCATCGGTGGTCAGAGTTTGGCTCTGCATTTAATCATAGTCATTTTACTGGCAAATAAATGACATGTTTAATTATATTGTGCAGTTGTATAAATTTTGGGTTTGATTTGGGCATTATATTTTTAACATCTGGGTTTTTTGTTTGCTTGTTTGTTTTAAAATTACTGTTCAGCTTTAAGTGCTAGGTCACAAAACGTGAGGTCACTGTGGTCTTTAAAAATCTCAGTTAACCAGAACATTCAAATCGCTGGGTGTATGCCACACTCCACTTCTGGGATGAAGAATTAAGTGACAAGGGCAGCGCTGGCCGTGGGAGTCACTGTGGGGCAAGTCACATTGAGTGGGCCTCCACTCCGCCTGTCGTAACAACCAAACACACACCCCAATACAACATTCTAAAACAAAAAGTGAGCAAAAGAGTGTTCAGCAATGACAGTCTTAAAGGAAAAAGTCAGAGAGATGAGGTCTCAAAGGGACATTCTGTATTCTGGAGATCATGTGTTGAGAGGTACAGAAAAAAGTCATTGGCAACAAGTTTCAACAAGCTTCAGATGTATGGGTCACCATTACAGGCTCGTAAGCATCCCTTGGGGGATTTTTAAAAATAGTGTTTAGGACCCTAGCCTAGTCCTACTAAATCCAAATCTCCAGAAGAACCAGGGGAAATGATTTATTTAAAGGGCCACAGGTATCTTGGACCCACCCTAGAGCTGCTGAATCACAATCTCTAGAGCTTGGGCCAGGAATCGGAATGCAGAAGAAGCTCCACAGATGCTTCTGATACAAACCCCTGGCTTAGATCTCTGGTGGTGGTTCCTGGCAATCTGCATCTTTAGCCCACCCTCTAGGTATGTCATAGAGACACCCCAGTCTGAGAGACATGGCATCAACTATTGTTCTGAGTTCTGTCAGAGCAGAGGTAGCCAAATCTCCTACACCTTGTAGATCAGCATTAATGCACAACATTGGCGTGAAAACAGCTTATATTAAAATTTACTTAGAAATTCCACATTTCCTATTTATTTTAATCTTCACAGTCTTATGCGGCTGCTGTAGCTGGAATTATAAATGAAGAAAATGAGGTTTGGAAAGGATAATTAGCTTCTCCAGGGTATTTTCTGAGCACTCTGAGCAGGTGGCGGAGTTTGGGCTCAAGTCATATCTTTTCGACTGAAGTCCTGAGCTCCATTCCTGCACTAATGGTTTGGTGCACAGTGCCTAGATAGCACTTTCACATAGAGAACCTTCCTTGAGCTATAGAAGAGCCCTGTAAAGTAGGCAGTTACTTCTTTCTGAAAATCACAGTCTCGGCTCACTGCAACCTCAACCTCCTAGGCTCAATCAATCCTTGTGCCTCAGCCTCCCAGGTAGCTTGGATTACAAACACACACCAGCAAGCCCAGATAATTTTGGTATTTTTTGTAGAGAACAGTGTCTCACTTTGTTGCCCAGGCTGGTTTCAAACTCTTGGGCTTAAGCAATCCTCTCACCTTTGCTTCCCAAAGTGCTGGGATTATAGGAGTGAGTTACCACATTCGGCCCCTCCTTCCTTCCTTTTATTATATGGTAGGGTGGGATGGGCAGAACTGTGTTGTCTTTTGGAGGCTTCTGATGTCCAGATGTCTTATTACAACAGATACAGCTCAGACCAGAGATAATCCTATCAGTTTAGACATCACTTCTTCTGTGAAGCTTTTGCTATATTCCTCCAGTAAAAGGTCACATGACTTCCTCTGCATTCCCCTGCTCCTTGTCTTTGTCCATATCACATAGGACTATCTGTTATATGAGGCCAGGTATTCTCCATATGTACAATAGGAACATAACTCTTAATTAAATATCTGTGGAATGAATGAACAAAAGCAATTCAAATCAGTGGATAAATTCTTCTAATATTCAAAGCAATGAAAGCTCACTTTTCTCCTATGCCTATTCTAAAATCAAATTATTTTCTTATTCATATTGTCTGTTTTAACTAGATTTTATGTGCATAAATGTATTGTAAAGTGGAAAGGAAGACCACTGGAGGCAAGTACTTCCTTCTTCATTTGATGATGAGGAATCTGAAGGTCAGAGACAGCAAGTAACTTTCCTAAGATCACATATCCTATCAGGTGTAGAGCTGGGTTTTGCACTCAGGTCTGTTGAACATCGAACCCTGAGGACAGCCAGCTGCTAAGTATCACAGCTGAGATTAACACTCAAGTATTCTAATTCCCATCCTCATCTTTCTTCTACTTACTTCCTGCCTAAAAAAAAAAACAGGATAACTAAGGAGGGTTGTTTCTGTTTGTAATCTCCAAGTTAGTACTCAATATATCACAAGGGTCTCTTAAATCATACAGTGTTCATTGCCTACATATACTTTGTGAGGGTTAAGCTTTGGCCTTCCTCATTTTACCAGATGGGAAACCAAGACCAGGAAGCTTTAATATTCTCCCCAGCTCTTCAGAAAGTGCATGTATCTTATAAGCAGAATGTAGGCTGGGGCTGGAGGGGCTGAGAGTAGGTAAGGAATTAGGGCCTATGTTAGGAGCAGTGGAGTAAAGACCTTTAACTTGAAACCATTTTTAAAAAACTTTCATACCATATTTTTGTGAGCCCAGGTAATGTTTGAATTTCTGATCCAAATCTTTTCCTCTAAAACGTCTGCTAAGAATTTCTGCAGGTAGGGGGTGAAGCGGGGAGGAAGAAGAAGAAACAAGAAAGGACAATGGTTCCATTCAGAAACTTGGTCCAAATCCTTGTCTCTTTCTTCTATCAGAAATCTTCTGTTGTCAGTCCCTGGCATCACCTAGAGATTTCCTTACCAGGAACATTCTTATGTTTTTACTAAAACTTCTCCTGGAAAAGCATGTTTTGCTTTTAGGAGCCAGACTCAAGAAAGTGGATCAGCGTAAAAATACATTTGGTTGTAATTTTTGTCCATGCTGCCATCTGACAGGATTTGAGGATGCTTCCATTTCTGCCAGGATAATAGCTTTGTTATCTGCCGAGATCTGCAAGAGCTCGACAGCACAGGAAATCTGTGTCTCAGCCCCCTGCTCCAAATTTAGCTCATGCATTACCTAAAATTGGGTTTACACAAGGAAAATTACTTTAGTGCTAATCCAGTTGACTTGTAAAGTAAATTTAGCTTCCTCGGGTTCCTAGTCCCATAATCTAAACTGATTTCAAAAGCAGCTTCAGGAGTCCTCCCATACTTCTTAAGAACCCTCAGGAGCATGGGTCACCAGCAAGCTGACCACAGCTACTGGTCATCTTAAAGCCAATGATGTTTGCTGCCTTGGTACACTGTCCATGGCTCCACAATCACACACTGCAGGGTAGAGCTGGGAGCAGTGGGAGAAGATAGCTTTGGGCTATTCATTTCACATTTCTGTGTCTACATCTGTAAAACCCTGGTAACAAATGAGGTGCCACATAGAGGGGAAAAGTGGAACTAAATTTTTTGAACCCAACTTAGAAAATCTGTGGAGTAAAAACCTGTGGTTACAAGTAACAAAATCTTCCTTTATTTCCCCTTGTTCCTGAATGTTAGACCTGAGTTCTCTTGCCACAATTTACGAACTAATCAAGTGTGATGATTTTTAAGACTTGTTTACAGTGGTTTCCCCAAAGCTAATCAAGGAAAAGTCTTTAAATTCCACAATCTGATCAGCTTTGCAGCAATCCCTCACCTTCTTGGGGAGGCACGTGATGTGAGTCACACAATTTTCACAGCAGCCCAGAGCGTCAGGTGCCATTACAAAGCCATGGGTGTCTTACATGAATGGGAGCCTAGCCGGGGTGTGAAGAGGCTGATCTGATCTGTGCTTCCTCAATTCAGAGGCCATGAGCTTTTGAAAATAGGCCTTTCTAGGTGGATTGGCCTGCATGTCATAGTTTGCATGTACTGAGTGCTGATCATATATCAATAATTGTTCTAAGTGCCATTGTAGGTGAGTTTTGTTGTGATGTGCTATTGTGTGTGTACTCTTGGGTAAGTGCTACTGTGATGTTTATCAGATCCTCATAAAAATCATATAAGCAGTAAAGGTATTATCTCCTGCTGGGCACAAAAAAAAAAGGGTTAAGTTGTCCAAGCCCCATAGCTAGTAAGTGGCAGGCCTAGAATTCCATCCCAGGCATTGTATCATGATTACTAGTGGCCACGAGTCAGATGATTATAGTAACTTGTCCTGGACTTGGGAGAGCTGTGTGCCGACTCACAGAGCCCCAACAATATCGTAATTGATAAGCCCAGTGGTTTCTTCTCAGTCACCAGTGAACTTTGTAGAAGGAGATGCTACTTCCATAGCATCTTTCACCCTTTTTCCCAACTCTGAGACTCTTTAGTGTGCTTTGCTGGCTTCTCTTCCTCTTTCAACCTAATAGTTGTGAATTCCCCTGAAGTTTCTGCCCCTGCCCCTCCTCCTTCCCCCACCATCTAATCTCACCTGCATAACCCATGTGCTCATCAATTCTATGGGTTCAACTGCCAGTTCTGTAAGGATGACTTAAACTTGTCAGTCGACCCTGACTCTTTTCCTGAATTCAAGACCTGCATTTCTAGCCTCTCACTGGACATTTCCCTATGGACAGCCTGCCAGCATTCCCCATTTCACCTTTCCACATTGCTGAACTAATTTGCACAGTAGCCAGTACATCATAAACGTGATAAATGAGTAATGGATGAAAGAATGCATAATTTAATGAAACAGTTGCCATCTTCCATAGATTTAATCTTCCAGACTGCTCTCAACTAAGCTACTTTCTTCCATTTTTCTGAATCCCCCCACTTACCCCTGCTCTCAGGTCCCCTTCTACACACATCTTGTGTTTCTTTTTGTTCTGGTGCCCGGTTTCTTCTCTTCTATACTCTTTTATAGTTATTCATGTAAATGTCTTTTATATTCAAGAATGTGCATACATTAAGGGAAGAGATTGCATTTTCTTCATTGATATTCACTGAAGAGTGAAACCGTAAAAGCAGTCCTAGCATTCCGCAGTTCACGGAAGGCTTCACAAGTACCATCCCTGCATTCTGCAGTAGGCTGAAGAGATAGCCATTCAGTTATTAGCCCCATTTTACAGATAAGGAAGCTGCAAGTTAGTGTGGTTGTTAACGTCTCAGAATCTCACTGCCCTTAAGCCTCCGAGCCATTCTTATGATTTTAAACTGGAAGGCAGATTATCCCCTAGGCATGACTTTCTCCTCCCTGTACTCAGGGAAAACAAGGGAGAGAGAGAAGACAACTTTGGGGTGAAAATTCTCATTAGGAACAATTACAAGTATGTCTGATTTGGTACCTTCGATGGTACAACCACTCATCAATTTTCTTTTTTTTTTTTTTCCCCTTTTATTTTATTTATTTTTTCTTGTGCAAGTTTATAAGACCGTTTTAAGTCCTTCCAGTAACAAGGTGAGGAGATCAGGGAGAGTATCCTTCTCAATCACAAGATAGTGTTATTGTTGTTGTTGTTTTTCTTTTTTAAATTTATTTATTTATTTATTTATTTATTGCATTTTAGGTTTTGGGGTACATGTGATGAACATGCAAGATTGTTGCATAGGTACACACATGGCAGTGTGATGTGCTGCCTTCCTCCCCATCACCTGTATCTGTCATTTCTCCCCATGCTGTCTCTTCCCACCTCCCCACCCCCCCGCCCCTCCCCCTATTTCCCCCAATGGACCCCAGTGTGTGATGCTCCCCTCCCTGTGTCCGTGTGTTCTCATTGTTCAACACCCGCCTATGAGTGAGAATATACGGTGTTTGATTTTCTGCTCTTGTGTCAGTTTGCTGAGAATGATGGTTTCCAGGTTCATCCATGTCCCTACAAAGGACGTGAACTCATCGTTTTTTGATGGCTGCGTAATATTCCATGGTGTATATGTACCACATTTTCCCTATCCAGTCTATCATCGTTGGGCATTTGGGTTGGTTCCAGGTCTTTGCTATTGTAAACAGTGCTGCAATGAACATTCGTGTGCACGTGTCCTTGTAGTAGAATGATTTATAATCCTTTGGATATATACCCAGTAATGGGATTGCTGGGTCAAATGGGATTTCTATTTTTAGGTCCTTGAGGAATCGCCACACTGTCTTCCACAATGGTTGAATTAATTTACATTCCCACCAACAGTGTAAAAGTGTTCCTATTTCTCCACATCCTCTCCAGCATCTGTTGTTTCCCGATTTTTTAATGATCGCCATTCTAACTGGTGTGAGATGGTATCTCAATGTGGTTTTGATTTGCATTTCTCTGATGACCAGTGATGATGAGCATTTTTTCATATGTTTGTTGGCCTCCTGTATGTCTTCTTTTGTAAAGTATCTGTTCATATCCTTCGCCCATTTTTGAATGGGCTTGTTTGTTTTTTTCTTGTAGATCTGCTTTAGTTCTTTGTAAATTCTGGATATCAGCCCCTTGTCAGATGGGTAGGCTGCAAAAATTTTTTCCCATTCTGTTGGTTGCCGATTCACTCTACTGACTGTTTCTTTTGCCGTGCAGAAGCTGTGGAGTTTGATTAGGTCCCATTTGTCTATTTTGGCTTTTGTTGCCATTGCTTTTGGCGTTTTGGTCATGAAGTCCTTGCCTACACCTATGTCCTGAATGGTTTTGCCTAGATTTTCTTCTAAGGTTTTTATGGTATTTGGTCTGATGTTTAAGTCTTTAATCCATCTGGAGTTAATTTTGGTGTAAGGTGTCAGGAAGGGGTCCTGTTTCTGCTTTCTGCACATGGCTAGCCAGTTTTCCCAACACCATTTATTAAACAGGGAATCCTTTCCCCATTGCTTGTTTTTGTCAGGTTTGTCGAAGATCAGATGGTTGTGGGTATGTTGTATTTCCTCTGAGGCCTCTGTTCTGTTCCATTGGTCTATATCTCTGTTTTGGTACCAGTACCATGCTGTTTTGATTACTGTAGCCTTGTAGTATAGTTTGAAGTCCGGTAGTGTGATGCCTCCTGCTTTGTTCTTTTTGCTTAGAATTGACTTGGCTATGCGGGCTCTCTTTTGGTTCCATATGAAGTTTAAGGTGTTTTTTTCCAGTTCTGTGAAGAAGGTCATTGGTAGCTCGATGGGAATAGCGTTGAATCTGTAAATTACTTTGGGCAGTATGGCCATTTTCACGATGTTGATTCTTCCTAACCATGATCATGGAATGTTTCTCCATCTGTTTGTATCCTCTCTTATTTCGTTGAGCAATGGCTTGTAGTTCTCCTTGAAGAGGTCCTTTACGTTCCTTGTTAGTTGTATTCCTAGGTACTTTATTCTCTTTGTAGCAATTGTGAATGGCAGTTCGTTCTTGATTTGGCTCTCTTGAAGTCTATTAGTGGTGTATAGGAATGCTTGTGATTTTTGCACGTTGATTTTGTATCCTGAGACTTTGCTGAAGTTGTTTATCAGTTTCAGGAGACTTTGGGCTGAGATGATGGGGTCTTCCAGATATACAATCATGTCATCTGCAAATAGAGACAATTTGATTTCCTCCTTTCCAATCTGGATACCCTTTATTTCTTTTTCTTGCCTGATTGCTCTGGCTAGAACTTCCAGTACTATATTGAATAGGAGTGGTGAGAGAGGGCATCCTTGTCTAGTGCCAGATTTCAAAGGGAATGCTTCCAGTTTTTGCCCATTCAGTATGATATTGGCTGTTGGTTTGTCCACTCATCAATTTTCATATGGCTTCACAGACCCTCATTTGAAGCTCCTAAGAGCAGCTCACTTCAGAAGAGACCCAGGTACCAATTTATTCTGGAGAGTTCCAGTGTTTTGTCTTAAAAAAAAAAAAAAGAAGAAGAAGAAGAAGAAAGCATGAAGTTTAAAAAGATCCAAGGATTCTTTTGGAATCTGACAGATCTGGGTTGGAGGCCCAGCTTTAAGATTTAGCAATCGCCTCCATGCTCCTTTATATAAAATGAAGATAAAAACACTCTTACTTGTGACGACAGACGTGGATTAAAGGGATAAATTTTAAAGTGCTTGGCATAGCTCCTGGCATGGGAACTCTGTCCATTTTCTCCCTCTGCTCCTGAATTGTGCCTCTGCCTTTAACTCCTTCTATATGTGGGACCATGACCAGTGAACTTGGGGCCAAGATGAGACTAACCTACCAGGGGAGAGAGTAAAAAAGCCCAAGCTGATGACTGAAGCTGGGAAGTGTTAGCTTCTTGAACAATTGCTGTCCTGTTGGAGCCGCTTGAGGCCATCTCAGCGTGCAACTTGACTGACATGCAGTTGGGTCCTTGAAATCACATCATCAGAATTCCTCAGCTTAATATGCCACTTCTTAGACAGTTAATGCCCTTTTGATATTATCAGTATGAAATGTTGAGAAGCAAAAGCTAAAAGGCTTAATTTTAGAGGAGAGAGAGCAGTTTCGAAAGGAGTGACTGATGGGAGAGAGACTCAGTCGTTGACTGTGCAGAGGTGTCCAGGGCAGGTGTGAACAACAAAGCTGGCTTCCTGAGAATAGGTAGTATTGAAAGAACACCTGCTCCACAGCCCTGCAGCACCTTTAAAGAAAGGGTGGGGTAGACATGCTTAAGTAGTTTTTTCTGCTCTACAACAGGGCCCAAGGTATTGACAGTGCTGACAGAGCAACTGAGAAGTTGTTTAGGTTGGCATTAACAAACCCGGCACATTGCCTTTTCTGATTGACACAATTCAAACGGGTATCAACTGCATTCAGTACCACTGAGAAGTGGTGAATGATGAGGGAATCATAGGGCCATCCAAGTGCATTCCTGGCAGGGACCATGAACCAGCCTTACACCTCCCCTTTACACGGGTAAGTAAGCCAAGGCTCAGGATATCATCAGATGTGCGATAAATCCTCCTTTAAATGGAACGGTCAGTTGACAAGACTTGTTTGCCTTTTATATTGTTATAGTCCAATTTTGGTTAGGTAGAGGTAAAAGGGTAAAAATAAGATGCTTGGGGTTTTTTATTATTTTATTTTTTTGAGACAGGGTCTCACCCTGCCACCTGTCACCAGGCTGGAGTGCAATGGTGCAATCATGGCTCGCTTCAGCATCTACCTCCCAGGCTCAAGCGATCCTCCTACTTCAGGCTCCCGAGTAGCTAGGACTACAGGCACTTGCCACCATGCCCAGTTAGGTTGGGGTTTTTTCACTGAAGTGATTTTAAATAATACATACAGTTTCACATCTGGTACCTTGCTCTACCATTTAGTAACTAGGTGACCTTGGACACATTTCTTTATTTTTATTTTTATGGGTTTTTTTCTTTTTTTTTTTTTTTTGCTCTGTTGCTCAGGATGGATTGCAGTGACGCAGTCATAGCTCACTGCAGCCTTGACCTCTTGGGCTCAAGGGATCCTCTTGCCTCAGCCTCCCAAAGAGCCGGGGCTACAGGCACATGTCACCATGCCTGGCTAATTTTTAATTTTAATTTTATTTTTGATAGAGACAAGTCTTGCCTTATTGCTCAAGCTGGTCTTGAAGTGCTGGCTTTAAGCAATCGTCCCACCCCAGCCTCCCAAAATATAATTCTTAAGTTCTTATATATGCCTTAGTTTACTCATCAGTATAACAGGGTAAATAAAACTTATCTCTTATGGTTGTAATGATAATTAAATGAGATAAAGGCCATATATATATATATGTGTGTGTGTGTGTGTGTGTGTGTATATCACTTTAAAAGAATAAGCACTCAATATATATTTATTATTTTATTAACACTGCTATTATCATCACTTTTGCTCATCTCTATTCCTGCCTGATGCACCTGAAGGTTGAGCGGCTTTGCAAACAGAGGGTGGCAGCATGAGCTTAGACATTGTGTGGAACTGGGTGTGAACTTGGGGAAATGGCTTCATTCTCTAAACCTCAGTTTCCTCTTCTATTAAATGGGAGGAGTAATATCTGCCTCTACATGATTCTTGTATGGAGCAAGTAAGATCATATTTATAAAGTGCTTGATACACACCTGCCAATAAATGGTCACCATGATTATGGTTAGAATAAGGATTCTAAAAGCATTATAAAGTGCCGGATCTTGAAGCTCTTCATTGATTCAGCATTTATTTCTTGAGTCCTTACTTCATGCCAGATACAGAGTTTGGCACTGGGGATGCAAATTTACAATGCGTCGAAACAAATAGGGAGTTTCTATGAACTCTTGGCCACTAGTAGATGAGACCATCCCGTTCCACCACACTTTCAAGTTAATCCATGCTCTTCTGTAGAATCCTTACATTCCAGCTGTGGGATGGCTGTGACTCATATCTCCTCAGATCAAAAAGCATTTCTGCAAATAGCGATATTGAACATTAAACTCGCTGCATCAAACTTGAAAGGTTGGGGCGGTGATTTCGTGTCACAATGTTTTTAACGTTATGTCTGGCGAATGTGCACATGGTAGATATAAAGGTTTCCATAGGGGAAGCTTTACTAGTTGGACTTTCAAATTGCCAGGCTGCATTCTTGGGAAAGCCACATAAAAGAATGCCCCTTTTTAAATGAGTAGTACCTCAGAAAGTATAGCTCTTTTATGAAAGGAATATGTTGTTCTGAAGCCTTGTCCTTGATGATTTTACTGATATTGTGATGGTTATTTCAACTAACATAAGAAGGAACCCATTCAATAACAAACATTCACAGATCTCTGCTTGCTGGGAGCTACATCCAGCAGCTCGCGGAGCTGGGCATATTTAAAGGAAAAGGGCATTTTAAATGTATAATCTACTCTTCCCTTTGACACCAATCTGTGTAGTGAGACAACACATGGCTGGGACTCGGGATCTGGCCATCAGCTTCCATTCTGCCATGACTTTGAGAGGAAACTCAATTTCCGCCTTCTCCAGGAAGTTCTCCCTGACCACCCCAGCCTACGGTGGATCTTCCTGCGCTGAATCATCTATTACACTTAGATTCCATGGTATATGATATAACACATTGCCTCTCTAGTTATTTCAACATTTTGTATCTTGCCTCTCCAGAAAGATTTCATGCTCCCTGAGGGAAGAAATCAAGTCTAACCTGCCTTTTCAACCCTCTTGGTAGTGCTAGAAAATAAATATGTCCTCAGCCAAGACCTGATTGACTAAGAAAACCAGTGATTGATCAATGATGTTGCATTATCTTCTGCTAAACATTTTTTAGGGCAGAGGATAGAGGGGTATGGGAGAATGGGGGCTCAACTCAGAGGAAACTTGGTAAAGAAGAAAAGACGTAACAGACCTGGCATTGAGTCACCATCTGGCCAATTAATCACCGAGTTACCAAATAAAGTCTACTTGATCTCTTGGACCTCATTTTCCTCATCTTTGAAATATCTGCCTCTTAGCATGATTTTGAGGATCAAATAGAGATAATATGTGGAAAATGCTTGTATGCAGGAGCCCACTTTGTAATGTTATTCATTGTTCAACTTTCAATTTGGTTTGGGTTAAGAAAAAAAGTATTCTTTTCTTTTCTCAAACCAATATGGGGGGAAAGAAATGATAAAAAACACATTTTCTAAAATTACTCATACCCCACACCTGATTTGTCTGTTGTATTCATGTAGGATTTTCTAGCTCACAAAAGCATTTTCACATGTGTTATACAAAAACCCTGTGATACGGGCACTGTGGAAGTTACGTATTTCCATTTCATTGATGAGCAAACTGAGACTCAGAGAGGCTTTAAAAATGCCCAACATCACCCTATCAGGCTGAAGGTGCCTGCCTCCCTCCAACCTTGTCCTCCTTCCACAACACCGCATTGGCTCTCCTGTGCAAATATTATACAGCTCCCACAAAATGTTCTCAGTCATAAACATGTTCTCCATCTACTTCCTAGTCAAGGAGATCAGCTCACTACTATTTTTTTTTTTTTTATAAAAATAATGAAAACAGGGCTGGGTACCTTGGCTCATACCTGTAATCCCAACACTTTGGGAGTCCAAGGCAGGGAGATCACTTGAGTTTAGGGGTTTGAGACCAGCCTCAACATGGCGAAACTTTTTTTATATAAAAAAACACAAAAATCAGCTGGGCGTAGTGGCAGGCACTTAAGATCCCAGCTACCTGTGAGGCTAAGGTGGGAGGATCACCTGAGTCTGAGAGGTCAAGGCTGCAGTGAGCCGTGATTGTGCCAGTGCATGCCTGCCTGGGTGACAGCATGAGACCCTGTGTCTCAAAACAATAATAATAATTAAAACATTCAAGCAAGATTCCATTCAGTTTATAAGTCATTAATAATTCATAATAAATGTAAACATTTTAAGCCTGGCCTTTCTGTGTTCAGCAGTATAGCAAACTGGTTAAGAATTAGATGGACCTGGCTGGGCACAGTGGCTCATGCCTGTAATTTCAGGACTTTGGGAGGCCAAGGTGGGTGGATCACAAGGTCAGGAGTTCAAGACCAGCCTGGCCAAGGTGAAACCCCATCTCTACTAAAATACAAAAATTAGCTGGGCATTGTGGCATGTGCCTGTAATCCCAGCTACTCCAGAGGCTGAGGCAGGAGAATTGCTTAAAGCAGGACCTGGAAGGCAGAGGTTGCAGTGAGCCAAGATCAGGCGACTGCACTCCAGCCTGGGCTATAGAGCGTGACTCCATCTCAAAAACAAAAACAAAAATTGGATGGGCCTGATTCTAACCCTCATTCTGATACTTGGACCAAGGGGGAAATGAGGAGTCCTTTTAGGCCTTGGTGAGTAAGAGTTAACAATACCTAGTTAACAATCCCAGTGTTGCAATGAGAGTGAAATGAGATAACACGTATATAGCACTTACTCCCCCACGTGACTCATGGATAAAAGCTGTTGGTATTTCAACTGTTCTGGGTTATATGAATTTTAAAAGATTCATGTCTAAGTGACACGTGAAGGTCCAGTACGTGGACTGTAAATGTCGTGGTTTGACAGTATTAATGAAACACTTCATCGTGTGTCAGCCAGCCTCACCTTGATGGGTCACCTCTGCCTGGTGTAACCCAAAGGCCAGTGTGAAAAGGACATTTCAGTGAGGACACGATGGAGTTGCCTTCTTTTTCTTCCTTCTTGAAGAGCCGTTTCAATTAATGTTTTTTTTCAGACATATTCCTGACCCCTTGGCCTCCCAGTAGAACGCCATAAGTGCACAACGTGAATTTTGGCATTTATTGTTTGTCCTCCGGGGGAACGTGGTCCCCCTTTTACTGCCTTTTTCAGTCCACTCCCCCTGGCAGAATTTTTCTGAGAGGCAGTGGAAGGGAAGGTATATGCCCCCTGTAGTCATATTTTTTTATCCTTCTTCATGATTCTGAACAGCTTTTTAAAAGTGATGGCTGGGAGCCTATAGTATATAATCTGAGCTGACCTATATCCATGGCACATGTGTTGAAGGTGAAACCATAGTAGGTCAGAACAGCCATGTAAGGTGTAGGTGATAATATCCTCCCCTCCCCTCGCCTCCCCTCCTCCCTCCTCTCCCCTTCTCTCCCCTCCCCTTCCCTCGCCTCCCCTACTCCCCCCTTCCCTCCCCTCCCCTACCCTCCTCTTCCCTTCCCCTCATTTCATTTCTTCTTTCTTTTGGTAAAGACCTGACCCCGAGGTGGTACACCCTGATCAGAAAGTAAACATCTCCTTGATGAGAACGTAGTCACATGACCGTATCTAGCTATGGTCAGTTGGTGGTCAGTCAATGTAAGGAGTTCTACTATTAAAATTGGGAGAGAAGAGCAGACCTTGATGGACAACTAGAAGTCTCCACCACTGTCCATCCTCCAAAATGTAAACTACCATGAGGGCAGAGATTTGGGGATGTGTTGTTCAATGTAGTAGCCCCAGCAGTGCTGTACTAAGGGCTGAGCAGTGGGAACATCCACCCTGATGAGGAAGAGTATTTTAAATGACATTGTTTGAATTGCCAGTGCATGATGGTAATAAAAAGTGGACTAACTTATAATTGGTCTCATTATTGTTTTTAAATTCTCCACAGAGTCTGCACCCCATATTGGCTGCACCAGAGCAGACTGCTCTGTTGGCTCGTCCTTGGTACACCACTGAGTCCTGGCACCTAAAATAGTGGCTAGTTGTAGTAAGCACTCAGTATCTGCAGAATGAACCAATAGATCTATCTCTGCATCTTTTCCTGCCATTTCTTCCTGACTCCTACCCTTGGGGAGGCAGCCCTTACCAGGTAGTAGCCCGTATGGCATTTCTTCATGGTTAGCTGCTTTCCTCCTCTCAACTGTGAGCTCTTTGAACACCAGAACCTGCACCAGCTGCCACAGCCTGGCACCAACCAGGTGCTCAATTAGTTCTGGCTGAAGCAACCACTACAGTTCATTGAAGACTCCTTCCCTTGGCCTCCATTAGCCTGCATTTAGTTGACTCCAAGCAGGAATTTCCTATCTGATTCTCCTTGTTTGGTCTCAGCCAGTGACGTAGAGGCTGGTAGTATAGTCAAGCTTCATTTTGCGAGCTAGCTGATGAGTCAGGTTAAGGAATTTGCACTTTATCCTAAAAACAGTAGGATTTATCAATGCAGTTTAATCAGGTGGAACTTTCATGAAACTATAACTCAGTGATGTAAGGATGGGAAAGAAGGAACTAATTGGCCCTTTCTCATCAGACCCCTTGACTTCAGCTTTCTGGGCACTGGCATTTCTACTGTTCTTCCATCATTTCTGAGGGTATCATTGGTTTACCTTCTCTATCCAAATGTTCCTCCATGGCTCCCCATTTTGATGTTCAATCTTTGAGCCATCCACTTAGGTATTCATCCATCCTTCAGTAGTCAGGTACTGGAAGCCCTTAGAAAGTATGCTCTATAAGACAGGGGTTCTGGCTTGTCCACTGCTATAGCCCCAAGAGTGGGAGGAGTGGGCTGTCAGTAGGCTACCAATAAATGTCTGTTTTCTGGCTGACCCCCATATGCTAGGAGTCTGGAGATGCAGAAGATGAGAAGGTGCTTAAAGAGCATACCTCTCTGGTAGAGGACACAGAGCTGCCTTTCAAGCATTTGAATGGTGTTCTCATTCCCCTGGAGCCTTCTCTCCAGGCTCACATCTCTAGCTCCTTCAATGATTCCTCTTATGACATCATTTTAGTTCTCTTCCCCAGCCTAGTCTCTTTGCTTCTGATGAATGATCACTGACGTGTAACCCTGATGACATCTGGTATCCACAGGGGCGCCTGATGCTCCAGGTGAAGTTGAAGTCTGGCCAGTAAGAGGGAAGGCAGAATGGCTCCTCCCTCATTTCAGAGAATACATCCTAGCCACTAGTGCCCCTAATGTCAGTTAGCTTTTTTGATAGCTACATTCCCTCACTAATCCAGTAGAATACACTATCAACTAATGTACCTTCTTGATTTACAACAGCAAGCCTCCCCTTCCTCAGCATCTCTCCTCACATGGTCTCTCCTCCAGATTTGCTTTAAGCCTCCCCCTCTGGAAGGGACACTAGGGATCATTTAAATAAAACACGTTATAGAAGTGGTTAATAGGCCACCTCTTTGTCTCTGCAAATATTCCAAGCATGATCTGGTGAGTATAATCAAAGACCAAAAAGATGTTTGATACTCATGGAGGGACACCATGTCTTGTTATACTATTGGAAATTCCCTGAGTTTTATTCATTTTGGCATTCAATGGATTTGTCTTTGACATGTTGGATTTAAGGACATTATTATTCTTGGAGTTTAGAAAAGAACACTGTGGCTGGCATGACATGAAGCCAACTTAGAAAACCCAAATTTGAATCCCATTTTTGCCACTTAACTAGCTGTGTGATCTTAGGAAAGTCAGTTAATCCCATAAAACCTCAGTGTCTTCATCTAATAAAGAATAATAATATAAACGTAGAATGGACAGAAAAAGTGCCACAAATGTACAAACAGTTTATGTAAGAACTAGCACAGATGTTTTACACACATGCGAACATATGAAAAAGATGTTTAACTTTACTAAGGATGAAAAATGAGGTATGATCTTAAAAACCGATCATACCTAGCAGGTACTTTAACAGGCACTTACAGGCACTGAGTGCAGAGAAAGAGATACTCCTCCACATCGGTAATAGAAATATAAGTTATAACAGTTTTCTTAAAAAGATATTCATAAATACTTGTAAAAACCCTGAAAACGTACATGCATTTGACCTAAAACATAAATCCACTTATTGTTTTGAGCCTAGAAAAATAGTAGAGGCATATAAGGATCCAACTACAAGGATGTTTATCTCAACGTTTTTATAAGTAATGATAAGTTGAATATAATGTTAACTGTTTAATTGAAATCACTAAAAGTAATGTTTAGAAGAATACTTGATAATGTAGAAAATACATGTTACACTAAAATGAAAAAACTGTGTCTACTATAATTCCAATTTGTAAAAATAATTTGTGTGTTTATATGTATGCATACAGAATATATGCTACATATTAACCTTAATTATCTGTGGTTTATGGATGTAGATGATTTTAATTCCCTTCTTTTCTTATTCTTCTACTCTTCAAAATTGCCATAGAAATTATTATTATTATTTATTTATTTATTTTGAGACAGAGTCTCACTCTGTAGCCCAGGCTAGAGTCTAGTGGCATGATCTCGACTCACTGCAACCTGTGCCTCCCGGGTCCCGGTTCAAGAAATTCTTCTGCCTCAGCCTCCAGAGTAGCTGGGATTATAGGCATAAACCACCATGCCCAGCTAATTTTTGTAGTTTTTGTAGAGATGGGATTTCACCATATTGGCCAGGCTGGTCTTGAATGCCTGACCTCGTGATCTGCCCACCTCAGCCTCCCACAGTGCTGAGATTACGGGAATGAGCCACTGTTCCCAGCAACAATTATTATTTTTAAAATAGGTGGAATGAGAATGCCCTGGAATATCTTATAAGAATGTGATGAAAGTCTAAATTTAAATGATAAATTACATCATGCAAATTTATTGTATTATTGTTAGATATTAGACTGATCTCAAGCTTTGCCTTTCTTTTTCTCCCTCCTTCCCTTTCTCCTTCCCTGTCTGTCTCCATCTGCCTCTTTTTCTTTTCTTCACTGTCTGCTCTCTCCTTTCCTTCTAGGCTCTGCTTTTTTCCTGCTCCTGTGCCTGGGGAGCATTGCTCAGCTGCCCGTAGGATTCAGAGTCAAGCAATTTGCTGACCCTGGTCTGAAGCTCAGTTGATCCAAACTGAGCAAGAAGTGAACAAGTTTCTTGCATTTCTTTCCAGACCTCTAGTAGCCCTGATGCACATCCTGGACTAATCAAGACTGTGTGAAACGTATGTCCATCAGTTCAGAGTTGAGCTCTTGTCATATAGGAGCAAATTACCAACATCTCAAAAACTGCCGGGGGTGGGAGGGTATTCGTTTCTTCTGCATCCCAAGTGCTGGCCGCCTCTGCCTTCCAACACTACTCAAAAATAGCTTTGTCAAACAAAGCATGAACACTAGGAGTTTCCTGACATTTTCATAACTATGAGCATATGATTTGCAGTTCATATTGAATAACGATGTAAGAAATCTGCCAAGAAAGCTCCAAATACTATTTCCAGCACTGGTTCATAACCAGTTACAGCTGCCTCACCACAGACTGTGAGCACAATAGACTACCATGTTCCATGGCCTCTTGCTTGCAAAGTTTGTATTGAGTTACTAGGAGTCATTCTAATGGGGAAGTCACTCTCCTGGAAAGCATTTAAGATGAATAAAGCAAGGAGTTTAATGTTCTAATGAAAAAATTTGTCAATATTTAAATCAAACGTGTGAACACTAAACGTTTTTACATATGTGTGCTGCAGAGGTTTCAAGGCGGTCTTTGGCTTTCCAAACTCAAATAAAGTAGATAGATGCACTGTTAAACTTTCGAACAATGACAAAGGAAAACATGGGGTAATTGCTTCACTCAAAGCCTGCCAGGAGATTAATTGCCTAAGAGATGTGTTTTATGCAGTATCTAAAAACTGCAGAATCTACAGGAGTGCCTTGCTTTCACTAGGAGAAAACATATGTCACCTCTCACCAAAGATGTTTATGTCTTTTCACAAACCTGTCTTTTTTCAGCCTAAAAACATTCCAACTGGAAATGACTACAAAGCCAGGAGTTGATAGGTTAGGGGTGTTTAGTAATGGTTGAAATACTCTCATGGAGTCGGATACGATTCTGTACTATGAGCCCTACATAACAGCAACCTGGGCCCAGGGATTGTGAAGCCTTTTCACTTCTGGTTAGAGAAATCAGTGGGAGGGGTGGGGAGTCATGAGCCTACCTTTGACCTGCCAGCTCTGAGACTAAAAGACTTAATTAAGGTTGCAGGGCTTATGGGGAGCTCGCCAAGTGCACTTAATAGGGATGGGGCCAGGCGTGGTGGCTCACACCTGTAATCCCAACACTTTGGGAGGCTGAAGTGGGCAGATCACGAGGTCAGGAGTTTGAGACCAGCCTGGCCAACATGAGGAAACCCTGTCTCTACTAAAAATACAAAACTTAGCTGGGCATGATGGTGCATGCCTGTAGTCCCAGCTACTCTGGAGGGTGAGGCAGGAGAATTGCTTAAACCTGGGAGGTAGAGGTTGCAGTGAGCCAAGATTTTGCCACAGCACTCCAGTCTGGGTGACAGAGCAAGGCTCCATCTGGGAGAAAGAAAGAAATAAAAGAAAAGAGAAAGAAAGAAAGAAAGTGGGATGGAACTTGCCTTGTTCCACCTTTGGGATTGATTCAAATGAGAGCTTGCTAACGGCTGATGGTGTTGGAATCTGGAGGAGGTCTATGTAGCCATAGCAGAGAAACATAGAGTGTACTTTTATAAACATTTATTTGGTGCCTTCTACAAACCAGTTTATATGTACTAGAGTCTGCCGGGAGTGAGATTGGAGTGGCATGATGACATCATGGTAAAGTAAGAACAGTTGCTTATTTCAGGAACATTCTGCCTGGTAGAGGAACAGACTTCTCAACAAATAATAATTATACAATGAAGGATTCTAGAGAGCACATATTTTCTCATGAACTAATCTGAAAGCTTCAGGAAAGCATCTTAAAGGAGATGAGACAGAACTGAAACTGGAAGGATGAGGGAGAGAGAGCCAGGTGAAGAAAGATGAAAATGGATTTCCTGGAAGGGAAATAGCCAAGGTGCAAACATCAGTGACAGTGTGATATGTTCAGAAATTATCAGCTGTTCTTTAATACCAGGACCTGCAGACCGAGAGGGGCAATGCAGGAGACTGGGCTGAAGAAGTCCATGGGGCAGTTATGTAGGGACCCTGTGATGGCTGTTAATGTGCTAAGACTGTTGCCAGTGGACTTTATCCAGTAGAGAGTCACGGAACATTTGTAAGAAAGAGATAATGTGATCTATTAGCTCATCATTCTACAGCAACAGTAAAGATCAATTTACAGGCTAAGAATGGAGATAGAGAGACCAGTTAGGAGATTCCTGCAGTCATCTTGGTGGGACGCACTGAGAGCTTACACTAGAGTAACGAGAAAAGGTTAGAACTGGAAAGAACACAGTTCAACTTCCGTGTTACACAAATGGAGTAACGGAGGAAAAAGAGGGCAAGTGACCCATCCGAGGCTGCGTGGAAATAACCTTGTTGGCAGCCAAAGTGGGACCAAGACCCTGACCTTCTGATTTCCAGTCCAGCGACTTTTCCACTCAGCAATGCCAAGTTCAGTCCCAGCATCATGCTTCAGTTAGGGAATGCCCCAGAGAAACTTGAAATGTACTTGGCTAGCATTTTTCCTGGCCACATCTAGGAAGTGAGAACAGCCCTTGCTGAATCGAGAGACCCTGAACCCAGCCAGACTGACGAGGAGGGATCTTTTTTCTTCACTGTCTTTCTGACTTTAGGTACCTCCCACATCTTCCACCCTCTTCTTCCCCTCTAAAAGTCTTTCTTCAGCTGCTACTTACAAATTCTTTCCCTTCTGCTGAATCTAGGCAGTTAGAACAAAACCTAACACTTTCCCTCAAGCTTGTTTCCTCAGTATTTTAACCTAACTATTGTGTCATTGTTAAGCACTTGGATACTTTCGAGGATGAATAATCCAATAAGATCAAACTATTTCCATCTAAACCCCTTCCTTATACATATAAGCATTTTACATGGCAGTGTTATTTGGGCAAATACTGTTTTATGTTGTCTCTTTTTCACTAAATCGTCTATGTACACATTTCAGAGCTGTTAGCTTTATTATATATTTTTTATAATGGACACTCCAGGAAATTTGAAGCAAGTCCTAAGGTTTTGGGAAAGAGACTTCATCTCTGGACCTAGTTCCCTCAACTATAAAATGGCGATAATACTACCTACCTTGAGGGGTTCCTGGTTCAAGACAGATGTATAGTAAGCTTCTCTCTCTCTCTTTTTCTCTCTCTCTGTCTCTCTCCTCTTTCTCTTTCCTCTGTGTGTGTGTGTTTCTGTCTCCTTCTCTGTCTCCTCTCTCTCTCTTTTGGTTGCTTCTGGTTTGGGGCAATGTAGTATTTTCATAAACATCTAGGCATGATCACAAATTATATCCATAGCTGAAAGTCAAAGGTAATTTTTTGTATGTCTTCCTCAGGCTCTGAGGATACTGTTGAGCACAGAATAAAATCATGATAATGCATGATGGTAGGTAGAAGAAATGAAGAGGAGAAAAAGAAGAAATCATTTTAACTTGAAAACCGAATTAGCTGAGATGCTTGTGAGCTTCCAATGTCATACAGGCATTCTAATAACAAGTATTTATTTGCTGTGGACCTGAGAATGGCCAGATGGTTTGTGAAGAACATCAGCCTTGGCAATGACACAGATTTCTACTTTAGATGGCCTTTTGCAGCCTTTGGAGGTTGGATTGGAAGAGTGGAAGGTTGCAGGCAGGGCTCTCAGTGAGGGGCAGCTGAGAGATGGTGGGAACCTGAGTCAGGAGGGAAGAGAGTGGTCACATTCAAGAAGTCCTTTGTTAGGTTTAATTTTCAAGGTTGCTACTCTCAGAAGCTGCCCCTCTTCTTCTCATTATTTCTTCCATTTAGCAAAACTAAATGCATGGGGAGGCCAGGTATGGTGGCTCATGCCTGTAATCTCAGCACTTAGGGAGGCCAAGGTGGGAGGATTGCTTGAGCCCAGGAGTTCAAGACCAGCCTAGGCAACATAGCAAGACCTTGTCTCTCTCTATCCAAAAAAAAAAAAAAAAAGTAAAAAAATTAGCCAGACATAGCCAGGCATGGTGATGCAAGCCTGTAGTTCCAGCTACTCAGGAGGCTGAGGTGGGAGGATCACTTAAGCCTGGAAGTTTGAGGCTGCAATGAGCCGTGATCTCACCACTGCACTCCAGCCTAGGTGACACAGTGACACCCTGTCTCGAAAAATAAAGAAAAATGCATGGGGAAGTTGGGTCGCTGTGGTGAGAAAGTAGAGAGATTGACTACACATGTCAGATTACTACAGGATCCCTCTTTGCTGCCACTACACAGAAATTAAAATAAAAAGTGGGAGAGATTTAATTCACTTATTAAACATTTATTTATTAAATATCAACAACTTGATACTTAGTAGGCACTATTCTGGCCTTTAGGGACATAGTAGTGACAAAAACAAAGTTCCTATTCCCACGAAGTCTGTTTATAAACAATAAACGATTAAACATATCAATACGGAGTATGCCCAATGATACTAAATATTAATACAATAGGTAATAAGTAAGGGTGGGGGCGAGTAATGTGGCAGCGCATGATGTCAGAGAGGAGAAGACTATGGAAGAAGATTGTAAAAGGTACCAGTTTTACTTACACTTAGCATGACAAGGGAAGCCTTTAGGAGGATTTAAACAGAGGAGGAACAGGACAGATCTGTGCATTACAAACTAATCATTATTTTAATGTGAATTGCTGCTTCTGCAATTATAAATATTTGTAAGATTCTATCTGTGAGATGGGTGGGGGTCGCTGGAGTTGAGGGTTCCGAGAGGCATCAAACTCACTGTTGCTTTTTATGGAGGCCAGTAGTCTTTTGCAAACACCATCAGCAGAAAGAATGGGAAACAAAGCTGAGATGAAACAGAAAAGCAAGAATTAGGGATTGGCTTTCACCCTGCTTCTGAGTAGTAAGATGAAATGAAAACCCTCCTAAGATGTGCCTAAATTCCGTTTACCACACTTTCCACAAACCTCCTCTTTTTTCAATCCATGGCCAAAGGCATAAAAGGAAACAGGAAAAAAAAAAAAAAAATCTAAGCAATTCCAGTAACATTTGTGGTAGAAAATCTGCCCAGCTTGGTATGTGTGAATTTCATATTAATCTGAAGTCCCATTATTCTTAATAGGCAATGTTAGGGGGTGGTTTGAATGCCTGATATTTGGAGAACAGCCAAAGCATATCCGAAGGGTTTCTAATGAGAACTCGGGGGCCCTGACCTCCGGGACTCCAAGTGTCACCTATGCATTTCCAGCTTCAGCCCAACCTAGGGGGCAAAGCAGGCCCTTCACAGAGGAAAAGTAAAAATATCCAAAGCATTCTTAGAAGGTACAAGGCCACCCTACCACGAAAACCTCAGTAAATTGAAGACAGTAAAAGTCCCTCATTCTTTAGATTAGCAATCTTCTGTATTCTTGTAAGTATTGCACTAGTGCAGTCCTATCATTTCAAATTGTGTTTAAATAGGAATAAAACATATTACGCACATCATTTTCCCTCGAATTAGGTTTGTGAGATACAAGCCTGGGTAATTCTGCTCCCGTTCCAAGTGAAATGCAAACCCTCGTGTTTCCAAACATCACTATGAAGCAAAGCCAATAGCTTCCCTTTCCTAAGCCGGACACAAGTAACTATTATGTGCTGCTCTGGAAACTATGACAGAACGTTATTCATCTGTTTGTTTTACTGGTTCATAGCCAAGGGGGAAAAAAAAAACTTTAAAAATTTAATTTTTTAAAGAAAAAAGGTGGTATGAGACAGAGGGACGGAATCTTTAGCTGAGGGCATAAATGTTAACCAAATTGTCAGTGATCAGGTGTGGGAACCAGCATGTGATATTTGACACAGTCACCTCAAAATTGCTTATGCTTACAAAGGCATTCCAATCAAAGAAAAAGGGATGTGAGAGTTAGCGGAATTCTCAGCCTTATAGATTTAAGGCTTCTCTGTGAGTCGTTGGCCCTCTGGGTTGACATGCCTTGATTGGCTCCCTTTGAAAACTGACCTTAAAGGTCAAGTATGTTAACACATACTTTTTGATGCCCACTTTCAGACTGGTCTTTAGAAAGCAGAGTTTGTGAGATAACTTTAGGATCACATATTTAACCTGTAATCTCTTGACCACAGCCAGCCTGAGGCAAAGTCTGCTTTTGGTGCTCCCGACAGCTCCCCTTCCTGGACGTTCACCCTCCCCAGCCATCCCTTCCCATGTCTCTGCCTATACCTGTCCAGATGCTCTCTCTCCCAGGGCAGTCATTTCAAGGTATGTGCAGCTAGAGCTGATAAGATTTAAATGATGCCCCCTCCTCCTGGTTAGCAGTTAAACAAGGATGCTTCCAGGCTTGAAGACTTCTCAGGAAGAGGAAGGAGGTAGTTTGGGATAGGAGGTAACTTTTCAGACCACATCCAATTGTAATCTGTTCTTAAAGTTTCCATATCTCTGATCTTCTGTCTGCATTGGAATAATTCTGCATCTTTTACTTGGATCCTTAATTTTATAACGTAGCCCCATTTTTATTAAAAGACAGGGCTGTTTTTACCTTAAGAGATCTGTTTGCACCTCCCAAGGGAGAAGAGCCCTGCCTCTGATGTGGGAAGCTTCACACTCAGCTCGAGGGTACTAGAGCCATTCTGTGGCCATGCTTTTAACCAGATCTGCTAATAGGTGGCCTGATTTACAAGTTTTAAAAAGGGATATTTTCCATTTATTTGTGGCCATGATGGTCTTTTGGTAAAGCATTAGTAAGTTGTGTTTGCTTGGGTAAAGTACTATCCACATGACAGAAAATAACTCTCACTTTAGTAAACTGCTCACTGAGCAAACCTACCGACCCTCCATCTCTTTGAGCAGTGTGGTGACTTTTTTCCTTCAAGGGTTTTAGGGGCAGGCGTCTTGTGACTTCCTCTCCGTGGCTCGAAACAGGGTCTATGAAAGGGGATGGAGGATAAATTCAGAGGTCAGAGGTGTTGGGTTATTGGATTCACTGCACTCTGACTCTGTGAGGCTGCCATGCTGTGGGCTTGCTGAGCGACTGTCCCAGGCATTCTGTTTGAAGATCCATGAGAATCAGAACAAAAGAACCTGCTGATACTGAGTAAACTGCTCATGTTTATAGCAGATTACTCTGCTTGGAAGTGACTTACAAAGCTACCCCCAAGACCTCCCTCACCCCGAGGCTTGAGTTTGCAACCATTGGCCCTCTCCCAAGGTCCCACTACCTTGGCCCTTGTGTCAGTGATATTTGTTTTAAATTAAGGTGAAATTCACATAACAGAGTTAACCATTTTATTTCATTATTTATTTTATTATCATTTTTTAAAGAGATGGTCTTGCTCTGTCACCCAGACTGGAGTGCAGTGGTGTGATCATGGCTAACATTAGCCTCAAACTCCTAGACTCAAGCAATCCTCCTGCCTCAGCCTCCTAAGTAGATAGGACTACATGCGTGTGCCACCATGTCCTGCTAATTTTTTTATTTTTATTTTTGTAGAGACAGAGTCTCACTATGTTGCCCAGGCTAGTCTTGAACTCCTGGCCTCAAGCAGATCCTCCCACCTCGATCTCCTAAAGTGCTGGGATTACAGGCATGAGCCACTGCACCCAGCCAGAATTAACCATATTAAAATGAGTATGTCAGTAGTAGTTAGTATATTCATAATGTTATATAACTACCACATCTGTCTACTTCCAAAACATTTTCATCATCCCAAAATAAAATTCCATCTCAATTAAGCAGTTACTTCTTATTCCTCCCTGTCTCCAGCCCCTAGCAACCACTAATGTGCTTTTCTCTGACGACTTGCCTTTTTAAATATTTCATATAAATGGGATCAAATAATATGTGTCCTTTTTGTTCAGCTTATTTCACTTAGCATGTTTTTGAGGCTCTCCCACATTGTAGCCTGTTTCTGTACCTCATTCCTTTTTCATGACTGAATAATAGTCTGTTGTATGTATCTACCACCTTTTGTCTCTCCCTTCATCTGTTGATGAACACCTGAGTTGTTTCCACCTTCGGGCTATTGTGAATAGTGCTGTTCTGCACATTTGTGTACAAGTGTGTGTGTGTTTGAGTACCTGTTTTCAATTCTTTGGTTTAAGTGAGATTTTATAATTAGGAAAGTCCCTCTGTATCCATTCTCTTCCCATTAAGAAGAGGTAGAAGGCCGGGTGCGGTGACTCACACCTGTAATCCTAGCACTTTGGGAAGCTGAGGCAGGTGGATCATCTGAGGTCAGGAGTTCGAGACCAGCCTGGCCAACATGGTGAAACCCAGTTGGCCCATGTTGTTAGGGCTGTAACTATGTTCTGCCAAGTTTTATGTCCTTGTAAAATAGATACTAAGTCATTTAATCCCAACAACAATCTTAGAAAGAAGGTAAAGATGTAATTATTCCCATTTTGCAGATATGAAAAGTGAGAATCAGAAAGCATAGAGAACTTATCCAAAGTTACACAGCAAGTAGAAGAGCTAGATTTGCCCCAATGCTGTCATGGGAATAGTAATTGCTCTTTACCCAATTAGTTGTGTATATATACTAAAGATACAAAAATTAGCTGGGCGTGGTAGCGCAGGCCTGTAATCCCATCTACTCAGGAAGCTGAGGAAGGAGAATCGCTTGAACCTGGGAGATGGAGGTTGTAGTGAGCTGAGATCACGCCACTGCACTGCAGCCTGTGCGATGGGTACAAGAATCCATCTCAAAAATAAAAATTAAAAAATTAAAAATAAAGAGGTAGGCATTTTAGGTGAAATTATCCCCTAAAAGAACATTTTAGGGCCAAATTTGTCAGTACTGATCAGTTCAGCTATGTCTATCCATGCTCTCTATATTCTGATGAGAAAGAAAATGACTTCTAATTTAGAGGATACTCCTGATATGGAGAAGGGTCCATATTGGTGGGCTAGCCTGCAACAGTCTCCTCATCTGTTCTAGTTCTGTTGGCTGGTCAGTGGCAGATAGGGACTAAGCAGATAAAATATTATATGAAATTGGAAACCTGTGGAATGATTTGATGAAAGCACTGGGAATGAGTGGGATTAGCGAGTAACTAACTTTCTGGGGAAGATAGGGGCATTTGGATCTTAAAGATGAGAACATTCACAAGGTGAACAAGAGGGTGCAGGACATGCTAGGCCTCAGGACGAGCATGGGCCAAGCCATGTCAATATCAAAGTGCATCCTGTGGTTTGAGACAAGCAGGATCATCCACGTCACTAGTATAGTCGGGCTTGTAGGCATGTCTGGCAGGGAAGGAAGCTGGAAAAACTGGCAACAACTAGATTATAAAGTCTCTGCATAACAGCGTTTTCTTTCCTTGCTCTGCAGTGCTTCCTAGATGGGTACTCCTTTTGCTGCTGCACTGTTCCACAATCCCTCTTAGCACTCTTTAAGTATCCTTCATAAGCTCCTTGCCCTGGGGAAGGGGGAGACCCAGGAGGTGGAGTACAGATTGCGTTTGCATTTCCCAATCCCATGGCAGGGACTATGGAAGGTTGTAGAGGCTGGCAATGTGGTAACTCAATTACGTTCCTGAGAAACATGAGTTCCCATCACAAAGCACCCCTGCACCTTGACATCATGGTGAGGTAGCCGGTGCATGCTGGTGCCAGCACTGTGATGAATGGCCAGCTTCCGTTTGCCCTTTCACAATGCAGTTTTCTCCATTGAATGCAACCTCGGGCACGCTCATTGCGAGTGCCTTTGCCCTTTTGCTGCCTTGCCACTTGCTTCATGTTTTTAATTTTCTGAGCGTGGAGTGAGGCAGGAAGACATTAATGATGAAAGAAGTGTGAGCTGGAAAAAAGCATAAAGCTAATTAATGCTGGAGGAGCATTTATTCCCCTCCAGCCAAAGCCAGGGGGGAAAAATGGAAAGGAATAAAAAGTGATTGTGATTTTATGTTTAAAAGAAAACCTTTTACCACCCAGCATACACCAAAGCTGCTTCTCAGCAAGAAAGCCCCTGTAAGCAGTGCAAAAACTCCCTCGTCAAACCACTTGGAAAGAAGCTATAGAGTGTGGTTAGAAACACTGGGGCAAATCTAGCTCTTCTACTTGCTGTGTAACTTTGGATAAGTTCTCTATGCTTTCTGATTCTCACTTTTCATATCTGCAAAATGGGAATAATTACATCTTTACCTTCTTTCTAAGATTGTTGTTGGGATTAAATGACTTAGTATCTATTTTACAAGGATATAAAACTTGGCAGTACCTGGTACAGAATTAAGACTCATTATAAGGTCTCTTTCTTGATCAGACTGATTTAACTAAGAGTAGTACTGAAAGCAGAACATAGTTACAGCCCTAACAACATGGGATAGTGGCTGACCTGGAGGTTCAGCTTAAATCCTAGCACCACCACTGACTGGCTTTGCGAATTTGAGCAAGTTACTGAACTTCTCTGAACTTGAGTTTCTCCCTCTGTAAAATAAGGATAAAAGCTAATCAGGGGCTGCTTTGAGGAAAACACCTGACATAGTACCCCCAGCCCAGAGCAGCAGACACTTAATACACATTTGGTTTTTTTAGTGCTGTGGTTCTCAACCATAGTTACATCACCTGATAGGTTTCTTTAAGCATGGATACCTAAGCCTCATCCCCAGAGACTATGATTTAATAGGTCTAAGGTAGGGTCTTGGCGTTAGTATTTCCAAAAGCGTCCCAAAGAGATTCTTTGATTCTTTTTTTTTTTTTTTTCTTTTTTGAGATGGAGTCTTACTCTGTCATCCAGGCTGGAGTGCAGTGGCATGATCTTGGTTCAATGCAACCTCTGCCTTCTGGGTTCAAGCGATTGTCCTACCTCAGCCCCCAAAGTAGCTGGGATTACAGGCATCTGCCACCATGCCCAACTAATTTTCGTATTTTTAGTAGAGATGTGGTTTTACCATGTTGACCAGGCTGGTCTCGAACTCCCGACCTCAGATGATCTGCCCACCTCGGCCTCCCAAAATACTGCCAAGGCGAATCTTATACGGAGCCAAGACTGAGAACCACTTCCCAGCAGATAACAGTACATACTGGTTTGGGTTTGTGTGTGGTGTGTGTGTTCTTTTTAAAAAATATCTGTCTCTCAAGAGCCTGACCAGGATAGTAGGAATTCTGGGAATAGTAAAAAATGTAGCACACCTGCAGCTCTAAGCTCTTGATAAGAAATGTGCAGCCAAGGAATTGCATTCCATTTTATTCTGAAAAAAGGCATTCAAAGAGTCTTTTTAAGAGTCTTGAACTGGAAAAGTGGTAAGAAGTTTAGCCTAAGCCTCACACATAAAATATGGGAACTCCCAGTAGGTTGGGGATTTATATCTGGGGGTAATTCCAGGGTTTTGTCCTCCCAAGAGATATAAATTGAAGCCTTGAGAGTTTAATGTGGAGGAGAAAGAAGTGTTCTCATAATGACACCTTAAAAATCCAGGGCTCTGCTAATGCCTAGGGATAGAACAGCATCATCTGTAATAGCAGGAGGGTGGCATGGGGGCGTATCCTGGTCTCTGTACTTAGGTTTCCAAGATCCAAGCCTAGGTCATCAAGAACCTTCTTTCTCCCCTTAGGTTTATGGTATTAGTTACCCAATAAAAGTTGGGTTAATTTTACAACCCAAGTAAAATTTAAGCCAAAAAGGCTTCAGCATTACTCTAGGATTTATGAAAGTAAACATGTGAAGTGCTTGCAGGATTGTGCAACAGTAAAATTTCAATGTCTTTATGTCAGGTATATGATATATTCATTTGTATGTGTATTTAAAGGTTCGGTTTTTAAGAACTTTGCAATACAAACTCTTTTCAAGACTAAATTGAAGAAACTTCCCCCACCTTCACCTTTAAAATGATTCTTTTGAGTAGGGAGTATAGAGAAGCAGAAAATTAGTGTTCTATCTGATGATTTTTCCACTTGGTTTGCTGCTTTACTTTGAGTTTCTAGACTCCTCCACTAGACCTTCAAGCCAGGAAGTGCAGCACCACAGCACTAAACACAGTCCCTCTTAAGACGCAGGAGCTTAGTAAAGAACTGTCTTTTAAATAAATGTCCTCTTTGGTCATTGTAAATACTCTAAGAATAGTCATATGTTATCTCTACAGTTTAGAAAACTTTTACATTATCTGATGGGATCGTCATAACTTTCCCTTGTAGGGCAGAGAAGTCGGTTACTATCTCCAACTTGTAGATGACAAAATAGTGGCTCAGAGGGCTCAGACAGCTTGCCTAAGGGTGGCCAAATGTTAAATGCAGGAAGAGAATTTTGTTCTCCTGACTTTACTCTGAGGGATCTTTACTTAGAAGAAACCAAAGAGGAAAAACAATATTTTTTTGAGATGATATATTGAGGAGGATCATCCAGGGTTGAAGTCAACCCATACCCGTAGCAGGCAGACTTTGGCTTGGCAATGGTCTACCTTGGAGAAACAGCTGGATGTTCTGTGCTCGGAGGGTTGTGTACTAATCGTAGGCCCTCGCGGGAGGGGGTGGCCTCTGCCGTTTCCGGTTGAGCCTGCCATCTTGGGTCTTCATCTCCAGCCTTAGATCTCCAGTCTTTTAACCTGGCACATGAATCATGTCATTTCTGGTGTCCTTCTGTCTTTCAGATGAAATCTACTACCCCTCCTTTTTATAAAAGTATTGTAATTTTTAAGCAGCAACATTTTAATAAGACTTTTTAAAAATTTTTAGGGAAGCATGAAAACAAAATTTCCATGGATCTTTTCTCTAGATTTCCTTGGATTCAGCGACTCAATTCAAACTCTGCAGGCCATGGTTTTCCCTGACCCTCTTTGAGCAGGGTGGAGATAATGGGGCTTAAGCAGCGAAGAGCCATGTAACTGGGCTGCCCTCGGGTTTCTTTCCAACTGCACCCAGCTTCTCACCCCATGGATCCCCCTAATTGTCATGTCAGTTGGAGTGGATCTGGTGGCTAATTCGCCCACGCCTTTGTAGCAAATGAAGCAGAAATAATCTGTGCTTAAAAAACAAAAAACTGTAGAACATGTGCCCAGATTTCCAACTCATTTCCTCTTTACTCCTATAACTACATCATCTTCCAGCCCACTACCAGCTGCGAAAATAAAAGCATTTTCTCTCATATTTAACGATGATTTTGTGCTTCAGGATGATTTTTCTGGGAGTGTAGGAAACTTGACCAATGTGACCAACAGATGTTTTAAGAACTGAGCAAAAGCCCAATTCCTTAGTCCAGTCTTTTGTATATTACGCCCAACTGTGCCCCCTAGTGATCATTTAAGGTATCGTGCAGTCAGAGCTTGCTGTATCCTCCATGCACAGGGTGCATCAGCTAATGTCTATGCTTTGTTTCAGAGATGAGTATGAAGAAGATGGATTCTGTCAGCCATACAGAGGGATTGCATGTGCAAGATTTATTGGCAACCGCACCGTCTATATGGAATCTTTGCACATGCAAGGGGAAATAGAAAATCAGATCACAGGTAGGTAGCACCAATGAAATTATATTTGTCTCTTGAATAACTGTTTTTCTCACCAAAAGTTTTATTAAGCTCCTCTCTTGACAAAGGATTAAGCTCTGCATGGGGGTTGGGAGCAGGACCATAAAAAAGCATGAGACATGATCTCTGTGCTCTGGAATTTACATTAAAGTAATTTATTGAAGGTTGCTCTTAGAGGAAAAGGAAGCTTTGCAAAATCTCACATTCATTCAAACACTCAATAAATATTATATTGAGTGCTTTCAGCGTACCAGGAACTGAACTGGGCATGGGAGATACAATGGTGTGGTGAATAAGCCAGGTATGTCTCTGCCCTCACAGTGCTTACTGTTTAGAAGCCACATGATGTAGACTGACAGCGGATGAATTTAGAGTTTAGAATTCTGGACACTCATGCCAGAACTATCATGACAGCAACTTTGGGGAAATTGCTTTTCCAAAAAGTCCCCTTCAACTGTGAGATGAGTGATGAGACAGGATGACTGACCATAGGTCTCTTCTTACCCTAGCTTTCAATATTTCACTCTTCATTTTTCTTCACTGAACGTATCCTTTGATAGAAATCTAGTAGTGAAGCACTTGCTAGCACACATGAGTTAAAGTACAGCATAGGCTACCTTGTAGGATTTTGCATGCATCATTCTGGTGATTACGGTAGCTTTGTCCACTTCCATTAGTGTAGTTATGATGCCTCTGTGTACTGTACGCTTTGCAATCCATTCAAATTGCCTTTGTGAGATTCTAATGAGGATGCCATATATAGCAAATAAAACTTCAGGATAACCAATTACATTTGAATTTCAGATAAACAACAAATAATTTTTTAGTATGAGTATGTCCTAAATATTTATCTGAAAATGACATGTAACCATTGTCTTGTTCTGGCAACCTTAGGGTTTAGGAGAGGTAAGAACAAACCCACGGCAGAAACGTAGAACGGCAAAAGGTCCAGAAGCTATGTGCTATGAGGAATGTGAAGGAACTGAGAGGAAGCCGGTGGGGGTGGGGGCATGCTTTTTGAAAAAACAAAAGAAGCAGCTATAGGAATAGGTAATTGCCATTTTCTGAAGCCCTTATTTCAACAGGAAGAGAACTCTGAAATTTCAAAGAGCAGTAGGACTGACAGGGAGGAGCTATTGAACACTGTTTCAACCTAATGTAAGAATGCCTTAATGTACTTTTAACTGAATATCCACAAAAACAAGTAGAAGTTTTGGGCTGGGCACAGTGGCTCACTCCTGTAATCCTAGCACTCTGGGAGGCTGAGGCAGATGGATCACTTGAGGCCAGGAATTTGAGATCAGCCTGGCCAATAAGCAAAACCGCATTTCTACTTTAAAAAAAATACAAAAATTCACTGGGCATGGTGGCACACGCCTGCAGTCCCAGCTACTTGGGAGGCTGAGGCATGAGAATTGCTTGAACCAGAGAGGCAGAAGTTACACTGAGCCGAGAGTGCAACCCTGCACTCCAGCCTGGGTGACAGAGTGAGACTGTCTCAAAAAAAAAAAAAAAGTGGAAGTTTTGATGTAAATAATTACTAACTTATTTATAAAAATCCTCTCTTGGAGATTTCTAACAGATATCAGCCTAGTGGAAAGTATCACAGTTTTTTAAAAAATTGATTTACCTTTGTTTATCCCAGCATTTCCCAAACTTGTTGGCTTGTTTCTCAAGCACTATTCTGTTCCACAGGGTTAATGTTCTAAGGAACATACTTTGGGAAATAATGTATCAGCAACCTTATAGGCTGCCTTGTGAGGTGTGAGCTCCTTGTCAATAGTGGTATTCAAAGGTAGGCCTGTGCACTTTTTGTGCCTCTTACCTTACTGGGTGAAAGATTAAGCTAAGGAACCACAAATATTCGATGATACACATTGGAACAATTGCACTGTGCTCTTTGAGAACATGCAAGTGAGTTGCCTCATTTTCAGAACAGGGTAGAAAGTATTCAAGCCACAAAGAAATTAAGCAAGTTACCCTAAGTCATCCAGCAACTCTTGCCATCCAGCAAGACACAGAACTAGATCCTGTGCTCAGGCTCGGCCGCTCCAGAAACAAGTTCTGCCCTACAGCTGTCCAGTGTTTTAGAAGCCTCACAAAACTAATAAAAAGCACCAGATGAAGCACAAAGTTCTATTGCTTTGTAGTAAAAAATGAAAAATATATTGTACTTTAACCTAATTAATTTTTTTATTAGGAAATGGTACATATGTAATTTAATCCTGTTTTTTTAACTTTGTAGTCAAAATGGTTTTTTTCAAGCCAGTGAAAGTAAGCTGCTTAGACATCTGAAATGAATCTCCTTCTCTGGGCCTTGCGTGTTTCAGCACAGCGGATTCCTCGTAATGTGTGTTTATATCTGATACCTGTTGACGAGATAACCAGAGAAGATAAACCGTGACCTCTGGGAGTTAATAATTGTGTTTGTTTTCCAGCTGCCTTCACTATGATTGGCACTTCCAGTCACTTATCTGATAAGTGTTCTCAGTTCGCCATCCCTTCCCTGTGCCACTATGCCTTCCCATACTGTGATGAAACTTCATCCGTCCCCAAGCCCCGTGACTTGTGTCGCGATGAATGTGAAATCCTGGAAAATGTCCTGTGTCAAACAGAGTACATTTTTGCGAGATCAAATCCCATGATTCTGATGAGGCTGAAACTGCCAAACTGTGAAGATCTCCCCCAGCCAGAGAGCCCAGAAGCTGCAAACTGTATCCGGATTGGAATTCCCATGGCAGATCCTATAAATAAAAGTAAGTGTTAAGGATCAGCAACCTCATGGCACAGGGAAAATTGGACCTTGACCCATAGTGATTTTCATACTGTTAATCAAATTATTTTCCAACAGGCTGAGTACTGTGTCTGAGCATTCAATGGTGGATTAGACATAGTTATCTTCAAGAAGCTTCATGAAGATAATAATTTTAAAATATGGGAGCCGGTTTCTCAATAACTTAAAGATAGAATTACTGTATGACCTAGCAGTTTTACTCCTGAGTATGTAATTAAAACAGCTAAAAACAGATGTTCGAACAAAAACTCATACAAGAATGTTCATAACAACACTATTTACAATAGCCAAATGTGAAAATGACTCAAATATCCATCAATAGAGGAGGGTTAAACAAATTGTGGTATATCTACACAGTAAAACATTATTTATCCATAAAAAGGAATGAAATACAGGTGCATGCTACAAACCTGGAAGAACCTGGAAAACATTATACTAAGTAAAAGAAGCCAGACACCATTGTTATGATCCATTTATATGAAATTTCCAGAATAGATAAATCCATACAGACAGAAAGGCAGATTAGTGGTTACCAGGGGCCAGGCTAGGGGTAGTGGAGAGTGACTGTTTAATAGATATGGGATTTCCTTTTAGGGTAATATAAGCATTCTAGAAACTGTGGTAGTGACGGTTGTACAATATTGTGAATGCACTAAATGAATTAATGGTACATGTTATGGTAAGTATATTATACCAAGTGTCGGTGCATTCTCATGTGGCTATAAAGAAACTCCTGAGAGTGGGTAATTTATAAAGAAAAAAGGTTTAATTGGCACATGTGTGGTTCTGCAGGCTATAGAGGGAGTATAGCGGCTTCTGCTTCTGAGGAGACGTCAGGAAGCTTCTAATCGTGGCAGAAGGTGAAGGGAGAGCGAGCTTCTTACATGGCAGGAGCAGGAACAAGAGAGAGTGAGTGGAGAGGTGCCACACACTTTTAAATGGCCATGAGAATGAGAACTCACTCATTATCCCAAGGACAGTACCAAGGGGGGTTGGTGCAAAACCATTCACAAGAAGCCTGCTCCCATGATCCAATCACCTCCCACCAGGCCCCCGCTCCAACATTATAATCCAGCATGAGATTTTGGTGGGGACACACAGCCAAACCATTTTCTACCACTATTTTAAAGGTACATATGGGTTTGCCTCCATCCCCTAACCCTTCATCACCACCAAGCAAAAGACTATTTCAGTGTACACACACTTCCCTTTCATCTAGAATTAATCTCACTGGCAATTTTTTAGTTTCCTTTTGGTCGTTAATGCTATTTTAAGAGCTAAGTAAACGAACGCATCTAAAATGCTTAGCCGTGGTAAGGGCTCAGTAGTGTTGTTATTACTGTTGTCATCACCCTTCCAAGCTCTAATTCAGTTCAACTCTACAGATTCTGCAGTGCTTTTAAGCCCCTGTGGCCACCTGGAGGGCTACATAATGGGATCTGGTTCTCAAGGGTGCCCACCCGTCAGCAAAGAGATAGCCCTCACTTTTGTTAGAAACCCAGAATGCACAGCCTCTAAAAAGCATGTTCTGTGAACTACAATACCAACCAGATTCTTCATTACATGATTCGTGTCTAAGGCTGTCAATCAGAATGGAAGGAAAAGTTTGGCTTGAACCTTCCTTGAACCGTTCACTAGGAAATTACTTCTGTGCCCCCAGGTCCCACCCCAGTTCTGATTTCTTCTGTGTTCAATGTTAAAAATACTTTTGGAAGACTCATTTTATTCCCGAAGCATAAGCTTTAAATCCCCCCAGAAATGTAACTGCAATGTAGGCCCTGGGTCCAAGCCCAGCAAAGCAGGGAGACTGCCCTGCATGGTCTCTGACCAGCAAGGAAGCTGTGGCCACCAGGTTAATTACCTGCCCTCCCCTCCAGAAACAGCTGGTGAGAGGAGAACTCCAGCATCTCCTGTGTTTCTTTGTAATTGTTTGGGCTTTTGTGTGTTTTTCAGATCACAAGTGTTATAACAGCACAGGTGTGGACTACCGGGGGACTGTCAGTGTGACCAAATCAGGGCGCCAGTGCCAGCCGTGGAATTCCCAGTATCCCCACACACACACCTTCACCGCGCTTCGTTTCCCCGAGCTGAATGGAGGCCATTCCTACTGCCGCAACCCAGGGAATCAGAAGGAAGCTCCCTGGTGCTTCACCTTGGATGAAAACTTCAAGTTTGATCTGTGTGACATCCCAGCTTGCGGTAAATAGAAGTTATTTTCCCTAATGTATTCAATCACCTTTAAAGATCCCTCTCCTACCCATCTTCATTTAGGAGAATCCTGTAAGGGGGAAAAGGAAATGGATAGTATTTATTTTATCTCAAACTGTCTTTAGGGTAAGCCTTGTTGTTGCTACAGAAAACACCTCTTAAGTTACCAAAACACACTCTTAAGAAGTCAACTGCCTTTATAACTGTAGCCTTTACACTAGTGGATTTAAGAGGGACCCAGCCTTCCAGAAGCACAGTTGAGACAGAATATCACATTGATTTTTATAGACAAAGATGTTACCCAGAATGGTCTGTGTCCAAATGGACCTTTTTAGCCAAAAAAAAGAAGAAGAAATATTAGAAGCAGAAAGAAAATTGTTTTCTGTATGCCTTAAGAAGAACCACAAGGCAGGATACATCTACAACCTTTACTTGGTCATCCAGGGCAATCTGTGGATAAACTGGGTCCTTTGTTGCATCTGTTAATACTGCAGAAGCATATAGGTGTCTAGAAAGAAAATGGAATTCCTGAGTCAGCTTGTTCCTTTTTCTAGAAAATGTTTAGAGAAAATAATGAAAATAGGCCAAGCATGGTGGCTTATGCCTGTAATCCCAACACTTTGGGAGGCCGAGGCAGGATGATCACTTGAGCCCAGGGGTTCAAGACCAGCCCAGGCAACATAGCAAGACTCCATCTCTACCAAAAAAAAAAAAAAGAAAGAAAGAAAGAAAGAAAAAAGAAAAGAAAAAGAAAATGTTGATGAAGCCTGGAGTTCGGAACTATTTTGGAACTGATTCATCTTCCTAATCCTAGTTCTCAGAGATAGCATAGATAATACTGAGTATCCCAGACAGAGTGGGAGAGTCAGGATGTCACTGCTGGGAAAGTCTCAGCAAAAGCAACAGGGTAGTAGGGTGGGCAAATAAGAGCAATAGTCATGGGTTACACAATGCAAAGTGAGCTTTGTGTTTAACTAGATGATTATTCAAGCCATTTATTCAGAATATTTGTTGAGTACCTACTGTGTGCCAAGTGCTTACTCATCTGGGCATGGAGAGATGCAAGGGACCCTAAGGAGGGAGTAGGCGTAGCATATCCACAGAGGAGCAAGGAGCCACTGAGGCGGAACAAGCAAGAGGGAGAGAAGGCTGGGTTGGGAAAGTAACAGGACCCAGTCATGTGAGGCTCCATAGGCCATTGTAGAAACTAAGCTTTGACCCTGAATGAGTTGGGAAAGCATGAGAGTGTTTTGAGCAGAAGGGTGACATAACCTGACTTACGTGTTTGAAAGCTCACCTGGGCTGCTGGGTTGAGACTAGCCTGTGCGAAGGATGCAAGAACAAAAGCCAGGAGATCAGCTGGGAAGCTACTGCAGGAACGCGGGGGAGAGATAAAGCGGGCCTTGACAGGAGGAGACATGGAGACAGAGGGATACGTGGGCAGGTTCTGGGTATGTGTCCAAACTGGAGACAAGAGGAGTCACTGATGGATCAGATGTGGCATATAAAAGATGGAAGGAATCAAGAATGACTCCAAAGCTTCTCCACGGAATTGCCTTTTGCTGAGATGGAGACAATTATAGGAGGAGTAAGGTTAGTGGGAGCTGGAGTCAGTTTTTGTTCATGCTGAGTGTGAGATGCCTTTTAGAAATCCAAAAAGAGATACTGAGGAGGCAAAGACTGAAGTCTGGTCTGGGTTTGGGGTAAGATGGATATGAAGGAAATGTCAGCATACAGACGGCATGTAAGATGATGAGACGTGAAGGAAAGAGGAGCTTATCTACTTAGCAAGAGAGAAGGAAATGTCAGTGCAAAACAACTAAAGCTGGCTTTTAGACTCTGGTCAAGGGCAGTAGCCTCAGTTCCTAATGTAATAATGACGTAACTGAGTGGCTACTATGTGCCAGATCCTATGCGAGACACCTTGCCTCTGTCACCTCATTCAATCTTCATATCCAGCTTCTATCATCCCCATTTTATGGATAGGAAAACTGATACTCAGTAACAAGCAGTTTTCTGACACTCAGCTATCAGTGACTGAATCAAGGTTTTACCTCACGTCAGCCTAACTCCCAAATCTGTTGGCTCTTTCCACTAAGCATACTCTCTTTAGAGAAAGCAAAACGAATCTGCTTAATGGCCACAATATCAGGTAAACAATATATAGTTTGTAGTAAAAGCAGTTTATTGTAATTGGTAAAGACATGGGTTCTCATGTTTGAATCTCAAGTCTTCAATGAAGTAGCTCTTAGCTCCTCCTTAGTGTGCTCTTAGCCCCTCCTAATCTCATTTTTCTTATCAGTAAAATGAGACAATAATGATACACACTTAGGATTTATTGTGAGAATAAATTAGTTGCTAACTGAAAAACCCTGTGACGTCTGAACATAGTAAATGTTTGGTACATATTATATATTATATATTATATAGCCAACATATAAAGATAAATCTATTTGAATTGTCACATAGTCAACATATGTAAAGAAATGCTTGCTCTCAGCTCAGCAAATATTGCTTGAGAGCCCACTATGGAGTGCGGAAGTTATAAGAGGAGTAAAATATGATTCATGCTTTAGAGGTATGTCAGTTACAAAGCAGTATGTATGATACAATAGAAGTTAGCACAAATGTTATGGAACAAGAAGAGGAAGGGCTAAAAAACTGCTAAAGAAATCTGTTAAGTATTAAAAATATTAAAAAGAACCCTAATGATGAAAATTTGAGAAACTCGTATTCTAGAACTTTGTTCCTACCTGTTACTTATTGTTATTTTGTCTTTACTTGCAAAATGTTTTACAGATGGTTGAACACACCAAATTTAAGAAAGATCACCACACCCCCTTTGTGTTGCTGGGATTTAATACACCGCCTTTGTATTGCTAGGCTTTAATATGCCTCCATATGTAGTACAAAGTAACCTCTTTCAGAGCCATTGTTGATCATTTCAAGGAAAATTATTCTGTATTTTTAAATGGTTTACACCTCATTTATGACATTTTCCACATATTATATTCATCAGTAATAAGAACATAGACGTAGATTTACTTAGTTGCCACATTCCTCCTCCTAAACCAGGTAAGATATGAGAGTCTACAAGAGAGTCCAGGATAAAAGCAGTACTTACTAAGCACCTTCTGTGCACCAGGCACAGTGCTAGGGTTTTCACATGCTTTCTTTATCCTCATTCTCATAGTATGACAGGTATTCACCCCATTTTTGTTGATAGAGAAGCTGAGGCTCAGAAAGCCCCATGGCCCCCCAGCTAGTAAATGGCAGTTCTGTCTGACTCCAAGCTCATCTTCTTGTTATTCTCCTGTGCTACCTCAGGTTATCGGTTGATATACAAAGGAAACCAAATGAATTGGTTTGTTTTGTTTCTTCATTCTTTGAGGTGGGATCCTGCTATGTTGCCCAGGCTGGTCCTAACTCCTTGGCCCAATCAATCATTCTGTCTCAGCTTCCTGTATAGCTGGGACTACAGGCATGCACCACCATGCCCAGTTTTAAGTGAATTATTTAAGAAAGAAATGGGTCAGGCTCGGTGGCTCATGCCTGTAATCCCAGCACTTCGGGAGGCTGAGGCAGGCAGATCACTTGAGGTCAGGAGTTCGAGACCAGCCTGGCCAACATGGTGAACCCCCATCTCTACTAAAAATACAAAAATTAGCCAGGCACAGTGGCACGCGCCTGTAATCCCAGCTATGTGGGAGGCCCAGACATGAGAATCACGAACTCAGGAGGCAGAGGATGCCATGAATGGAGATTGCACCACTGCACTCCAGCTGACTCAGTCTCAACAAAAAAGGAAGGAAGTGAGGGAGGGAGGGAGGGAGGGGAGAATTATTCGCTCCACTAGAAAACAAAGGAACAAAGGAGGGAAGGAAGGAAGGAAGGCAGGAGGGAGGGAGGGAAGGAAGGAAGGAGAGGGGAGGGAAGGAAGGAAGGAGAGAGGAGGGAGGGAGGGAGGGAAGAAAGGAAGGAAGGAGGGAAGAAAGTGGGAGGGAGGGATGGAAGGAAGGAAGGGAGGGAGGGAGGGAGGGAGGGAGGAAGGCATTATTCACTCTACCCTAGGTAAACACTGTTGTTCTTTGGGTGACTTCCGACCCTTAATTTCCAACTAATGCCCATCAGAAGTAGGGAAGTGTTTTGCCCAGAAGCTGGAAGATATATTGATACTCTGGTTCAAGGACTCAAGCCCTATTACGATTAGTTTAAGCAAAGACTACAAATTATACTGAAAAAGCACTCATTTTCATTTCAACGGCCTTCCTGAAGCATCCAGACCAAACACATGCTCTGAGGGGTGAAAGAAACCTTGGAAGGGTCTTTCAGACTGAGTAGAAAGAGGGCAATCACTTACATTACAGGATACCTATTATGTGCCTGCAAGGCACATGGTGCTTTACATAGTCACATTACTCATAACCATGCTGTGGGGGAGGTGTGATTAACATATTTTACTGAGGTTCAAAGGGACTACAGGCCTTGTCTAAAATATACAGCCAGCCATGTCTAGAGCTCTGACCAAACTCAAAGCTCATGCTCTTTTACCAGACACTCTGCTATCTTTCATTTAAAGATTTTTTCTGAAATAAATACAAGCACGACGATAGGTTCAACCTCTGGATTCCACCATGCTGATTTCCATTATACGATATGACATCAAAAACCCTCCCATCATGATGAAGAAACTACCATAGTATTACTCACTGTGTTACTATCATAGTATTAATCAGTATAGCGATGTTGAAAACACTTAGAATATTTCTTTCCTGAATATTCTGCAGAGGACACAGTTAAAATTCTGAGGACTGGTTAATTCTAGTCACATGAGAGATGAGTTTATATGAAAGTTAACTGTAGAGATGATGAGGCAGTTTTCACCACTTAGAATTTTTTTTTTTTAAAAAGAACATTTTCATTTTATTTTGAAACAAAGAATTCCTCTTGAATTCTTCAAGCCAAGCCACAAATCTACCCATTAAAGGAAAAGGAAAGCCTTGACATTTGATCAGTAAGCTGCTGGAAGGCCGGTAGCTCCAGGTGGGATTCCTGAGAAGCAGGCAGGTCATCGGTTGTGCTCAGGGGCAAACATGGCTTCTCCCAGGTGCCCTCAGCGGCCCACCTCTAACAAAGTGATCATCATGGAATACTACTTTTATATCTCCTTCGGAGCATTTGATTTTTTTTTTCTCATTTTATCCTCACAAAACCATGAAAGATCAAGTAGGAATATCCAGCCTTGTTTTTACCATATGAGAAAATCAAGGCACAGAGAATTGAGAAGACTTACCTAAGATCACAGATGAGTTCATGGAAACCAAGTCTATCTTTGGGACCAATGCTCTTTGTTCTACGACAGTGATTCTCAACCAGGGGCAACTTTGTCTTCCAGGGAACATTTGGCAGTTTCTGGAGAGATTTTGGTTATCACAAAATCTCTGGGGTTAGGGGATGCTACCTGCATCTGTTGGGTAGAGGTCAAGGATGTTGCTAAACACCCTACAATGCTCAGAACAGCCCACACAATGAATCGTCCAGCCCAAAATATTGAGTGTTGGGGTTGAGGAACTCTCTTCTACACTGTACAATTGTAAACTATAGAATAACTATAATATGCAATAGTAATTACTATATATTGTATGCTCACAATGAGCTCAAACTGTGCTGATACTTTTAGGCATTATCTCATGTTTAAATAGTTCTATCCCCTTAGGAGTACGGTTTTATTATACCCAAGAAAGAAAGCTGAAACTTGGAGAGGTTAAGTAACATGTGTCCGAGGTCACATGGTTAATAAGAAGTAGACCCAGGACTCACATCTGTAGCAAGCCTTTTAAACTGTAGTTTATGCATGTATGTTGTTGTGTATGTGTTTGTGTGTGTGGAAATAGATAAAACCTGAGAATTACTCCATTTGACAGTGAGTTGTAAGCTAGTGGAGCAGATTTGAAATGAGCCCTTTTTTTTCCTCCGTCCCGAGTGAGACAGAGTCTCATAGGAAAATTCCTGCATTCTTTAGCTAAGTCAAAGTTAAGGAGACTTCAGAATCTCCATGGGGTTTCTCATTTTCCTACTGATAACTTTTGTTTTAGTTTCAACTAAGTAAAGCTAAAAGAAGCATAGGCCTAATTAAATAGAAAATGTGAACATTTGTTGTACTTTCTGTAATAAAGGCACTTGAGAACAGTCTGCTGCAGATTATTTTCTCTGTGAACTTTTACTCCAGAGCAGAATATAAAATTAAGTACAACCAAATACGGCTGTTGTAAATTCTGGGAATTGGCTTGTCTAGGATTATATGCATATGCCCAGACAGAGCTTAGAGAAAGTGAAAAAAAAAAAAAAAAAAAAAAAAAAAAGACAAAAGATAGTTTGGGCAAGATCTGGCTTCTCATCCCCCATGTCTTTTCTTTCATGTCCCAGGCATCTAACAATTAGAATGACTAATTATATATTCATTCACTCACAGAAACGAAAATATATTGAGCTTCTGTTGTTTCTCAGACCCTGTGAACAAGCTAAATCAGATCACACCCCTGTGTAGCCTACAATCTAATGAAGGAATCAAATGGGGGAAAAAAATGAATCACATTAAATATTGTCATATTGTTCCCAATTTTATGTCTGCTCTTATGTGTGTGGCATTTTAATGATGACTGCTGCTTGTTGAATACTATGCTAAGATATTTGTGCCAGCATCTAGCCTAGGACTTAGCTGGTGCTTAATAAAATGTGTTGAATTCATTGGTTTAATTGTCACAGTAGACACAAGATAAAGGTATCATCTCCATTTTCCTAAAGGAAAAACAAGCAGTGTTAAGATTCAAACCAGTTCCAAAGAACTTCAGATCTACTCCTCCATCTGCCATACCACAACTGCTTAAACAATAGAGTCTAGATTATTTCAGAGGAACAAATATTCCTTTATTATATTCCCTTTCCCTTTGATCATTGTGATCTCTCTGGGTCTTTGGGATGCTGCCCATTGATTTTCTTATGTGCAACTCAAGGGATATAGGAATGGAGCCCCAAAGACATCTACTCTGAGAGACCCTATTATGCTCCTCTTAGACACAGCCCTGATATAGACTAGCTTGCCAGCAGCCCCACCCAGATCTCACATCTCCTTCTATCTCCTTTCTTTCTGGAAGCCCCATGTCTCCTCCAGTCCTCAAAGTTAGCCATCTTCTCTGCCTGCAAATCTTCATTCACTATGCTTTCACCTTTTGTTGTGGTCCCCTTCCAAGTCAAATATCTTGGGTTGGATGTAAACTAATTGGAAAAAGCATTTTGCCTGAGTTCTTTCTAACTGGCACCTAGCCACACTGCCTCGGTTCACCATTTCACTGAAACCCTTTATCATTGCTTTTCTGCGCAGCTCTGGAGGCGCAGCTGTGGAAACTGTCGATATCTCTGAGAGCTCCTTTTGTGACAATCTATCCATTTTACTTTGGCTGTGTTTTATTAGTACCACAAGACTTATGTTCTTCCTCTTTCTCATTTAGCTCCTCTATTTGTTTCTTCCTTGATTTGCACGGGGAGGCAGAATCCCAATTGTATTGGTGATTTTATATGTAAACCGTGGCCCTTTGTTTTGCCCTTGATCAAGTCCTGAGGCCACATTTCTTCCCCTAGCCATGCCTGCATGTCTGTTTCTCCTCTAAGTAAAGGCTTCTCCCTTTACCAAATAGAACTTCCAAGCAGCAGTATTGCTTTTACTCCTAAACCACCTTCACCGAGAGTACCCGTGATAAGAAAAGTGGTGAACCATTTGGCTCCATTTGGAGTTTTCATACCTGGCCTATTGCTTTTTTTATTTCCTTTTAAGTCACTGGCTTGCAACACTTTGCTAAAGGGCACATTGCCCAGTTTCGTGCCTCAATAGCCTTGACTTGTCCCATAACCTTACAAATACCCACCCAGGGCTCTGCTTCATCACAAACCATATTCTGCGACGTGGTGGTTTACAGTTCGGGGCAAGGCAGATGTTTTCCAGATTGTGAACACTGCCATTTTAAACTCACTCTGTCAGCAGCCTTCCCCCATATTTCATAGAAGACCTGTTGTAAGGCAATTTGTCTTCCAGCCATTTCTTCAAAATAAAATTGAACATTACAGTGAATTGGATGGTGGAGAGTGGTAAAGGAGGAAGAAATACAGCACTGTTTTATATACTTTGAAGCTTTCAAGAAGAGTTATTTTTATACTACAGAGATTTTCAAGATGTGCTTTCATTTCCAGTCTCTATATATTTTCAACAAAGTAAAGAACAATACTGACCCAATACTTAAATAGCTAAGTCATATTCCATAAACATTTTTAACCATAAAATAATTTTCTCTCAAAGGTTTGTTTTTTTATTGTTCCTAGTATTTATTGAGTCATTTACCCAGTGTGTAAGCTGCCCTACCAGTAAGCTTCTGAAAGCTCTGAACTCTTTGGGCTCACCACCATGCCAGTAAGAAGTACTTGTTGGCATCTTAACCCTTTGGCGACAGAAATCTGATATAACACCACAATGATTGTTGCCACTGGCTTTTGTAACCAAGTGTTTTTTGGTTAAGCTTCTGGCAGGAAACACATGGCACAAGCCAACAGACTAAGGAGAATTTTATAATGTAATTATTTAGGCAGGTATTGGCAGAACTAGGGGAAACCAATAAGGAAAGGTGGGAGGCCTGGAGCTAACAGGAGTGGGAGGTATTACCATCCTAGATCAGTTACCTTACCTTGTAGAATATAACTGAGGCTGGAGAGAGGGCTGTCCAGCACATGCTGTGGCCTTTGGTAGAAGAACCCTCAGCAACCTAGCAAGGAGAAAGCCAGAGGAACAAGGGTTTCAACCATACTCGTCCCCTGCCTTTCATCTCCTGCCAATGACTCCCATAGGCTCAACCTAACTGGAAACCACAGGTCAAGGGTATCCATTGATGCTATCGGTAGAGGTCGACCTCAGCAAGGAGCTGGTCAGAAAGGACTGAGACTGGATCTGGTGGGCTGAGGACACTCAGGGGAAATGTCATCACTGACTTCAAATCACTTCATAAGAGTCAAAAGTTCAGTAAGAGACAGGTGCAGTGGCTCGCACCTGTAATCCTAGCACTTTTGGAGACCATGGGGGGCAAATAATTTGAGGTCAGGAGTTTGAAACCAGCCTGGCCAACATGGTGAAACCCCATCTTTACTAAAAATACCAAAAAAAAAAAAAAAAAAATTAGTGGTGGTGGTGGGCACCTGTAATCCCAGCTACTCAGGAGACTGAGGCAGGAGAATTGCTTGAACCTGGGAGGTGGAGGTTGCAGCCAGGCAAGATCATACCACTGCACTCCAGCCTGGGCAACAGAGCGAGACTCTATCTCAAAAAAAAAAAAAAAAAGTTCAGTAAGGGCCGAAATAACCTTGGGAGCCAACATAGAAATCATTCAGCCTCTTTTGAACATTGCCAGACATCTCCAGAGATAAAGAAATCCTTCCACTCCAAAGTGGTTATGGAATGATTCCCACTGCTCCTAAGTTCTACCTTTGTAAGTTAAAAACCAAAACTTGTATACAAAATCTGATGTTTTAAATATGTTGACCACTGATTCAAATTTTTTTAAAAATCTGATAAAGAGCAAGTCTATGAACTAGATCCAAATTTTAACTTCTGGATAATTTTTTATTCAAATTTAAAGACATATATCACATCCTTCATTTGATTTTCTCTTTGGCCTAAAGATCACATGGATCCTCCTGCATTTCCTTCTGCATCCTTCTCCTCTAGGTGTTTCCTGCTGCCTCAGAACCCTTCTTTAAAATGTGGCTCTTAGAAGACACCTTTCAGTGCTTTTTACCCAGAGCAGGTAGAAGAGGACCGTGATGTTCTTGATCATTACCCAGTATTGCCAGTGAAGACTGTTAAGTTGCTTAAGTGCCATATATGAATTTGTTTGAGCAATTGCATCATGCTGTTGCTGGGTTCATCATCAGTAAAACTTATTAGTAACCTTTTGTTTGTTTGGGGACTTGTTTACATCAATATTTATTTAGTAGATTTGTCTAATTGTGGATTTTATAAACAAGGTCTTTAACCTAAAAGCAACTTAAAATATTTATTTTTAAATTTTCAACTACTGGTTTGGATTCATTATATTAGGCTGTTGTATATGATCTTCTAATACTGTATTCCATAATTAAACAATTAGGTATCCTTCCCAGATTCTGGCCATTTCAAGTTTGATAAACATATCATCAGTGATAATGTTGAGCAGGCAGGATCCCTCAAGCATAGCCCTCTACAATTTCATGTTGACTGACTGATTAACACTATTAAATAAAGGCATATGAAGAATTACAAATCCATCTGATGATATTATTATTCAACCCTTCAGCTTGTCCATAAGAATGTCATGAGTCACTCAAGTCATTTGATCAAATGTTTTGCTAAAGTTTAAATGTGCTTGGTCTACCACTAATAACCCCATCAAATGAAAGGGATTTAATTTTGTACAACCTACTGAATTTTGTCACTTAAACACTGGCTCAATTAAAAAGAGGGCAAAGAACTTGAATAGACATTCCTTCAATGAAGATACACAAATGGCCAATAAGCATATGAAAAAATATTCAATATCACTACTAATTAGAGAAATGTGAATCAAAACCCCAGTGAGATACCACCTCACACCCATTAGAATGCCACTATTAAAAAAAAAATAACAAGTGTGAAGAAATTGAAACCATTTTGATCTATTGGTAGGAATGTAAAATGGTGCACCTGCTATGGAAAACAGTATAGAGGTCCCTAAAAAAATTAAAATCAAAATTACCATCTGATCAAGTAATCCCACTTCTGAGAATTTAATCCAAAAAAATTGAAGTTGGGATCTCAAAATATTTGCATACCTATGTTCACTGCAGCATTATTCATGATAGCCACAAGGTGGAAGCAAGCCAATGTCCATCAATGGATGAATGGATAAAGAAAACATGAAATGTGCATTCAGTGGAATATTATTCAGTCTTAAAAAGAAGGAAATCCTGTCACATGTTACAACACTGTGAACCTAGAGGAAATTAGGCCAAGTAAAATACACCAGTCACAGAGAGATCGATACTGCATGATCCACTTATATGCAGTACCTAAAATAGTCAAAATCATAGAAACAGAAAGTACCATGGTAGTTGTCAGGGCTGGGGGAAGAGGGGAGTTATTCAATGGATGTAGAGTTTTATTTTACAGCATAAAAAAGTTCTAGAGATTGGTTGCACAACAAGAATATACTTTACTGGAGTGTAAAATTAAAAATGGTTAAGATGGTAAATTTTATGGTTTTTTAAATAATTAAACATTTTTTAATTATTAAAAAAGATTAGCCCAATTCTTTTATAGAGGAAGAAACTGAGGCCTTGAGAGTTTATAGAACTTGCAGTGAAATTGTGTGGATTCCAGTTACTAAGATTTTCCCCAAATGCTCACAAATGAGTTACTGCCCTTAACTTACTGTACTTAAAACCTTTTCTGCAGAGAAAAATTTTAGTCAATGTTTATGGCCTATTTGGCTTTTTTTTTTTTTTTTAAGAATTCATTTGAGAATACGTAAGGCAATAGATCGTCTACTTAGTATTTCCATCATCAAGTCAAGAGAGTGAATGCCTGGGCCCAGCCTGCCAACCGAAGGCCTAATTACCTACCCTTCTCTCTCTCGGCTTTCAGGCATTTGCCTAAATCACTAGTGCAGGACCCTATCTGCTACCAACCTGCTATTTTATAGTTTTCAAATAATAAATGGTAGTGATTCCTGTTTGTTTTCTGTGGTTTTTAAAACTTTTTCCATCAAGATTATAATTTAAACTTGTTTCATTTCCCTTGAATTTTAAAGTTCTATAAGATTTCTTCCCACCTTTGCCATATTTAAAACCAGAGCCTTTTCTTGTTTTAACTCAGAGTAATATTTCAGATGATGTTTCACTTTATTAAAAGTACCTCTTTAATGAGGAATCATGATTACTTTGCTTTAAGCTTCAGGTTAAGAAAGGAGTATTTTCTCCATTATATTTAATTACTAATCAAAGTATTAAATATCATTGTAAAAATAAAACAGGAATGTCAGATGTGAACTGTGATACCAAATTGTTGATTTTTGAAAGGAAATTAATCATGTGATCTGGACTAAGTTGTTGGTTTCAAAAATCCAAAGTATTTAACTTGATGTAACTAATATGTGCATTTAAGTATTAAAAATCTTCAGCATTCTCATTTTCAGCCAATTTTCTCTGCAATGCATTGGAGGTGTCCATTACCAAAATGACTAGTAAGAATAATGTCCATTGTTCCAAAGTGATTTCTTAAAAATAGTATGATCCCCATTAGATATTAGTCTTCTTTGAAAGAGAATGTTGGACTCTTAAGGAGAATGATGAAAAACAATTACATACAATGTTTTAGGGTAATTTTGATTAGTAATATAATTTACTAGAAGCACTGAAGGTAGACAGGCTTCCATTTCAACCCAGATTCTGCTACTTTGTAGCTTTGACAAGTTCTTCCTTTCTCAGCCTCAATTTCTCTATGTGTAAATCAAGATAACACCAAAGTGCCTGCCGGGTTAAAATGAGGAATATAAGTGCTAGGACATCAAAGAGGAGCTAGGCAGATAGTTTTCTAATTTTTCATTTGGAAAGCTTATTGTTCTATGAAATATTTTTATATGAGGTTTTCAGAGCCAGCAGAGACTGAATCCCCTTCTGGCCAAATTCAGAGAGCTGTGTAGGGAAGGAAGCACTTTGTATAGAAGATTACAATGGGCCTGAATGTGTTTCTGTCACTTCCAACATGACCACCTATTGTTTTCCTTGATTATTTCACTTGGCAAAAAGACACTGGGCCCCTTGTGCCTGTTAGCATATCCTCAGTGTAATCAGAAAGAGCCAAGCCTGACTGTTTAAAGGATTTAGCTTCTTGAAGTTTGTTCTCCTGCAGACCTACAGGGGGATTTGTCGCAGACCCCCGTTTACAATAAAAGACCCTCCGTGAATACTCTGATAGGGAATGAATACAGAATAGACTCCTTTGTTTGCCAGACAGGTGAGACCCTACTTTCTCTTGTTGCTAAAAATCTGGCCTGAAAAAATGACTAGCATTACATTAGTACTAAATTAGCCTCATTGCTTTTGTAATCATGATCCTCAAAATGATTTCACCGAAAATCCAAGAATAACAAGAGAGACTTTACCCCCTTAGGGTACTGAGAAATTTGAAAATGGTTTATAATGTTAATAATAACCATAACATCCAACAACTGTATGGCAGTTTTCAATTATCCAAGGTTCTTTCGTGAACATTATCTCATTTGATTCTCACATAAACCAAATAAGATTGGTAGAGCAGGTACTATTATTTCTGCTCTACCACTCTTATTTATTCCATTGAATAAACGAGGAAATAGAGATCAGAGAGGTTGTTCCTTGCTTAAGATTATTTAGCCCAAAACTTCCAGCCTGAAACTTTTTTTTTTTTGAGACGGAGTTTCGCTCTTGTTGCCCAGGCTGGAGTGCAATGGCGCGATCTCGGCTCACCGCAACCTCCGCCTCCTGGGTTCAGGCAATTCTCCTGCCTCAGCCTCCGGCGTAGCTGGGATTACAGGCAGGCTCCACCATGCCCAGCTAATTTTTAGTATTTTTAGTAGAGACAGGGTTTCACCATGTTGACCAGGATGGTCTCGATTTCTTGACCTTGTGATCCACCCGCCTCGGCTTCCCAAAGTGCTGGGATTACAGGCTTGAGCCACTGCGCCCGGCCCAGCCTGAACTTTTATCTGTGAATTCCCCTCTAATATAAGGGTAAAGGGTAAACCTTGAGTGGTAACTGGTACTAGAATAGATTTATTGCTTACAGCAATTCTGTGAAGTAGGTATTATTCCCATTTTACAGATGAGTTTGCTCAGAGTGGCTAAGTGTCCACTGAAGGTCACCTATATAATGACAGAGGCACTTATCATTATTCAGAGGTTTCTGCCTGCATGCCCTGTGGCAGACAGTCTTCGACTCAGGTGAATTCCTGTCTATCCACAGGCATGTAGACACAATCATTACTGATGCACCTAGTACTGACCAGAATGGCTTCCAGTGATGCCTGGATTATATATTTACTGGTAACAGTGTATAAAGCAGGGATTGCAAAAGCATCACGTATAGCAAATCTTCAGTGTTACTCCCTTCCTTTCAGATTAGCCTCATCCTTCCTACCTCCATGAAACAAGAGGAACCCTATCATGAGAAAATAGGGACAAAATTCTCCAATTATTGGCAGTGCAGTATAGTAGCTAGAATGGTGGGCAAAAAGCAAGACCGACTATGGGATCCCAGCTTTTGACTTACTAGCTCCATGTCATTGGGCAACTTACTTAACCACTCCATCTTCCAGCATCTTCACCTATAAAAATGAAGATAAGGATGTCATGTACCTTATAGAGTTGGCTGTGACATAAAATGAGTTTATGAAAAGCACCCGATCCATAGTAATAATAGCTAACATGATTTTGCACCAGTAGAAAATATTTGATAAATATTAAAATTAGGTTTGGTTTTGTTTTTTGACACAGAGTCCCACACTCTGTCGCCCAGGCTGGAGTGCAGTGGCACAATCATAGCTCACTGCAGCTTCGACCTTCTGGGCTCAGGTGATCATTCTGCCTCAGCCTCTTAAGTAGCCAGGACTACAGACATGCACCACTATCCCTGGCTAATTTTTTAATTTTTTGTGGAGACAGGGTTTTGCCAGGTTGCCCAGGCTGGTTTCAAATTCTCCTAGGCTCAGGTGATCTGCTTGCCTCAGCCTCCCAAAGTGCTGGGATTACAGGCATGAGCCACTACACCCAGCCTAAAATTGTAACTATTTTTATTCTACTCTGTAACCAGATTTAACCCCTCTCCAGACTTTTCTGGGGCCTAACTCACAGGGCATAGTCCCAACACCAGCTTTTGGTATTCCTTTCAAATAACTAACATGCCATATCTCACCTGCCAAATAGTTTCTAAACAAGGTGTGTACAAGTAAAAACTATATATGGTTTATTCTTATTTACATGTACTAGGGTAACTCATCATTTAAAGAAATTTTTTCGGTCTTTTCATCAATCTCTTTATACTTCCATTTTCGCATTTACAAGGACATGTAAGTATCTTTCTATTTTCCTTACCAGATGATAAGCTCCTTAAGGGCAGAGGACATGTCATACTGAATTTTATATTCCCATTATCTACAATAGTGCCTGGCATGCAGTAGCTTTTGTTGATTGACTTACTGAATGAGTGGAAGGACAATTGAATGGATGCATGGTTAATTCTTTTGTAAAGTAAATAATCATCTCTGAATTTTGTGTCAATCTGAGTTTTCACACTTTGGGTTTTCTTAAAGATAGCTGATCTTGGTTATCAAGTCATGTCATTGTGTGACCCCTCTAACTACTATCCCATAATTCTGTGTTTGTTTTACCAGTCAAATAATTCATTAATGACAATACATGCCTAAGTATTTGGTTTCAATGGTCAGACTCAAACTGATAAAAAGAAAAGTATGTCTCATGTTCTCCTACACATATTGTATTCTTTTCCAAGCAACAGTAAAGTGGATATAGAAGATTTCAAAATTATACTTCAGTGTTAGCACTCATAATTATTGGGTTCATAGGAAACCCTTTAAGAATTCTAGGGTTTCAATAAAGTGTCAGGTTACACAGTGCCGCCATGCTGGAAAGGCACCATCCAAAACAGACACTTCACTTTTGCAGAGGTGAAAAATGAGGCCCAGAGACATGAATGTTTTGTTCAGGGTCACACAGCTGATCAAAGATCAAACTAACCCAGACTTCAGGCCCCCATATTCTCAGGCCAGTGGCTTTTGGAACACTGGGACCAGGATTCTTTAGTGATGTTGATTCTGGAAGATGCAGGATTGGCCCCATAAGTCCAAACCAGCCAAGACCAGGGCATGATTTCTGGAACACCATGTTGTGGGGGCTGATCTGGGCTGGCGGCCAATGGAAGGAGAGCCCTGTGGTCCACATTAAGGCTGTTGGATGTATACAGCCCATTCACATGGCGTTTAACTTTTAAGGTGTTAGAGAAATGTGGGTCTGCCACAAAGGAGAGGCAACATCAGAGGGGGACCCACACACATACAAAGTCTTCATAATGCCCCTCTGCAGTTTTTAAACATTTGAACTCTAAACTTTTAAACTTCAATAAATTATGTTGAAGGTTTGATGGAAACAAATGGTAATAAGCAATGGATTCCTTTTTTTCTCACAGTGGATTTGTGTGTATAGAAGAATAGAAGAGGTGGTTCATTTTAAACTATGCAATGTAATATTATACATGTTACTTTAAAGAGTATAACTTTTGTTCTTTTTCATTTCTGCACCCAGATTCAAAAGATTCCAAGGAGAAGAATAAAATGGAAATCCTATACATACTAGTGCCAAGCGTTGCCATTCCCCTGGCCATTGCTTTACTCTTCTTCTTCATTTGCGTCTGTCGCAATAACCAGAAGTCATCGTCACCACCAGTCCAGAGGCAACCAAAACACGTCAGAGGTCAAAATGTAGAGATGTCAATGCTGAATGCATATAAACCCAAGGTAATGCTAGCAGTTCAGAGCTGCATTTGTTCCATGGGCTTCAAGTTAAAGCAACATGTTATAATCCTCTGAAGCTTACAAATCAAATTATATGGAATCAGAGTTTTGTAAGTGCTAAGGTTCATTTTAAGCAAATGCAAAGATGAACTACCTACCTCTAACTTTTCCCAAGACGCTTTCATCAGCATATCTGCTTCAGGGTTGGGCCAGCCATATCACTGCCTTGCCGTAGAGTCGCTGGGCTAGAAATGATTCCTAAGAAATCATCCTGGCCAGCCTGTCAGGACTCAGAATGTGAGCAATGGTTTAAAATTTCAAAGAGGAAATTTCATACTTTTCCATCCAAATTGCAGGAGAGAAGAAGATCCATCATTGTTCACAAACTTCACTGTCAAGAAATTCTTTTTATTGCGTAATTTACATATAGTTAAAACCACTGTACTACATACTTAAAAATGATTAGATAGTACATTTTATTGTGTTTTTTTTTTACCACAATTTAAAAAAATCCTTTTTAGGCCTAACTTTCATGTCTTTTTCTTTGGTTTAAGTGTATTTTAAGAGAAGTGTTGTCCTTCTAATAGTCTTTGAATGCTATTTTGTGATAACCCACCTTGGCTTTCCCCACTTTGAGCTAAATCAACCCCTTCTCTTGTGCTTTTTGTCTACATCTTTAAACGTTTTGAGTTGCTCAAGGTCCTGACAAGGAACCTAGGGTCACTGGCCCTTACCTTAAATGGAACCCCTGTACTACATCTCAAAACTAAAATACAACGGATTCTTTCAGGAAGGCCAGCACCGCAATCCCAGGCCTCTCAGCAAAAAGATTTCATTTAAATAATTTAGGATTCTTGCATCTAAAAGCCTGGTTTTTTTCTAATTATTCCAACTCCGTAAGAACATTCATTCATTCATTCAACAAATATTTATCTTCCCTGTGGGTTAGTAAGTGTATTATTCTTTTAACCCTCATAAAGAGGAAATACATTACTTTTAATAAACTTTTAGGAAAAAAAACAGTCTTCACACTCAAGTTAACTAATCCTCTTATCTAATATGTGGAGTAGCATAATTGAGCTGACACAGAGCCCTCATTGTTTTTTTGGATTTTTTGTTGTTTGTTTGTTTGTTTGCCTTACTATTTAGATCTTTTTATTTAAAAGGTCTTGAAAAGATTTTTGTTATTATGAAGTTGTTTTTATTAATAGGATTTGGAATTCCTTAAATGCTAAAAATTCGGTTTCTATATTCTGTATTCCGCAAAACCACTGTTCTTTTGCTGAGTGTGAATTTTTATCTTACAAAAAAAAAAAACCCTGCAGATCCTGAAGACCATAGAGTTCACACAATAGCCTGGAGGATGGGCAGAGGTGGAGATTCAACTCTTTTAACATCCCAGCTTCTAGCTGGCTGATTTACGTACATTACAGAATTTTATATAATATCACATTTAATCCTTACTACTTAGTGTTACCATAAAAGTAGGGAAAGCAAATGTGGGGGAGGTTAATATTGTTGCACATTCCCCTAGTTGATCTGGCAGATACTTTTACCTATCTCGTGGCTTCAAGCTTCTAGTGCAAGAGTCATTGTTCCATGAGACTCTTTCTCTTTCATTTCTGTTGGTGAATGTTGAGAAATCTTAGAAACACCAGAACTCTGGATGAGGGGAGACCCATTCAGTTTGGTTACAGCAGATGGCAATTTGGTGCAGCAGCCACCATCCAGGAAAGGTGTGCTCCTCATTGCCAGGGCAGGAACCATGGAAGAATCATTTCCATTTTTAGAAATTATCAATTTTGTAGGTTAGTCTCAATCTGCAATATAATTCCATTTTTAGTAGAGGTTTGTTTTGCATCACATGATAGCCAACAGAGATCCCAGAGAGCTTTGTGGCATAAATAGAAAAAAAGCTAATATCGATTAATACAAACTGTCAAGAACAATACCAGAAACTTTTCCATCCATTATCACACAGCAATTATATAAGGTCGGTATTATTATTACTATTGTACAACCAGGGTAATTGAGACGCAAACAGACTAAGTAACTTGCCTAAGGTCCAAAAGCTACTTTATTAGATAGAAGCAATAAAATGTGAATGCAGGATTTTTCACATTTTCTAAATAGAACCAGCCCTTGCTCTTGCAGAATCCATGATAACTTTTTCACAGAACAGGTCATGTAGGGAAGGAGGCAGGTGGGTTAGGCAAGCAACTGAATGTGATTCCATTTGGTCAGATTGTGCTGCAAAGCAACCACAGGCATTCTCTTGGCTTCTAACAAATCTGTAAGGGGCCTGCATGGTAGTCACTGAATGTTGTAGCCCTAGCCCTGTGAGGGACAGATATAATTTGGCTACAGCAATAATAGTTCCCCATCCTTTAAGGTCAAAGAGACAAATGTAAAATATACTGGCATGAGTTTTCCCAGAGACTGGGTGAAGTAAACAGTGTTTTCATAGTTTCTGGATCATTTCTGAGGTGTGCCTTGCTAAATCTCCCAGTGTCAAGATTTGTCCAATATGAGGCTTAGAGTTTAGCCTTAAACCATTCACAAACACTTCTGAACCCGACTGGAAGTAGAAATGGCTTAAATATTTGAATGGGTTGGGGAGGGAAAAGGAAATAACAAAAGCAAATGCTAACTTTTTTTTTTTTTTGTCTTACCCTTCTAAGGGATTTGGCTCCGATCAAATTTGAGTTATTCAATTGTTTGTTTTGGTTCTTACTGAGTGCCTTTCCTGGAAAAAGCACAAAGGACTTTGTAGACCTTAAAGAAAATTCCTAAATGTAAACAGAAAATCTCTAAAACTGCTTTGGAAGGTCACTGACACATAAATATTACATGTACCTATAAAATCTAAAAGGAAAGGACACACATAAGAAAGAAAGAAAAAAAGTCCTGAAAACAAACACTCCACCAGAGCAAAATCAAAGGACTATTTGGAGGCGGGATGAAAAAGGAGTGAAGGATAGAAACCGGTCTGCCCTAGCCGCTGTCTTATTTCCCCTTGGCCAATTCAAAAGTCAGAGACTCCCGGGTTCTTATTTATCCAAATGAATGTACCCTTCAGGGTTAAAACTCTCTGCTTCCATCTCTCTTCACTTGCTGAGCCGCTAAAATTCTCCTGAGTGTTTGGATTGAGAAGAAGAGGTTCCTGTGGGAGATTAGAAACCGATACCCTTGAGAAAGGACAATAGGGAGCTGCCGACAGACTGGCTGATGAGGCCCGGCTCGGGTCCCCAGAGAGGTAGGACGGTGCAGTTAGAAGTAAAAGCCTTTGATGAGCTATGAGTTTTTTTCTGATCTGTGGGCAAAGGAAACCAGTGGACCAGAGAGGCATCTGAACACTGAACAGTCAGGAAGATGGAGATGGTCTGGCTCCCCTGCCAAATGCTCTGTGGCTCCAAGAAGCCATCTAGCCTTTTGCAGTTCAATTTTCTCAGCTGTTCATAGGAAGTAGACTGTGTTTGAATAGAAGACTGTTTATTTTCCTGTTATTTTTTTTAGCCAAAGATTTGAAGCCATTCAATCCTCTGATGAGTACTGTAGTGATGCCTGAACTAAGCAGGATTTTCTGTACTGCATTACAAATTTTGCAATCTGAATGAGGTTTTTTTTTCTTATAGTACTGCAGAAATTGAACCTTCTCAGAGGAGCCTGGAAACTCTAAATTTTTCTCTCTGTTTCTTTTCCTTTGCCCCTACATCCCCTGCCAGGTATGACTCTGGCAAACAGCATTCTGTAAACTTGCTTGGGTCAGGGAAAGAAGCTGTGGCATGTGCTACTGTGGGAGCAGGGAGAGGGCAGAGTCTCCCCTTCAAGGAAAGGATGGGCCCCATTCAGCCAGGCCTCCTGGCTCCTCATCTACCCGGAGATAAGTCAGGCAGAGAGGTTAAAAGATAAAGGAATCTGGTAGGGTGCAGTGGCTCACACCTATAATCCTAGCATTTGGGGAAGCCAAGATGGACAGATCGCTTGAGCCCAGGAGTTTAAGACCAGCCTGGGCAACATGGGGAAACCCCATCTCTGCAAACAAACACACATACACTCACACAATTAGCCAGGCATGATAGTGCACCCCTGTACTCTGAGCTACCCGGGAGGCTAAGGTGGTAGGATTACTTGTGCCCGGAAAGTTGAGGCTGCAGTGAGCTGAGCTCATGTCACTGCACTCCAGCCTAGGTGACAGAGTGAGACCCTATCTCAAAAAAAGAAAAAAAGATGGAGGAGTCTGAGAATGGGGGCGAGGAAGAGCCAAGGCAGTCCAGGAGTGGGAGATGTAGCCAAAACCTGGATGGCCCCCAGGGGTCAAACTCCTGCAGCTCCTGGCTGCTGTAAGGAACATTGCGAGGGAAAGCAGCACTGGCCCAGCTCTCCAAAGCTGATGGCTCTATTTTACTTCTCAATTTACCCTCATCTCTTGCCAGCTTCTCTGCTTTTTCACTTCCAGACAATTCATCTCTCCATTTTTCTTTCCAGCCAAAGTAGTTGCTGAATATACTGAAACGGGATTACATTCTCTGGGCCTGTCCCTTTTGCCAGCAACACGCTTCCATCTAAAAGCCCTGCTGTAGTCTGGCTTCCCTTTTAAATTCTCTGTTCTTCCAAAATGTCACCACACTTCATGCTAAAATATCCTCAATAACTTTTCCACTCACTGCTTAAAGCCATTGTCTCACAACACTTCTGAGCTCACCATTCTGTTAACATGGGCCGGAATCACCAGTGATGTCATTTAATCCAGTGACCTTCGCCAAGTCTTCATCCCCTTTAATTTCTCTGGAGCCTTTGATATTCTTAACCACTATCTTGAAATATTTTTTTTTCCCCTTGGCTTTCCTCCTATGTCCTTCCCATACTTCCTCACTAGTTCTTTTAATTCCCTTAATGGGAGCATCCTCTGACATCCTTCAGTCCTCCTTTCCCTCTCATTCTCTGGCGCTGATTTCATCCTCTGGCATTGCTCTAGCTCCCCCTTGAGTATAATGATTTCTCAACCTGGAGGGACCAATGTCAAGTTATAAAATTCTTGCCGCCAAAATCCTGCCACCCAAAAGTCCATACTCTCTAGGCCTAGCTTACCTTCCCAGCCATGCTTTTCTCTTATTTCAGGAAGGTAGTCTGATACACTTCAAAGAGCCAGAGGCAAAGAGATATGATTACAAATCTTGGCTCCACTGTCAACTGGCCACAAGATCTTAAGCAAATAACTAACTTCTGTGAATCTTTAATTTTCTCATCTGTAAAGCAAGGATAAGAATAGTACTTAAAAGGGATATATTTTACACTTCAAGATAATGTGTCTGGTACCTCACAGGTATTTAAGAGCTAGAAATTACTATTATTGTTGTTAAACTGATGAGTACAGGTCTTTTTTTTAACTTCTATTTTCAGTTAAGGGGTACAAGAGCAGGTTTGTTATGTCAGTAAACTTGTGTCATGGGCATTTGTGGTACAGATTATTTCATCACCCAGGTCTTAAGCCTAGTACTCACTAGCTATATTTGCTGATCCTCTCCTCATGACCTCCACCCTCTGAAAGGCCCCAGGGTGTGTTGTTCCCCTCTGTGTGTCTATGAGAACAACATTTAGCTCTCACTTAAATATTAGAGCATGTGGTACTTGGTTTTCTGTTCCTGTGTTACTTTGCTAAGGATAATATTCTCCAGCTCCAACCATGCCCCTCCAAAGACATGATCTCATTCTTTTTTATGTCCACGTAGTATTCTATGGAGTATATTATATATACCACATTTTCTTTATCCAGTCTTTCATTGATGGGCATTTAAGTTGATTCCATGCTTTTGCTATTGTGAATAGTGCTGTAGTGAACATACATGTGCATGTGTCCTTATAGTAGACTGATTTATATTCCTTTGGGTATATACTCAGGATTTAAATTGCTGGATGAAATGGTATTTGTGTCTTTAGATCTTTGAGGACTCGTCACACTGCCTTCCACAATGGCTGAACTAATTTATACTCCTACAAACAGTGTATAAGGATTCCTTTTTCTCTGCAACCTTACTAGCATCTGTTGTTTTTTGACCTTTTAATAATGGCCATTCTGGCTGATGTGAGACAGTATCTCATTGTGGTTTTGATTTGCGTTTCTCAAATAATTAGTGATATTGAGCTTTTTTTCATATGTTTGTTGGCCACATGTATATCTTCTTTTGAAAAGTGTCTGTTCATGTCCTTTACCTACCTTTTAATAGGGTTGTTTTCTTCTTATAAATTTATTTAAGTTCCATATACATGCTGGATATTAGACCTTTGTCGGATGCACAGTTTGCAAAATTTTTCTCCCATTCTGTAGGTTTTCTGTTACTCTGTTGATAGTTTCTTTTGCTGTCCAGAAACTCCTTAGTTTAACTGGATCTCATTTGTCAAATTTTGCTCTTGTTGTGATTGCTTTTGGTGTCTTCATCATGAAATCTTTGTCTGTGCCTATGTCCTGCATGGTATCACTTACATTGTCTTCCAGGATTTTTATAATTTTGGATTTTGCTTTTTTTTTTATTTAATTGAGATGGAGTCTCGCTTTGTCACCCAGGCTACAGTACAGTGGAGAAATCTCAGCTCACTGCAACCTCCACCTCCTAGGTTTAAGCAGTTCTCATGCTTCAGCCTCCCAAGTGGCTGGGACTACAGGTGTGTGCCATCACGCCTGGCTAATTTTTGTCTTTTTTTGTAGAGATGAGGTTTCACCATGTTTCCCAGGCTGGTCTCAAACTCCTGGCCTCAAGTGATCCACCTGCCTCATCCTCCTAAAGTGCTGGAATGACAGGCATGAGCCACTGGGGTTTTACATTTAAGTTTTTGATTCATCTTGAATTAATTTTTCTACATGGTGTAAGGAAAGGGTCCAGTTTCAATCTTCTGCATAAAGCTAGCCAGTTATCCCAGAACCATTTATTTTAATAGGGAATCCTTTCTCCATTGATGCTTTTTGTCAGGTTTTTCAAAGGACAGGTAGTTGTAGGCATGGAGTCTTATTTCTGGGTTCTCTATTCTGTTCCATTGGTCTGTGTGTCTGTTTCTGCACCAGTACCGTACTCTTTTGGTTACTGTAGCCCTGTAGTATAGTTTGAAGTCAGGTACCATGATGCCTCCAAGCTTTGTTCTTTTTGCTTAGGATTGCCTTGGCTCTTTTTTGGTTCCATATGAATTTTTAAATAGTTTTCTCTAGTACTGTGAAGAATATAAATGGTAGTTGAATAGGAATAACATTTAATCAGTAAATTGATTTGGGCAGCATGGCCATTTTAATGATATTGATTCTTCCTATCCATGAGCATGGAATGTTTTTTCATTTGTTTGCGTCATCTCTGATTTCTTTGAGCAGTGGTTTAACTACAGATCTTTTAATGAGTCAAATGCTGTGCACACGTAGGATACTGTGGGTTGGGAGGAAGGTATAGGATCCAGAAATGCACGACATTAACTGGGGTGAGGACACAGGCAAGAGAATCCCAGCAAAGATGATAGAGGCAGCTCTTTGGACAGCTCTTGTATTCCTTGCATCCATCCTGTTAGCATACATTCTCCTGCTCCACACCCTGCTTACACCCTGGATAAATTCCATCAGGGTGGAGAAGCTCTGATAGTGAGGGCTGGGAGGCTGTTCAGTACATAACCTCAGCTTAAACCAATGTCTATAGAAACTCTATTTCTGGGAAAAACAAGTATTATAAATGAATATATTATAAATTGGCATCATAAGTGGACTAAAGTACTTCATTATTTCAATAGAATCTTTATAATAACCCTTTGAAGTAGGTACTAAGTCTGATTTTTAGGGTGAAAAATCTGAGGCTTCAGATTCAGAGTTGGCCCAAAGTCATACAATTATTAAGTGACAGCCAAAACTTGAACCCAGGTCTTCTCAGGTGCAGAGCCCAGTGCTTTTCTATTTCCCTCTACTGCCTTTATTTTCAGGCTAACTGAAATATATGAGCTCAAGTTATGAGTATGGGATGGCTCAAGCTGACATTACAATTACTGGCATCTGTTCTGTCTATTTCCAGGCAGAATAGAACCTCTCCCATTGGCATTATAAAGTAACTCCACCACAGAATCAACCCTGCTCACCACCAAACATTCAAGCTAATTATCAGAAAGTTACATTATAAAGAAAAGAAATGCTTCTGAAGTTAAATCACTTCCAGAGAAGTGCAGCTGAACTCTGAGCAAATGTGGCAAAATATTGGTTGAAACTCCCTCTAGAATTTGATTGCATAAGCCAGAAGGCACTTAATTCGGCTGTAGTCTTTGAAAATGTCCATAACCTCCCAAAACAAAATGGCTGTGGTCTCTAAGCTTTTAAAATGTAATCATTTCCATTTATGAGTAGAGTCAGTTGTTTCACAATTCTAACGCTGTTTACCTAAGAACCAGTAAAATGCACAAGAAAGGAAAATAGGTTTTGGAGTCAAGCAGGTCCATGTTAACAGCCAAGTCCAGGTACTAAGAAATCTCACAGTCATATACTCTCCAGGGCTCTCGTGCCCAATTCAGGCGAAGGTTGCCATGGACAGGTTTTGTTCATTTATCCCAGACAAACAGTAGAGACAGCTGAGCATCAACAGAGTGAGGTCTAACTAAAAAACCAGAGCGCTCTTATACCTTGAGCATTTCACTTTTACATCAATGGTCCTCATGCTTTTAAGATGTCGAGTCCTCTGAGGATCAGATGGAAACTCTGCCTCTTCTTCCCAGAAAACACTGCAACTCTGGCGTTAGACATACTTGGATTTGAATCTTGGCATCACCACTTAATAGTTGTGCTTTTTTAGGCAAGCTACTTAACCACTGAATGCCTTAATGTCTTTATCTATAAAATGGGGCAGTCCTAATATGAATCTCACAGGATTGTGATGAGGATTAAATGGGTTGACGCATTAAGCACTTATGTCAGAGAACAGACAAGGGAGTGTAGTGTAGTCATTAGCAAGGCAGGCTCTGGTGTCTGAATTGACCACCTACCACCTGTGAGACCACTTAACTGACCTGTTCTTTGGTTTTTCCATCTGAAACATAGGTATGAGTCATAGTTACCAATCTTGTGTGGTTGGTGTGAGGATGAAAGGGGCTAATATGTGTAAAGTACTTACAGCCTAACCTATACGCATTCAAAAAATCATAGCCATTATTAGGATCTCAGTGTCTGGTGCATGGCAGATATTTAATACATGGTAGGTGTTACTAAATTCAGATTACAGATATCCAGGATAGGAGTCATGTCTTCTCTCTTCATGGTTCTTTCAGGTCCCTCATATAGTAGTCTGTATGCATATTGTGTTTACAGTATATTGTGTATACAGTATCAGTTGACTGATCCAACCAGCTATTAAAATATATCCTAAATGATTGGCTCTAATTGAAACTAAAGGAAACTGGTGATATAGCCCAAGCTACAGAAAGATATATCGAAACCTTAAATCATGAATTTCACTAAGATAGCAGCCATACAGTATATAAACCTGATAAATGCTGGTTAATGGTTCTTGTATTTTTCTCTACCTGACATTTCCAAAGCATCTTTTCAAGAAGTGTATTGTTTTCTCTCACTCAGGTAAGTTTTAATTGCCCAACCAGTTTCTTCAGACACACTGTGGTCATTCATCCTGCAGAGAGAAGGGACCCAGATCACTAAGGATCCAGACTTGACTGATCCAGAAAACTACGTCTATTTAGTCCAAGGCCTCTCAAATGTGAGGCCTCTAGGCCAGCAGAAGCCTCATCAACTGAGAACTGTCAGAAATGGACAATCTCAGACCCATACAGGAACTCTGGTGGTAGAGCCTAGCAATTTGTGTTTTAACAAGTCCTCCAGGTGGCACTGAAGCCTGCTCTGATGTAGACTATGCTGGTCAGTACTTGAGATTCAGGAAGCAAGTCAGCCCATAGGGAATACAGATCTGAGAGAAAACTGTGCTTCCAAAGAGAAAAAGGACTGGGATAGCCCTTCTATTATCAAAAATACTCCTCTGATTTCAATAGGACTATGGTCTGCTCATGATTCCTCTGATGGGGCGTATTAGTCTGTTTTCACACTGCTGATAAAGACATACTCAAGACTCGGAAGAAAAAGAGGTGGAACTGGGACTTACAGTTCCATATGGCTGGGGAGACCTCACAATCATGGCAGAAGGCAAGAAGGAGCAAGTTACATCTTACATGGATGGCGGCAGGCAAAGAGAGAGCTTGTGCAGGGAAATCCCCCCTTATAGAACCATCAGATCTCATGAGATTTATTCACTATCATGAGAACAGCATGGGAAAGACCTGCTCCCATAATTCAATAACCTCCCACTGAATCCCTCCCACAACACGTGGGAATTCAAGATGAGATTTGGGTGGTGACTCAGCCAAACATATCATTCCACCTTTGGCCTCTTTCAAATCTCATGTCCTTACATTTTAAAACCAATCATGCCCTCCCAACAGACCCCCAAAGTCTCAACTCGTTTCAGAATTAATGCAAAAGTCCATAGTCCACAGTCTCATCCAAGACAAGGCAAGTCCTTTCTGCCTATGAGCCTGTAAAATCAAAAGCAAGTTAGTTACTTCTCAGATACAATGGGGGCATAAGCATTGGATAAATACAGCCAAAACAAATGTTATGGCTCTCTTATTCTCTCTTATTCCAAATGGGAGAAATTGGCCCAAACAAAGGGGCTATAGGCCCCATGCAAGTCGGAAACCTAGCAAGGTAATCAAATCTTAAAGCTCCAGGGCCGGGCGCAGTGGCTTAAGCCTGTAATCCCAGCACGTTGGGAGGCCGAGGCGGGTGGATCACGAGGTCAAGAGATCGAGACCATCCTGGTCAACATGGTGAAACCCCGTCTCTACTAAAAATACAAAAAATTAGCTGGGCATGGTGGCGTGTGCCTGTAATCCCAGCTACTCAGGAGGCTGAGGCAGGAGAATTGCCTGAGCCTAGGAGGCGGAGGTTGCGGTGAGCCAAGATCGCGCCATTGCACTCCAGCCTGGGTAAGGAGAGTGAAACTCTGTCTCAAAAAAAAAAAAAAAAATCTTTAAGCTCCAAAATGATCTCCTTTGACCTCATGTCTCACATCCAGGTCATCCTGATGGAAGAGTTGCATCAGATACCTCTGCCCCTTTGGCTTTGCAGGGTATAGTCCCCTTCCTGTGCTCATAGGGTGGTGTTGAGTGTCTGAGGCTTTTCCAGGCTCACAGTGCAAGCTGTTGGTGGATCTACCATTCTGGGGTTGAGGACAGTGGCCCTCTTCTCACAGCTCCCCTAGGCAGTGCCCAGTAGGGACTTGGTATGGGGGCTCCAACCCCACATTTCCTTTCCATACTTCCCTAACAAACAGAGGTTCTCCATGAGGGCTCTGCCCCCACAGCAAACTTCTCCCTGGCATTTCCACACAGCCTCTGAAATCTAGGAGAGATTCTCAAACCTCAATTCTTGACTTCTGTACACCCACAGGCTCAATACCACATGGAAGCTGCCAAGGCTTGGGACTTCCACCTTATGAAGCCACAGCATGAGCTGTACCTTGGCCCTTTTTAGTCAGAGCTAGAGTGGCTGGGACTCAAGGCACCAAGTCCCTAGACTGCACACAGCAGAGGGACCCTGGGCCCAGCCCACAAAACCATTTTTTCCTCCTAAACCTCTGGGCCTGTGATGGGAGGGGTTGCCATGAAGACTTCTGACGTGCCTTGGAGGCATTTTCCCCATTGTCTTCGTGATTAACATTTGGCTTCTGGCTACTTATGCAAATCTGCAGCCAGCTTGAATTTCTCTTCAGAAATTGGGATTTTATTTTCTATTGCATTGTCAGGCTGCAAATTCTCCAAACTTTTATGCTTTATTTTCCTTTTAAAACTGAATGCCTTTGTTTTCCTTTTAAAACTGAATGTTTTCCTTTTAAAACTGAATGCACCCAAGTCACATCCTGAATACTTTGCTGCTTAAACATTCCTTCTGCCATACACTCTAAGTCTTATCTCTCAAGTTCAAAGTTCCACAAATTTCTAGGGCAGGGGCAAAATGTTGCCAGTCTCTTTGCGAAAACATGACAACAGTCACCTTTGCTTCAGTTCCCAACAAGCTCTTCATCTCCATCTGAGACCACCTCAGCCTGGATTTCATTGTCCATATCATCATCAGCATTGTGGTCAAAGCCATTCAACCAGTCTCTAGGGAGTTCCAAACCTTCCTATATTTTCCTGTCTTCCTCTAAGCCCTCCAAACTGTTCCAACTTCTGCCTGTTACCCAGTTCCAAAGTCACATCCACATTTTCAGGTATCTTTTCAGCAGCATCCCACTCTACTGGTAACAATTTACTATATTAGTCAATTTTCACACTGCTGATAAAGACACAACTGAGACTGGTAAGAAAAAGAGGTTTAATGGACTTACAATTCCACATGACTGGGGAGGCCTCACAATCATGGCAGAAGGCCAGGAGGAGCAAGTCACATCTTACATGGATGTCAGTTTGCAAAGAGAGAGCTTGTGCAGGGAAACTCCCCCTTATAGAACCATCAGATCTCATAAGACTTATTCACTATCATGAGAACAACATGGGAAAAATCTGCCCCCATGACTCAGGTCCCTCCCACAACACACATGAATTCAAGATGGGATTTGAGTGGGGACACAGCCAAACCATATCATGGAGCAAGCACAAATGCCATGTGAAACCTGCTATTCTTCTGCAGACACTTGGATCCAACTAGAATCAGCTTCAAAAGAATAGTATAGATTTGAAAAGGGGCAGCAGTCAGCCTTGGGACATTAGAACATGCGGAGTGAACTGACCTTGAGTGACAGGGACCACAGGGGGACGTCTGGGGCTGACTTTTGAATGTGGGTCCTGTTTTAGCACCTACTGTTGTTAAAGCCCCCTTTCTGTCCCACAGAACCACCCTGGGCTCGATTTCCTCCACCCTAATGTAGGTCTGTTCTTTATCTGTGTGTCTACTTCAAGTTGGACTCAAAAGTAGAGCAATCTTATGGCATTATGTTGGAGGCAAAACGTGACAGCAGGCGTCATGTTGCATATAAATGTTGGTGGCCATCACAAAATCCTATAGTAATCACTTTCATAAAGTGAGCAGGAAATAGCAAATTAGTAGTAGGCTGCTTCACCAGGTGTCATTTCAAATATATTGTCACCTAAGGTATAACTTCCCAAAGATGGAAGGAAATAAAACTACTAAGTCTGCCCTCCCTATTCATCTACAGCCACCAAAGTAATTACAGTTTTTAAAAACTCTACTCATGGTTCATTGCTTTCATATCTAAAGCTAAGAGATCTAAAAGATCCCCCACATTCCCACTTAGCAGTCATCACTAAGGTGAAAAAAGCCACCAGTATCAGCATGGTCTCTCTTATCAGCAGTTTAGACAGTACTACATTTTTCCCATCTGACTCACATCTAAATGACTCGCATCTAAAATGTTTTTGCTTCATTTTCCTTCTGCAAAGAGCTTATTTAAACTCTAATACCACTGCTTTTCAAAATTTTCTAAAGAAAGAGGCATCTTGGAACAATATATCAACTTCTGCATCAACTTTTATTTTATATAATAATTTTATATAATTTTTTAAAGGCAGATGCATGTTTACTTTGAGAAGTAAAAATGTTAACATTGAAACTGAAAGCCTGTTTCAGTTTTAAGGTACTTAATTGCCTTACAGCATATAATAAACTGAGGCCATCTTGTCCTTCAACTAATGGAGGGAGTGATAAAGAGATAGGAGCCCAGGACTCTATTCATTCCAGTTTTCCTTTGTACTTGGTTTACTTTGGCACCATGCCTCATGTGTATTTTACACTTCTTTACATTTTGTACATCCCTGTATGACAAACACTTGTCAAACAAAAACTAAACAGATTTATAACCCCTTAACTTGAAATGAGCCAAAATTGAACTGCCACAACTTTATGACTTCATTTTCTTTCATAGTTTTCCACTACATTCGTTCAAACAGACAAACCCCACTTGAGGTCAAGCAGAGGTCATTTCACTTTCATTACTAAAATATAATTTACAATATGCCAGACCTAAACAAGTTTAGCCTAAAGGGTTTGTATAATGTAAACCATCTGTTCCTCAACAATACAGCTAATTTCCTGCCGTCACTGTACAGTCTACTGACTGCTTCTTTAAAGGTTTTTATGATTTTTTAACTAGTTCAGGATTTATGTAAAATTTGAAAATGAGTCTATAGTTAGGACTCATTTGTACCAAGTAACTTGAGCACCTTAAAAATGCAAATCACTGTGGAAATTGTTCCCCTGAAACCAAGTTAGGAGAATTTTTTTCTGGGCACTTCTTTGCTGGACTGCACAGGTGTCTGAAGGGAAGGTTTTTGTGGACTCTGCCATTTTAGATGCTTTCCATGCTTCTTTGCAAAGCAAAACCCCCAAATTTAGTTTTCAGTAGCTCTAGTAAATGATTTCTTGGAGAAGGCTTGGGATTATATGCTATATGGCCCACTGGGTATTGGTGAGATAGGGCAAGATATACCTTGGGGTAAAATCTGCTTTCTTTCATGTGTGAACAGGGAGAAAAAACAATTGTAATTCTGTAGAGTGACCACATACTGAAGGCCAACCCCCTAGCCCTGCAAGGTGGCAGGCCTCAAGCTGAGCCTCCAGAGACATTCGGCTTCATGCTGGGATTGCTGGCCAGCAGGCTTCTCTGGTTTCAAACAGAATGCTGTGGCCCCACACAGAGAGCCTTGGAGTTGCAAGTGGCTCTTTCTGTTCTCCTAAACATTCCTGATACTTTCTTTAGCCCCTTTCTCCATCTGTAAAATGGCAACAGTAAGAGTTCTTTTTCCAAAGGCAAAAATATGAGAAGACATTCGCTTACCTCAGTGGAGGGGAATGCAGCTAGCCTTCTTAGCCATGAAGCCCCAAGGCCATTGTGCAGTGCTGGTGCCAAGGCCCTGGCCAGCTCTTCCTCTTTTCCCACCTCCAAAAGTTTGGCTGCCTTGCTTCCTTTTTCTGTCTGCTACCATCCACTGTTCCACATGAGTTCTTGCTGCCTACACCTTCATTCACATCTCAGAGGAGCCAGCCACAGGCCACTCAACTTCTCACCCACCCTCAAGCTCCAAAACAAATTATCTGTCATTTTTAAAGGATGATTTTTTTTTTAAACTTAACAACTACAGGAGAACAGAGAAAGATTAACAGGAAGAAATTTAAACACTCTGGAACTACTTAAGGCTTAAATGGATCTAAATCATTTGCATTACTTTACTTCCTGGATGACTTTCCTAATAAGGATAATAAGAATGATTTAAAGAGCACTTATTAGATAGGAATTACTTTCATATATCGTTGTATTTAATCCCTACTGCAACAGTGCAAGATAGTATATTATTTCATAGATATGGGAACAGGTTCAGAAAAGTTAAGAAATTCACCCAAGGTCAGTGATTAATATATAAGACCTATCCCACAGGATCATGGTGTTAAATAAGTTAATATTTGCTAAGTGCTTAGAACAGTATCTGGCACAAAGTTCTATGTAAGTATTAACTATTATTAATAGAAAGCAGTGGATTCAAAATGCAAACCCAGACTTATAGGAGTCCAAAGCTCATTTGGTTTGAATTACACCATACTGCCTATGGATTCGTTTCAAGCAGTGAGGGAGGAGAGGATATTGGGTTTCTAACTCCTCATTATACCAGTCTAATATTCCATGAGTTTACTTCCTAATTCCCATTTTCCACAAAGAAGCTTTAGTACTCAGTCCCTTAACCTCTGTCTCCAAGAGCCTAGAGGTCTTGTTTAGGTCAAAAAGTAAGTGATATCTACTATGTCATTCAAGGGACCTTCACCTAAAATGGATTTATTTACATCATTAGGAAAAGTTCTGATGGAAATCCCCAATCTTAACAGCATGCAGAAAAAATTCACCTTGGGTTACTCTTGCCAGCAAAAGTAAAATCATCTGAGTGCTACAAGACAAAAAAGGAGTATTGGTTCAACTGGTTACCTTTCTCATCACTCACACCTTGCCCTCTGAAAGGATTTGCACTAGCACCCATGAGAATATAGACCCTGAAAGCAAAAGGAAAAATGGTGGATGGACTTGTAATTGCAAAAGATATTTTCTAATTCAGTGAGATGGGAATATTCTCCTGTTTTTTCAAAAATTTAATTATTTGATTTTGAGCATTGGTAATATATTCACCTGGATCAAAAATTTTAAAGCATAAAGAAGCATGAAGTATAAAATCGCTTACCTGTGCCCTCCTTTCCCTCGTTTCTACTTCCATACCCCCAATAATCAGTGCTCTCTGTTTCCCAAGTATCCTTTCATCGTTTCTTTATGTTTATACAAAGAAATATATTTCACGTGTTCTTTTTCTCCTTCTCTCTTACACAAAAGCAGCACCCAGCATTAACTGTTTTGTTGCTTTTTATTTTTAGCTGAGCAAAAGGATTTTGCAGACCTTTCCATACCAGTACATAGAAAACATCCTCATTCTTTTTTACAAATGTAAAATATTCTATTTACTAGCTCCACCATGATTGATTTAATGTGTTCTCTATGGGGACATGGAGGTCATTTATAATCTTTTGCTATTACAAGCAATACTACATTGAACAGAACTAGATCAATAAGCTTTAATTTACTGAAAGTTTAAAGCAACACATTACCATGACTTTCAGCACAAGTAAATTTTCTAAAATGCATTTCCAAATATAGACCTCAGAAAAATCTGCTTCGATGAACAAATAAGACCAATTTATAATGAGACAGATTATTTGCGTAGAAGAATTAATGTTCCAAAGAAGAATCAATGTTCCAAAATCTCCCATCCAAATGTGTCCTTTTAAGTGGGTATTTTGCTGCAAGTTTATTTACACTTACAATTAGGTTAGTGGGCATTTGCCCTGGAAAATAACAGCCTAGAACAAATCTAATCATCATGAATTCTAAATTAGTAGGGTTTGGATAAGAGAATTATTTTTTATAACCAAATTTTCTAAACTGTTGATTTAAACTCTGTACAGAGAACTCTGGATTTCATATATATTTCAACATTGTCAGTTTCAATTAGAATTTTCAGGCTAGTATTCTTTTAAAACAAAATAAGAATTTGAAGGGTGGGGATTATTTGAAAAATCAGTTTTATGTAAAATGCATTGTTTTTATTACTTTCTAACAAATGAAACATCAGACTAAATTTGAGGTAATTTTTAAAATAGTAAAAACCTATGACATTATAGACATTTGCTTGCCAAGATCAAGTGTCATGATTCAATACTTATTTTCATTGCGAGCTAGATGCCTTTACCTGTCTGTGTTAGGTTCAAGTAATAAACAACCTACTTGCTTAGCCCTGGGAATATACATTGGTATGAAGTGCAGTGCTTTCAATAAGATTTCCCTTGAAATCTGGTTGTGAGGACAAAATGCATGCATAAAAAGAACAGAAACATCACATTGATGATAATAAAAAAAGTTAAATCAAACTTAGCATGGACCGGACGTAGGTCTAAATATTAACTCATTAAAAATTTGCAATAACATGGTAAGTACAATTATTATCCCGTTTTATAGATGAAGGAATCAAGGCACAAAGTTAAATGTTGTATCCAGGGTCACACAGCTGGTAAGTGGAGAAGGCAGGATTCCAATTCAGACCGTCTGGCTACAGAGGCCACGTGTGTAATCAGCCACCACACTGCTTTGTGTCTGTGGTGGCATTCACAGTAAAGGCAAAAGAGTCTAGCAAAGAAATGACCGTAGTGGTCAGGCAAGGTTTTGGGGGAAGTGGGGCCTGCAACAGGCTTTTTAGAAAAGAAAGGATTTCAGACCTTCCCATCTCTATAGTGAGTACTTTAGAAGGACAATCTTTTGTTTTGGTTTCTCTGACTTTTAGCACAATAAGTATTCTAAGAATGATAGAATATTGGAGGAACAAAAGTATTGGGCAAGAATGTAAATGGTTTCAGGAGTGGACATTGAGTAAACCTATTTAACTAAAGTGATGCTATCACATGGAGAAGTAGCAAGAGATCATGTCAGGAAAGCGAGTTAGGACCAGATTACAAATGCTCTAAGTACCAGGCGGTAGCCTCTGCCGTAGTGCTTCTGACACCCTAATCTTCACAGAAATCACAGGGGTCTTGTTAAATGCACATGCTGATTCAGTAGGTCTGAGATGGACCCAAGAGTCTGCATTTGCAGTAAGTTTGGGTGATGCTGACGGTGCTGGTCCTCAGACCACAGTTTGAGTATCAAGACTCTAGGCAGCAGCAAGAAACCATTTTGGGTCTGAGTTGAGGGAAAGGGATAGGGGAGTGATGGAAAGTTGCCTATGGCACCTCCTTTGAGTTGCAGCCAACAATTTGAAGGATATATAGACCTACAATATTTTATTTAATTTGTTTATAGAACCTTTTTCTATATGCCCCATCCCTCCTTTCCGATGTGAAGCTGTCTTGCCTGAAGAAATGTTTTAAACCACCTTATTCCTGTCTTTCATACAGAGCAAGGCTAAAGAGCTGCCTCTCTCTGCTGTACGTTTTATGGAAGAACTGGGTGAGTGTGCCTTTGGAAAAATCTATAAAGGCCATCTCTATCTCCCAGGCATGGACCATGCTCAGCTGGTTGCTATCAAGACCTTGAAAGACTATAACAACCCCCAGCAATGGACAGAATTTCAACAAGAAGCCTCTCTAATGGCAGAACTGCACCACCCCAATATCGTCTGCCTTCTAGGTGCCGTCACTCAGGAACAACCTGTGTGCATGCTTTTTGAGTATATGAATCAGGGAGATCTCCATGAGTTTCTCATCATGCGATCCCCACACTCTGACGTTGGCTGCAGCAGTGACGAAGATGGGACTGTGAAGTCCAGCCTGGACCATGGAGATTTTCTGCACATTGCAATTCAGATTGCAGCCGGCATGGAATACCTGTCTAGTCACTTCTTTGTCCACAAGGACCTTGCAGCTCGCAATATTTTAATCGGAGAGCAACTTCATGTAAAGATTTCAGACTTGGGGCTTTCCAGAGAAATTTACTCCGCTGATTACTACAGGGTCCAGAGTAAGTCCTTGCTGCCCATTCGCTGGATGCCCCCTGAAGCCATCATGTATGGCAAATTCTCTTCTGATTCAGATATCTGGTCCTTTGGGGTTGTCTTGTGGGAGATTTTCAGTTTCGGACTCCAGCCATATTATGGATTCAGTAACCAGGAAGTGATTGAGATGGTGAGAAAACGGCAGCTCTTACCATGCTCGGAAGACTGCCCCCCCAGAATGTACAGCCTCATGACAGAGTGCTGGAATGAGATTCCTTCCAGGAGACCAAGATTTAAAGATATTCACGTCCGGCTTCGGTCCTGGGAGGGACTCTCAAGTCATACCAGCTCTACTACTCCTTCTGGGGGAAATGCCACCACACAGACAACCTCCCTCAGTGCCAGCCCAGTGAGTAATCTCAGTAACCCCAGATATCCTAATTACATGTTTCCAAGCCAGGGTATTACACCACAGGGCCAGATTGCTGGTTTCATCGGCCCGCCAATACCTCAGAACCAGCGATTCATTCCCATCAATGGATACCCAATACCTCCTGGATATGCAGCGTTCCCAGCTGCCCACTATCAGCCAACAGGTCCTCCCAGAGTGATTCAGCACTGCCCGCCTCCCAAGAGTCGGTCCCCAAGCAGTGCCAGTGGGTCGACTAGCACTGGCCATGTGACTAGCTTGCCCTCCTCAGGATCCAATCAGGAAGCAAATATTCCTTTACTACCACACATGTCGATTCCAAATCATCCTGGTGGAATGGGTATCACTGTTTTTGGCAACAAGTCTCAAAAACCCTACAAAATTGACTCAAAGCAACCATCTTTGCTGGGAGACTCCAATATTCATGGACACACCGAATCTATTATTTCTGCAGAACTGTAAAATGTAAATGTGGTATGCAGGACAAACTAGACAGCCGTAGAAAAGATTTCTATTCAAATGTTTTTATTAAAGTAAGGTTCTCATTTAGCAGACATCGCAACAAGTATCTTCTGTGAAGTTTGACTGTGTCTTACCAAGCAGGACAGACACTAGCCAGAAAACAAAAAAAAATGAAAATATTGTGGGATATGCACTCCATTGGAGTGCATGACATGGCATTGGGACTGGAACATGTGGTTTCAAGTACTGAAAACTGCAAACCAGTGAAGAGGAAAAGAACCTTGTGATTAAATGTAAAACCAAAAGTCAAATGGTGCTTTGTGTTTTAGCCTTCAGTCACCACGACTGGTCTCTCCCCCAAATGTATATACACCATAGCATTTGTCTACCTGCTGTCTTTTCTTCAGGACAGATATTCAGGAATTATATTGATTCAGTTAAGACTCTGTGCATGTTCTTATGGAAGTGATGTTCAGAATCAATGAAGAAGCTTCAGGCCAAATTTGAAACCCTGGAGGGAAACGAGCCATAACACAAGTATAACGAACCCTGAAGCCTTCCATGTCATTGGGCTTCTTTGGGAAGGTGTAGAGTGTGCCTTTTTGTGAATCCTCCTGTGATCCTGAGGGTCTTTCCCACAGTTTCTCACAGCATATTTACATAGCCCTTGAAATAACACAGGGCATCAGACCATAAGAAGGCTAGATGTGGATGCTAGAATTGATTGTTGCTTGATAGTTCACTTTGCTGGATTAGGAATGAGGCACCAAAGGAAGCACCGTGAGGAAAATGGCCCCACAGCCTAGATCAGCATCTGTGGGATCCCATGGGGACAGCCCCCAAAGGAGTTTTCTGGAACCAGTAACACTGAAAAATAAGTGTGTGGCTACAGATGAGCACAATCACCCCTTGCAACTCCCTGTTTACAAGTTGTCCGAAGCATTGGGGTGCTTATGGTCAACGGACTCTAGGGAAGTAGGAAACTCCATGATGATACCAATGTCTAGTAATTTTAGTTTCTCTCCCTTTTGTTTCTGTGCTAGAAATGTTCACAGCTTTGATTCCAGCCCCCAAAATTATAACAGTATATTCATACAGTTAGTTGGAATCCAAAGGCAATGACTTCTATTTTGCAAAATATGATGGTCTTCCTACAAAACAAGTACTGAGTTCTCATTTCAAAAGTTACCAAGAACTGAATTCTTTAACTAGCAAACAGAAACAACATGATCATTTTTGCCTCAGTGGGATGTTTCATATGTGCATCTCATGGCATTTACCTGCCAACCATCTTTGCCAAGTTTAGAATTCTTATGGGTTTCAAGTTCTATATAGAAAGTAATTTTATTTTTGATTTTTCTGTTGTTAAAAAAAAAACTTCTTTATTCTAAGAACAATGTCTCAAAGTTTCATTTTTATTTCAAAGGTATAGGAGACTTGTAAAGAGACTTACAGGATATAAAAGTAGTTCCTGGAAATGATATTTGATAAGGAAAATATAAGATAATTAAAAACACATTGATGTTTTCATTTTTTAATACAACTAGCCTGAGTAATCAAGAAAATATGTTTACCAAAATGCATTGCAATTTTCCCAAACCTGAGTCTTCAGATAGCAATCATGAACTTACAGGTACTGTGAACTCAAAGAATTGGCTATATTCAGATTTCTGGAGATAAATTAAGACATATTTTTGTGGCATAAATAAGCTGATTCAGAAGTTACATTTCTTTAGGTAGAGGAGAATATTTGTATCCTTTTGTTGCTATGCAACTGTTTAATGATGAAACTTCAAACCACAATTTTGTATATCATATGACAATCAGTTGTTTTCCAAGAATATTTATTATTTTAAGAACACAATTTCAGTGAATCTTGAGTTTTTCTAGGAGTCCCTTAAAGGGAAATTAGCATTCCATGAGCCAGTAAAATACTTACTCTGGTAAAACATTATTATGGTTAAAAAGTAAATTCAAGTTAGTTTTTTATAAAGAACTATTAACATTTATTTTAAACATTTTATAACTGAAAACATTAAGGTGAGCAAATGAAATTTCAAAACCACTTGTAATAAAGTATTTTATAATCGCACTGTGATACTATATAACACAGTCTCTTTTGTATCAAAATAGTATTTTTTTCACAAACTGAAAAATATCTTTTCCTTTGTTGACAATGTTTTGTAAGATGACTTTATTTTCAGATCTTTTTCTCTTTTTTTGCACAAAACTATGCTTATGGTTTGTGTCACAGAAGTGAAAATATATGCATTTTTATATCTTGTCTGTTTTTGTTTCCTTTGTTTTTAACTTGATATAAATTTTCTTCAAATATATAATGGCAATTTTCAAATCTCTCACCCTACCATATCTTTCCTTATTTTCACTGCATGCATTTAATCACTGTATTACTTAATGTTTGATTTGTTATTATGGGCATTTCAAATAGAGAAGCATTGAATTGTAATGACAAAAAAGCTATTTTATATTAAGGATATATGCATTTGTATTTCACACACCAGAGATGATATTAAACACTGATTATTTTATGCTGCTGTTTATTAAAAATGTTTACTATAAAATATTATTTCCTGAATATTGCTGTCCTAGAGGCATTTGGGAAATTTTAAAATTTATATTTCATAGAAAGAGTAATCACAATTCCTATTTGCTGTTATTTCATTAAATTTTTTTTTTCAGTAGGCTTTTAAAACAGACTTGAGCATTCTTTTGCTAACAACCATAGGTGGAGAGGTGAATCCTAGTGATTTCATAACTGAATACTATCCACCTATATATGGCAAGCTTTGAATTTTGGGGGGGAGGGGGCAGGGAAGAGAGAAAAAAAAAGAGAAAGAAAGAAATTAAAGAATGAAAGAGAAAGAAAGAGGAAGAGAAAGAGGGGGAGAGAACAGGAGTCTTGCTTTATTGCCCAGGCTAGAATGCAGTCTAAAAATGGGTATTGAAAACCTCTTTTATGCCAATAATTGTGCTTAACAATGGAGACAGGAAGAAATGAGGGAAGAAAATAACAAGCAGCCAACGAATATTTCATTTAAAGCCTTGAAATGCTATACAATTACTGAGGAGTGATTTAATTCCAGTTATGTAGTCACTTTTAGAGTAGGTGTGATGTGGTACTGATAAGAATGTATGTTTTGTGGATTTGGAGTGGAGAGTTCTGTAAATGTTTATTTAGTTTACTTGTTCCGGGTCCGAGTTCAAGTCCTGTATATCCTTGTTAGTTTTCTGTCACATTGATCTGTCTAATATTGACAATGTGATGTTAAAGCCTCCCACTATTATTGTGTGGGAGTCTAAGTCTCTTTATAAGTCATTAAGAACTTGCCTTATGTATCTGGGTGCTCCTGTATTGCGTGCATATATATTTAGGATCGTTAGTTCTTCTTGTTGCATTGATCCTTTTACCATTATGTAATGACCTTCTTTGCCTCTTTTGATCTTTGTTGCTTTAAAGTCTATTTTATCAGAAACTAGGATTACAACTACTGCTTTTTTTTTTACTCTCCATTTGGTTAGTAAATCTTCCTCCATCCCTTTGTTTTGAGTCTTTGTGTATCCTTGCATGTGTGATGGGTCTGGATGCAGCATACCAAAGGGTTTTGGCTTTTTGTCCAATTTGCCTATCTGTGTCTTTTGATTGGGGCATTTAGTTTATTTAAATTTAGGATTAATAACAATATATGTTAGTTTAATACTGCCATTTGATGCTAGCTGGCTGTTTTGCTCATTAGTTGATGTAGAGTCTTCATTATGTTGATGCTCTTTACTTTTTGGTATATTTTTGGAATGGCTAATACTGGTTGTTCCTTTCTATGTGTAGTGCTTCTTTCAGATGCTCTTGTAAAGCAGGCCTCATGGTGATGAAATCTCTGAGTACTTGCTTGTTCACAAAAGATTTTATTTTTCCTTCACTTATGAAGCTTACTTTGGCTGGATATTAAATTCTGGGTTGAAAGTTCTTTTCTTTAAGGATGTTGAATATTGGCCCCCACTCTCTTCTGGCTTATTGGATTTCTGCTGAGAGATCTGCTGTAAGTCTGATAGGCTTCCCTTTGTGGGTAACCGGACCTTTCTCTCTGGCTGCCCTTAGCATTTTCTCCTTCATTTCAACCCTGGTGAATCTGACAATTATGTGCCTTGAGGTTGCTCTTCTTGAGGAATATTTGTGGTGTTCTCCGTATTACCTGGAGTTGAATATTGTCCTGCCTTGTTAGGTTAGGAAAGTTTTCCTGAATAATATCCTGAAGAATATTTTCCAACTTGGATTCATTCTCTTCGTCACATTCAGGTACACCTATCAAACGTAGATTAGGGCTTTTCACATAGCCCCATATTTCTTGGAGACTTTGCTCATTCTTTTTTACCCTTCTTTCTCTAATCTTGTCTTCTCATTTTATTTCATTGAGTTGGTCTTCGACCTCTGATATCCTTTCTTCTGCTTGATCAATGTGACTGTTAAAACTTGTGCATACTTTGCAAAGTTCTCGTATTATGTTTTTCAGCTCCATTAATTCACTTATATTTCTCTCTAAATTGTCTATTCTCGTTAGCATTTCATCAAACCTTTTTTCAAGGTTCTCAGTTTCTTTGCATTGGGTTAGAACATATTCTTTTAGCTCACAGAAGTTTCTTATTATCCACCTTCTGAAGCCTGATTCTAACAATTCATCACACTCATTCTCCATCAGGCCTTGTTCCCTTGCTGATGAGGAGCTGTGATCCCCTGAAGGAGGAGAGGCAGTCTGGTTTCAGATGTTTTCAGCCTTTCTGTGCTGGTTTATTCCCATCTTTGTGGATTTATCCACCTGTCGTCTTTGTAATTGCTGACTTTCAGATTGGGTCTCTGAGTGGACATCCAGCTTGGTGGTGATGTTATTTCTGTTTCCTTGTTTTCCTTCGGTGCATGCCCCTCCCCAACAGAGCTGGACCTTCCTGGGTTCAGCTGTGTTTGCTATGAAACTCTGAACTGTCAGCATTTCCAATTGCTGTTTTTTTGTGGGAGTGGGACCAGCCAGGACCCATCACCTGGCTCCCCGCCTCAGAGCCCCCTTTTTTCTTTTCCTAATTGAATGATTGATTCTCTCCCAGGTGCCCCAGTCGCCCGCCGAAAAGGCGCTGGGATCTATGCAATTTCCTGTGTGGTGACTGCACCAGCTGAAACAGCAGTGCCGAGATTAGTGGCACTTTTCTGCCCGGGAATCTCCCGGTCTGGCTCCCAGCTTCACCCCCTCTTTCAATCAGCTGAATGGGCGACTCTGCCTTCCTGGAGCTCCAAACACCAACCAAAAGGGCACCGAGTCCTGCATACTCCACACAGAACCGCCATGCCAGGTTGCCGTGCCGGCCAAAAGAGTTGCGCTGGTGACCCGTGGGGCTCCTCCGCCTGGTCCGTAGGCAACAAAAATTCATCTGGAAGTCTGACCTCCACTCACTCCCTGCACCTTCACTGGGAGCTGCAATCCTGAGCTGCTGCTAGTTGGTGGCCATCTTGGATCTCTCTCCCAGCTTTGAATTTTTAAAATCAAAATAATATATTGAATAGTTACAACCAATGAAATGCAAAAAAAAAATTTGATTTTAAGAATACAGTTGCCTCATTTTCTGCCTTGATGTTTCCACATAACCTTAGATATCAAAAGTCACCTCTTTGGACTCTAAAGAAAAAGAGTCTATGTACATCTTATTATGTCCAACTTAGCCTCCTACCATACTGATAAAATAGATGTGGCCATTTAATTGTCACAACTTATCTTTATGACCTTATTTGCCCAAAAAAAAGAGTTCCTAACCTGGCAATTAATACACACGGTCAAGGAAAATGAATACCATTATGAAAGTTCAAAGAACTTGTCCATTTCTGCTATTTAAAATAGAAGTACAATAAAACTCTCAGTGCCTTATCCATCTGTTTTAGGTGCAGCTCTTATCACCACCTCAACAATCGAACTCAGTAAGGCAATCCCTTCACATGGCGGTGAGATCCATGTCAGGCTGGGTTTCTCCCTCTCACTTGAATTCCTCAGCCTGCCCTTCACTCCCATTTCCTTCTTATGTCTCCTACACTCTTGATTCTCCCACCATCCCCAATCTCTTCAACACTGAGATTCCCTTAATTCCCTCATCACCAATATCTGCAAACTCCTAGCATCACCTTCCCGTAATGCCTACTACAATACTGAATAAAGAGAAACTCTTTTTATCTACCCATCTTCAAAGATGATTACCTAGCCCAGTAGTTCTCAAAGTGTGGTTCCCAGGCAAAGAAACGGCAGCACCCTGGAACTGGTTAGAAATACAAATTATCAGCTGGGCGCGGTGGCTCACGCATGTAATCCCAAAATTTTGGGAGGCCAGGGCAGGCAGATCATGAAGTCAAGAGATTGAAACCATCCTGGCCAACACGGTGAAACCCCATCTCTACTAAAAGAATACAAAAATTAGCTGGCGTGGTGGGGCACGCCAGCTATTTGGGAGGCTGAAGCGGGAGAATTGCTTGAACCTGGGAGGCAGAGGTTGCAGTGAGCTGAGATCATGCCACTGAACTCCAGCCTGGTGACAGAGCGAGACTCCATCTCAAATTTAAAAATAAATGAATAAGAAAGAATGCAAATTATCAAGCCCTGTTTAGAAGTACTAAATCAAGGGATCCAAGGGAGGTGCTGGGGTGAAGTTCATCCTCTTAATTTAGACAGCATTTTTTTTTCAGCCAATAGCTCAAATACTAAAGAGGAAATTCTGGGGGTAAGACCCAGAAATTTGAGTTTTAACAAGCACTCGTGATTCTGATATACTCTAAAGATCAAGAACTGATCTAATTTAAAGGCATGGGGGTGGAAGATCATTACATTTTTAGTAATGCGTATATAAGCATTTAATAACATTTTAGCCCTTTTATTCCCCTTCAAAGAAAATCAAGTTTTGTTTTACTTTAAAATTCAGCACAAAAAGCTGTGTTAGCCATTTGACAATTAGCTTTATTTTTTGAAGTTGTTCCCTTGGATAGAAAACTGACAACATCTCATCTTTGTGATGAAGATATTACTCATCAGTTCACCTGAGACCTAAATTCTTGGATAGTGGCCATGTTTTCCTTCATACTTCAAGCTCAGAGAAGTCGGTCTCTTAGTACACGATTTTTTGACCCTCGAACTGATGATTAACAACAACAACAACAACAACAACAAAAATCCCTTCTGTGTTGCAACTTAACTAAGATAAGGTCAAGGATAGGCTGGTCTTTGGGAGGAGGGACAGGCCCAGCCCTAGTAAGCATCAAGCAGGAAGCTGCTGCAGGGGCTCCCCTCCCTCCCTTGCACTTCCTGTGATGCCCTAACCCAGCTGGCTGGATGCAGACACCTGTGGCTTGTACTGTTTTCCTTGGCCAGCTGTAGTCCATCATCAGTCCCTGGCTGGCCATGAGTGCTCCTCTGCTCCGGCTTTGCTCTCCTCTGCCTTTAAAGGGCTGAAAGCTCTGAGGAAAGACAGAAAGAGGGATCCAAGGGAGGTGCTGGGATGCAGTTCCTACTCTTCTTAACTTATACACCAATAGCTCTAATGCTAAAGAGGAAGTGCTGAATTAGAAGAGAAGGAACAAGGGAGCACACACAAGAAAGGGTTTTTGCAGCCAAAGTATGACTGCACTGAAGTTTGTTACCATAAATGCCAACAGTATTAGGACACTTTTAGTTTAAGAAAGGGAGAGCCTTACAAACCATCAGAGCACTCAAGGTCAATGTAATCCTCTGGGAAATTAGGCTGGGAAGGCTTAAAAATCTAGACATAGAGAGGGAGAAGATCTGTTGATGTATTTATGACTAGTTAAATCTTAAGCAAGTATAAATTGTTTACTCACAAACAAGTACCATAACATTTGCTGACTGGGCTTGGCAAGATACCTTCCCAAATGACTGTGTTAGTAAATACAGTCATGCGTCACTTAACAAAGGGGATACATTCTGAGAAATGTCCTTAGGTGATTTTGTCACTGTGCAAACATTACAGTGTACAATTACACACACTTAGATGGTACAGCCTACTACACACCTAGGCTATATAGAGTATGGCCTCCTGCTCCCAAGCTACAAACCTGTACAGCATGTTACGGTACTGAACACTGCAGGCCGTTGTAATACAATGGCAAGTATTTGTGAATCTAAGCACTTATCATGAATGGAGCTTGTAAGACTGGAAGTTGCTCTGGGTGAGTCAGTGAGTGGTGAGTGAATGTGAAGGCCTAGGACATTATTGTACACTGCTGTCAACTTTATAAACACTGTACATTTAAATTGCACTAAATTTATTTAAAAATTCTTCAATCATAAATTAACCTTTTTATTTATGAACTTATTTTTTTAACTTTTTGACTCTTGTAATAACATTTAGCTTCAAACACGTACAGTCGTGCAAAAATATTTTCTTTATATCTTTATGTGCTTCTTTCTATTTTTAATTTTTTAGATTTACTTTTTAAACTTTTTTGTTAAAGACTGAGACACAAACAGAGACTAGCCTAGGCCTGCACAGGATTAGGATCATCAGTATCACTGTCTTCCTCCCCCACATCTTGTCCCACTGGAAGGTCTTCCGGGACAACAGCACGTGTGGAGCCGTCATCTCCTATGACAGCAGCGCCTTCTGGAATACCTCCTGAAGGATCTGCCTGAGGCTGTTTACAGTTAACTTTTTTTTAGTAAGTAGAAGGAGTACAATATAAAATAACAATCAAAAGCATAGTACAGCAAGTACATAAGCCACTAACATAGTTGTTTATTTTCAAGTATTACACACTGTACATAATTGGATATTCTATACTCTTATGCGACTGGCAGCACAGTACATTTGTTTACACCAGCATCACCACAAACGTGAGTAATGCATTGCACTCACAATGTTATGATGGCTATGACATCATGAGGTGATGGGAATTTTTCAGCTCCATTGGTATCTTTTGGGACCACTGTTTTAACTGTGGCCTGTTGTTGACAGGAATGTCATTATGCTATGTGTTACTGAACTGAATTCTTATCTAATAATGCTTAAGAGAAAGGCCCTTTAAAATGCCCCTCTTTAAAATTAGATGGGATGTTACTTACACTTTGAAAAAGGACAATGTCTTGACCTCCTGAAATAAAGATAATTCAGAGAATATTCAATTTGAAGGAAAGCAGTTTTAAATGTCCGTCTTCATGGACTTGTGCTCCCAACTGTAAATCCAAACATACACAAAACAACAGAACTACATACACAAAGCCATAGACTAATGCTTAAGCTCTGCCCAGCCTTACAGGAATATGGACCTTGCATCAGAAATAAGTACAGGACAAACCCCATCCTCTGGCAGGTGCTCCTTACCTACTGCAATCCTTGGGCATTAGAAAAAAATTAGTCTAATTATCATTTGGGCCCATTCTAATACATCCCTGAAAGGCTTCTTTTGGGTCTACACTCACTAAAATCACTTAAAAGGGACTGAAACTCCCTAAGGGCATAATCTAGGTAGTTTACCAAGAGTCAGTCTCATAAGACTAACTAATATTCAGAAAAAATGACAGTTTAGGACTTATTTTTCTTTCCAGAGTTCACTGGGAATTGATTTTAACCTATGGATTTCAAACTGAGCCATTCCAAATTGGCCAATATTGACTGTATTGGTCAGCTTGGCTGTGGTAATAAACAACTCCAAGATCTCAGTGGCTTGCCTTTCAAGAGCAAATGTTTATTTCTCACTCATGTCCATCAACAGAAGTAGGTCTGCTGCAGTGGCCCTGCTTCCAGGTCTCTGAAGGACGAAGTGTTCTCATGGCAGAGGGAAACAGCAAGAGGCGGAACTGAAACACAATCACTCGAAAACTTCTCTCCGGACAAGCCAGATGTCACATCCTCTCAGTCAACACAAATTCTGAGGCCAAACCTGACTGCAGGACATGGACGTATCTCCGCCTGCTGAGAGGTACAGTGAGTTGCATAGTCATAAGCAGGAATATAAAATCTTCTTGCAGGGAAGGAAGTGAATAGTTGGGAACAATAATACAATCCGCCATGCAGCTGAATATCTGAGTGAATAGGGAATACACCTGTGTAGCAAACCCAGGTGTAAGGGAAATGGCCATGCTTTAGTCAGCCTTCAGGTTTCTTCCTGCCCAAGCAAGACGTTTAGGAGGCTTGTAAGAAATGCCCGGTGTGTGCTCAGGCATACCCTAAACGGAGGCAGCTGCCCAGTGTTACACAAGTGACGATAGGGCAAGTGCCCTTGACTGGATGGCAAGTAGACTACATCAGGTCACTGCCAAAGTCACAAGGGTATACGCATGTGCTGACAGCTGTGGACATGGCCACAAGCCTGTTGTTCACCTACCCTTGCAGGGTTGCTGACCAACAGCACACCATCCGAGCTCTGCAACACTTACGTGCCCTGGATGGTCGCCCTCTAGGTGTTGAGAGTAATAGGGGAACACATTTCACTGGACAACAGGTACAAAAATGGCCATAACAAATGGACATAAAGCAGGGATTCCATGTACCATACAACCTGCAAGCTGTGGATATGATTCAGTGGTATAACGGGCTCTTAAAAAAGGGGGTTACACTTGCATGTCCCACCCCTGTCTTTGTGGGGCTGGAGTTCCAGGCTGGACCTGGTACTTCAAACCTTGAATGAATAGCCATGGAAAGGTGGCCTGGCCCTGGTGGAGGCTTTGTTACAGTGGGCTGCCATCCCCATCCAGTTGCAGATAAATATACCACGGATGACCTCCTCCAACCAGGTACGGGGACAAATGGTAACATGTTATTACCAGCCCCAACGCCTCCAAAGGCAGAGGAACAGAAAACCTGGCTGTGGCCTTGGATAATTCAGATAATATTCAATTTGAAGGAAAGCAGTTTTAAATGTGGTCCCAAAAGATACTAATGGAGCTGAAAAATTCCTATCACCTCATGATGTCATAGCCATCATAACATTGTGAGTGCAATGCATTACTCACAGTGCAGCATGACTCAGTGGTTTTGTAGTGCAGGTGCACAACCCTGCATATTATGTAATCATACCACATGAAGCATAATAGCTGATCACCCATGTGAGCTTGTGCTTGGCTTGGAGCGGCTATTGTCTGTAAAACGTAGAATTACCCTGTTAATGCTGTACATACAGCTCACTTGTGCCCAGAGAGAGAGTAAAGCCATGTGAAAACTGTCTATGATTCCTCAAGTGTTTTTCCAGCTACCCATCACTTGCCCACTGACTTCCCTTGGACCGCAGTTAGAACCTGACACCCGCAACCCATCTCCTTTTCTTTCCTCAAATTCATGGCCGACATCACTAATTGGTTCTCTTCTCAACTGAACTCAGATTCAGCCTTAGAATTTTTAACATACTTGCCTTTACAACCTACCACTCAGAAATGGCACTAGAAATAAAACTTGTTAGCCATCCCTGTACTGGGGCAATAGTTGTCAAACCAGGTTATTATCACAATTGTCTGGGGGAGAATCTAAAAATTCTTAGGACCATTCCAGAATGTACCAGAAAAGATGCCTTAAAAATCTCCTATAAATCCCTGAGACATGGCATATAGCGCTGTAATCTCTAGTTCCTCCTTTTTCCTGGGACTTGGACAAAGAGAATGTGAGCATACAGCATGTATTTTTCAACTGCACTGGCAGATGAGCTAACTGACCTTGAGCAAGTAAGGCAAACTCTATTTCCTTGTGTATCAAATGATATAAATATAGCATTTATACTATTCTGAACACCAAGGTTCTGATGTCAGATTGTCTGGCTTAAATCTCCCCTTCACCCCTTGGTAACCATGTGAACTCATACAAGTTAGCGAACTGCTGTTTCTTCACCTGGAAAAGTATCTATTTTGCAGAATTGTTATGAGATTTAAACAAGATAATTCATGTAATCTGAATAAGAAGAGCATCTGCCATGAAGTCCTCAAAAAACAGTCTATATAATTTTTTCATTTTTCTATAATATTTATCTCAGCATTGGTATGAGCATTTAATGAGAATATATGTGAGTATATGAGAAGTATCTGGGCACATAGTAGGTGCTCAAAGAGTGGTAAGATTGTTATTATTCAATATGTTTTAAACAATTTTTACCAAGGGATACATTATTTTCTAATACGTTAAACAGAGCACCAAACATTCCATTTAATTATTCATGCATATGCCATCACAACACCCAGAGGACTGGTGCCAAGGAGGTGGGGGGTGGGCTTAGCCAGCCCCTCAATAATTTCTATCATCTCCCTTCAAACCACCCCTAATAAATATATACTAAGTAAAAACAGCTTCAAGACACATCCCTAAACCATATGTCATCCCTTAAACCCCCTCTTCCAAGCCTACTACCACCTCAAAGTCTCTCCATCATCCAATTCCATAATTACCCTTGGAGGCAACTGGAAGCACTATAAAAAGGTATATTAATTATGTCTTTTAAACACCGGTATACATATACTGATTGAGTCACAATTGTACTTAGATACTATTGAATGCAGTATCACTCAGCAATTGAAATTCTCATGTGGGGAAATGAATGGAGAGCTGATTTTTCTAAAACACTTCAGTGCATGTAAAGAAGGCAAGCAGGCATTGCTTTCTTTCATCACAGACACCTCTAGAATCATCTCCTAACACAATTCTAAGACTTTTTTATAATTTTGATTATGGGCTTTGAGCACCAGCCTGCCATGGAAATCGAATTGGCTGCTGCCTTTAAACACCAAGCTCCCAAAACAAGTAAACAGCCCTTGCTGACTTGTTCACATAATTCCCACCCTAAAAGGGTCCTTGATGCCCAAGCTAGTCACTACCAGTTTGCCAGGAACTGTCCCAGTTTTAGCACTGAAAAGTTCTTTGTCTCAAGCAAACCAAGTCTGTTGGTCACCCTAACTAAAGCAGAAGCAGCAAAGTAAAAGCCAGTAAGTATTGATTCTGAATTCCTCCCTGTAAACACAAATGCAGATACAAATAGTGATGGAGTGGCCCCTGCCCGTCAGGTGCCTTACAGAGAGAGCCCTAATTATTTTGTAATTAACATACTTCTGAAATGTGGGGGAGTGTACAACTCCAACTTTAAAAAGAGGAACCAAGCATTTCTTGAGCCAAGGCTTTTATAAGCTAAAACAAAATTTTTAAACAAGAAATTTCAGGAATTCAAGTCACTGAACTATGCTGCCCACCTCTTTCTTCCTGTTTGATCTTTGAAGATTAGCATTCAGTATTTTTCATGACATTTATATTGAGGAAGGAATATAAGATTATTAAAAGCAGAGAAACTCAATATTGGGAACTCACATCAAAAGGTCTTCAAGACAAAGAAGAGATCATAGGATTTGAGACCAGAGTTACTAGAAGCATGTGTGCTGCACTTCGTTTTCTAGTTAACAGCATAACCTACGTCAAAATTTGATTTAAAACACTTCTCACCGCTGAGTTGACATTTGGCAATCCTGAGCCTTCTTTTGCTCTGGAGGATGGGGGTTCAAATCCACAGGACGTTAGCACTTTGTACTGCTACATATTTCTGGTGGAGGAGGAAAATAGTCTTTTAGTTTAAGTAAAATGAAAACATCTGTTTGAGTTCTGAGGAAAAGAATTATTTTTACAAAGCGGGGAGAGGATGCCTGCTTGTTAAAGCTGGAGTCAGCCTCAGTAATATTACAAAAGGAAAATAGTTACACTGTCAGTTGCCTTGCCTTGCTCAACTAAGATGAAGAAAATGAGCACTTGAGCCTTACTTTGGTCTTCATTTTTCAGTATTCCATACCCACACTTACCTCTTTACCTTGTCTAAAGTCTTCTGCTAATATCTATAAACTAGTTTCAAGTTCTTTTCACAATAAATCAGGATAAACCCAACTTGGTCAGTGAATAACCTTTTGCCACATAACTTGTCTTGATCAGCAGCTATGAGTTCTAAGTAAGAAGTTGTATTAGTTACCTATTGCTGCATAACAAAATACCCCAAACTTGGTATCTTAAAGCAATATCCACTTATTAGCCTATAGTTCTGTCAGTCTGATCTGGGCATGGCTTGACTGGATTCTCTGTGCAGGGCCTTACAAGGTATTGGCTGGGTTCTACTGTGATCTGGAATTCAGGTCCTTTGCCTAGCTCGTGTGGTTATGGCAAAATTCAGTTCCTTGGAATTCTAGGACTAAGGCCCCAATTCTCTTGCTGGCTGTCAGCTAGTGGTCACTCTCAGCTCTTGGAGGCTACTAACATTCCTTGCCATGTGTCCCCTTCCATTTCCAAAGCTACCAACAGAGAATCTCCCTTACACAGAATCCTTCTCATGCTTTGAGTCACTAACTTCAGGAAGGGCCTAGTCCCATTTAAGGCCTCACTTGATTAGGTCAGGCTTACCCAGAATAATCTCACTTTCTTCAAGTCCAATGTGCCATATAACTTAATCACAGCAGTAAAATCCATCATCTTCACAGTCCAAGGATTGAATATGGAGTAGGGAACCTGGAAGTCATCTTAGAATCTTGCCTACCACAAAAATACAATGCAAGATTTTTCTTTTCAAACTTATAGGTCTTTCTTAGGGGGAAGAACTGGGAGAGAAGGTCCAAGAAATCATATAGTAGTACTTGATTAAATTTACTTTCCCTTAAAGGTACAAAAATATTAAAAGTTAACAGCTAAAAATTATTTTTATAAATTATAATAGTTGGTATTTTCTGAGCTACATACAGAGTACTGCAAGTATATTCATAAGTTGCAGAGGTCAAACTCAGTTCTCTAGGGATTTACAATCTAAAAGAGAAGATAGGACACACATTTAGTTAACAGATATGTACATAGGCACTATTTTTTTTTTAAGTTTTCATAGCAATCGACACAGAAACGTACTGGAGTTAGCAACACGGTGCCCAGTTCCCCTGCTGCCTGCTTTATCTGCTCTGTCTCCTAAGAGGACTGAGCTGGGGCTGGGGATGGGATGGAGCATTGCAGTTGAAGGCATTTCTGGCTTTGGAGCTATCCCTGCTGCCCCTGCACCTGCCACTTGACCTTGCTCAGACACTGGTCGGCCCCTAGTCATCCTGAGACAAGGACAACCATCACTGACACTGGAGGGAGGGTTTGCAGTGAGGCAGCCCTCAGCTGCTCTCAGCCGAGACAGGAAGGATGAGACCCACCACTCCAGGGGCTAAATAAAATCAACACATGAAGAACACGGCTGGTGGCCAGGCCCAGATACCCAAGCAGGCAGCAGAGGTCAACCCCATCCCACAGTGGGCTCCTATTGAGGACTCCTCACAGGGCTGGGGGTGTGGCAAAGGGACACAGCCACATCCAGGGTGCCTGGGCAGGGCCAGCTGAGAGTCAGGGCACCCAGACTGGTCCTGGTCTGGCCTCTGTTCCCCAGCAGCCTGGGGCTGGCACAGGCAGCATAGGAGGGACATAGAGCTGCCCAGCAGTAGCATTGTTTCTAGTCACAGTATTGGCACAGGGGACCCAGGCAGGCCCAGGTCCTGAGGTTCAGCCAGCCCGGGAGAAGGCCAGCCACGGATGGGCACTATTTTATACAGCAGTGGTCTGGCTTTCTTGGGTTTACATTTTCACGGCAGGTAGAAATGCAGCCAGAATGGTTTAAATAAATAAATAACAGCTGGACAAAAATAATCCACAACTATTGAGAGTAGCAATAATTTACTGAAGAAGGCCAGAGAGCTCACTTGTTAGAACATGAGATATTTGTGAGGCAGTGTAGTTCAGTGGCTCAAAGTATGCACTCAGGTTTGCATCCTGGCTCTGTTGCATTCCAGCTGTGTAACCTTGGGCAAATCATCTAGTGTCTCTGTGCTTCAGTTTTCCTCATCTGTGAATTAGAATCCTAAGAGAACTACCTTAGAGTTATTTGTGAGGATAAAATTAATTCCCACAGAGCACTTAGAACAGCATACACAGCACATGGGAAGTGTAGGTGTTGGCTACTATTTACTCTATGCCAGGTGGGACTGAGTCATTGGCAGGCATTATATCTTTTAATCTTCATAACGATCCTGCAAAGTATTACTATAGGCCACAAACTACAGATGAGAACATTGTAGGTATAGGGAAGCTAAGTAATTTCTTCATGACTATCTTCATAGGTTAATAAGACACAGGTTTGCCAGAACAGAACCCAGGTCTGCCTTGAAAGCACATTCTATTTACCAACAGACTAATAAATTAAAGCAGTGAAAAGACTGCAGATGGGGATTTATTTTCCCAATTGTGTTGGTTTATCTAACCCACAGCAAAACACAATGAAGCTGATGAACAAGGCAGAGAAAGACAGGGCTCAGGAGTGAGAAATCACAAGAAGATCATGGCAGCAATGATATCATGTATATGAAGAGTTTACTAAAACTAACATTTGTTGTAATAAATGGAAAGTGATTCCGTGCAGATAAAATATTTTCAGATGGGCCTCTCTTTATAAATTTCCAATTTCGAGTGACTCAGATGGCTGAACAGCTGATGCTATTAGTCTTCAGCTCCTACTGCTATAATATTAATTGTAGGAAGCAAACCTAGCCAGTTGCTACACAGATGCTAGATGCTAGGTACACATACACACACACACACACACACACACACACACACACACACAGGCACAGGATAAACTGTGCTATGATTGTGCCAAGGCACTCCAGCCTGAGCAACAGAGGAAAACTCTCTTTAAAAAGGGAGAAGGAGGCTGGGCGTGGTGGCTCACGCCTGTAATCCCAGCACTTCGGGAGGCCGAGGTAGGTGGATCACGAGGTCAAGAGATCGAGACCATCCTGGCCAACATGGTGAAACCCCATCTCTACTAAAAAATACAAAATAAAATAAAATTAGCTGGGCATGGTGGCACGTGCCTGTGGTCCCAGCTACTCGGGAGGCTGAGGTGGAAGAATCGCTTGAACCCAGGATGCAGAGGTTGCAGTGAGCTGAGATTGCATCACTGCACTCCAGCCTGGTTACAGAGCAAGACTCCATCTCAAAAAAAATTTAAAAAATAACAAATAAAAAAGAGAGAGAGAGAGAACGAGGGAAATACAAGATACTGGCCAGCCAGTGAGTACACCTGTGATCTTGCTTAGTTAATACCTCCAAACACAACAGTGCTAAACCCCCACATTGGCAGGAAGCTTTGTATTTCTCAAAAAATCCCCTCCCAAAATATTTCTGGAAATCTTAACCTATTTGTCCCCTCAGCCCCTCCAGCTGTGGGACCTTTGTAAGTGCCTTTCCCTTCCTTTTCGGAGTCCTGGGGATTTTGCTTATCATCTGTGCCCTGGCTGCAGCTCTGCAAGCCCCTTCTGCACAAGTGGCTCTTGCTCTCAAGGGTGCTCTACTTCATTGTCTACTCCGTCACTGTCCTCCAGACTTTAGCCTCCTATGTGTCATGGAGTTGGCTGAGCTTCTCCACGTCATCCACCTCTTCACATCTCTGCAATCCTCTTCCTTTGTTTATGCCTAGTTCTTTCATGAAGGGTCATTCTCCTGGCCCCAAAACTTTCTGTTCTGCTAAGTTCAATTCAATCAGCATATATTGATACCTCTTCTGAGCCAGGTGCTCGGTGCTGGGAATGCAGTGATGAATAAACAAGTGTCATGACCTGAAGAAATTATATTCTAATGGGGGAGAAAACTCCATAAACAAATAGTTTCAAAATAATGTGGTGATAATCTATAAAGATGAGCCCAGGTCAAACGAGAACACAACCCATCCTGGTAGTTCAGGATGGCTCCAAGGAGGAATTTATGTCTCTCAGGATGCCTTAAGAGCTTTTAACCATGTAAAAAAGAGGAAGAAAGGTCATGGAGAAAAGATGATGAGCCTAGGAAAGATGGGTACATACAGGAAAAAGACATGCAGTTGAATGGTGTGGGCCCTTGAAGTATGAAGCAGAGGGAGTGTCAATAAAAGAAGGGATAAATAGAAAGATATGATGGAAGGCTCTGCTTTGCTGTTTCAAGAAACTTATATTTAATTCTGTAGTGTGTGATTTCTCAAGCCAAAAAAAAAAAAGTCCATTTGCATACACATACAAACATATAGACAGACACATATAAAGTTTCCCATGATTTCAGCCATCCCACCTACATACACCCCTGGAAGTAAATCCACATGCTGAAGGTGAAGATAAGCTAAGCTGGGATGAAGGAGAATCCCTTGAAGTATTTTAAGCAGGGAATTTTATGATCACATGTTAGTTTAAATACATTACTATCAAGTTTCATGACAGGCAAGTCTGGAGTCAGGGAGTACAATACAAAGATGTTCTGTATCTAGGTAAGAGATGACAAGGTTATTAATTTGAGGATTAGTGACAAAGCTGGAGAAGAAGGTATGACAGCAGCATGTCTTGTGAGTCATGAGGAAAAAGAGGAGTCAGAGATGACTTCAAATTTCCAACTGGGATAGAAGCTTGGTTGGGAGAAACAGTAATAAGTTTATTTTTGGACATTTGAGTCTGAAATGTCTTCGGGACAAGATAGCTTGGTAATAAACAGGCAATCGGATATAAATTAGTAGGTATACTAGTCTGAAGTCCCAAGAAGAGGTCAAAGTTAGTAACACAGGTTTGGGGGTGGGGGAGTCATATGAATATCTGCCAACTTGATTTTCATTGTGCTAAAGTATCGTATGACTACAGTTAATAAAAATGTGTTGTATCCTTGAAAATGAGAATAGATTTTAGGTTTCCTCAGTATGTGAGGTAATGCTTATGTTAATTAGCTCAATTTAGCCATTCCATAATGTATACATATTTCAAAGTGTTTTCCATGACAAATATTTAAATATATAATTTTTTAAAAATACAAAAGATTCTGAATTCACTATTATAATGATCCTAGAGGGGGAGAAAGGATTGTAGCATCACGATGATATGGACAAACCTAGTTAGGATCTCCAAACCGGGTCTGTTCCCTTCTCACCTAGGTAGTCCTTTACTCACTTTCTCACTTTCGCCTGACATTTCCAGTCCTACACAAGCCCATGTTAAAATCTGATGGGATGGCAAGAAGAGCCAAAAAATTCAATTCCAGATCGTAGTTGATGTTTTCATAGGAAAACATCCTTTATATTTAGTTTTATGAAACATAGAATAAAAGCCTTTTATTGTGCCAACCTTTTAGTACAGTTACTGTATATATTCTTGGTGATTTCTAAGCTACCATACCTGGAGATGAAATTTATTGTGGGATCCTTCCAAATAGTCTCCCCTACAATTCATTCTTCATAGAGTAGCCAGAATCATCATGTAAATATAAATCAGAGCATGGCACTTTCCTGTTTAAACCCATCCAATGGATTCCCATCGCTGTTCAAACAAAGCCCAAATTTCCTACTGTGTAGTTCCCCATCTTTATCGCACCCCTTCCGGGCTCCTCCAGGACCTTCCTGACCCTCCCTTGTTCCCTTTTCAAGGCAAGCTTTCTATACTGCTTTCCTTTTCCTAGAACTCTCTGCCCTTAATATTTCGTATAGCAGGCTCCGTCTCATCTTTTTTTTTTTTTTTTTTTTTTTTTGAGACGGAGTTTCGCTCTTGTTACCCAGGCTGGAGTGCAATGGCGCGATCTTGGCTCACCGCAACCTCCGCCTCCTGGGTTCAGGCAATTCTCCTGCCTCAGCCTCCTGAGTAGCTGGGATTACAGGCACGCGCCACCATGCCCAGCTAATTTTTTGTATTTTTAGTAGATACGGGGTTTCACCATGTTGACCAGGATGGTCTCGATCTCTTGACCTTGTGATCCACCCGCCTCGGCCTCCCAAAGTGCTGGCATTACAGGCTTGAGCCACCGTGCCCGGCCCGTCTCATCTTTCATGTATGAGTTCAAAACTTCATTCCTTACAGAGGCCTTCCCTGACCACCATTTCTATCTAACCCTTAATGACCTACCCCACTCTCTAACATGTTACTGTTTTATTATTGTCACATAATGCTTATCATGATCTGAAATCATGATTTTTGTTTTGTATACTCGTTTGTTGCATATTGGAGCCATAAAGACAGTTACTACATTTGAATCTTTCACATAAGGTATCTAATAAATATTTGTAAAATGAATAGACTAATTAATTGAATATCCCCATTCCATAAAATTAGTAAGTAAACAGTAGGTAAAAAAAGAAAGCACTCTGAACAAAGATGCCAGGCTCTATAGTTGGCGCTGGCAATGGAACTATGTCTTTCAGTAGTTCCCACTCTGGTGAAGACAATAGGCACTTGATTGTGAGGCCCTAACTAGGAGGCAAATAAAGGGTCCCGTGGAATCACAAAAGAAAGGATCCCTTAAAGAGTCGTTAAAATCCGAAGGATGAGTGAGTGAAGGGAACATGAGGGCTGAAGGGGTTGAAGGAATGTGGCAAACGCCTAGGGAGCAGGGACAGTAAGTGCGAAGCTGTCCGGGGATGAGAATGTGAGACATGTTAAGCAGTTCCCTGGTCCTGGAGCACTTTCCCAGGCTGATTGTAGGATTCGATGACATAGCATACTCACTACTGTGAATGGTAACTCGCCATATAAGCTACCGTTATGAATAAACGCAGACCTGTAACTACCAGTCACTTCTTATATCTTCTGATATTCCAAGAAAAAGGAAGGATAATTTTGAAGAGATCCTTGGTGTGATGGCTTTTGTGACTTACACGCCGGGTCCCGCGACCTCACCCCATCCTCTACACTGGTTGGTGTCGCCTAGACCACGAATCTCATTGGTCTTTCCAGGTGGAAACCGCTGCGGGATTGCTGCGGGGAGAGCCAGAGGCCCGCCCCCTGTCGCTGATTGGGTGAAGGGCGGCCAAATCAGAAAACCGGCCTCCGTCTCCCGGCGGCCCCACGGGGGCCTGTTGCTTGGCAACTGATTTACTTCCTCAGTTGCGCGGCTGCCGGGCTGCACCTGTGAAGTGGAGACAACGTGCTAGGACCTTGGTGGGCGTGCACGTCTCACTCCCACTCAGGCGCCGACGACACGGGGTTGTCTGTTGCTCTTGCAAGTTCGTCTTGAGACTGGGCTGCGAGCTGGCGCTGCAGTGAAACGCCACGGACGAGGAAGTGCCCAAGTTTTCCTTCGGGAAGTTCTCGTTTAGAGGAGTTAGGAGAAAAACTCATTGTTAATCCCACATTCAGAAGCCACTTATCTTGGGAGGCTTCCGAGGTTCTAGAAAGCAGGTAACTTATGTCAGTTTACTAAATGTGGGAAGGTGACCCATAACTTGAAACATCTGCCTCAGACTAAACCTGAGGCATTTGGGGACGAGTGCCAGACCCTCCGCTGCCTATCATGAGCGGTAGGGCTTACCGCTTGCTGCAAAGAGACTTCCATGAGCTCAGGGAGAACAATTATAAGGTAAGTACTAGGCACGTGGAGGGATGTGTTTCATTGTGCAGTAATTTTTAAGAGGCAGTTTAACCCATGTTTATTCTATAAGTCGTAATTTAGTTACACCCGATTTGCCACTCCAGTATTGTTATTTAATAAATATCTCAATTAGCTGGGCATGGTGGCGCGTGCCTGTAGTCCCAGCTACTCAGGAGGCTGAGGCAGGAGAATTGCTTGAACCCAGGAGGCGGAGGTTGCTGTGAGCCGAGATCGCGCCATTGCACTCCAGCCTGGGTAACAAGAGCGAAACTCTGTCTCAAAAAATAAATAAATAAATAAATAAATAAATATCTCACGAACGTATTTCATAACAATCATTATTATTCAAAATAATAATGCCTAACAATATTGAGCATATTGTGGAAAGTAATTTATGTGGATCTAGGCGCTGAATATCAGGGTCTGTTATGTAGTTAGTGACTAGCAGGTGCAGGCTTATGCTCATTAATTATAATGCTGCAAAAGAAGTAGTACCTTTCATTTACCTACTGAAAACCTAAGGCTCCAAAACATTCTGTAAAGATTTGGCCCATGATTCCATTACAGGGTTTTCTGATTTCAAAGCTCTAGTTCTTAATTCTTGTGTTCCACTACTTACTGTCCAGTGCACTTTTACCAGCATAACACATAAATGCCTTCCTTCTGTAGTTTTAACACAAAGGAAGCAATAGCCTTGGCCTTAAATGCCACCAATGAGGTTATCAGTGTCCGTGGGTGCCACAGGCTGATTTATGGAAAATAAAAAAAATGGAAGAGAGGGCAAAGAGGGAGTGCTTAAGGGAAAGAATAGAAAGAAAGCTGTCCATAGAAGGAAGGTATAGAGTCCATCCTACCGTTGCTTCAGGTGTAGTTCAGTGGGTTGTTCAATTTTTACCTCTGCTATAAAAGTACTGCCTTCACTGGAGATAGTAGGAACAGTTAAAGCAGTGCAACAGCAAACATTCCAGAGGCATGGACGTAACATTTGATATTATTTCTGCTCATCTTGAGCTTTGTAGTTCTCTGTTGAAAGAGAATCTAATGAAGGAATATGTAAATATAGATAATAGAGATACAGTGCTGACCCAGACAAGCACTAACATACTTAAAAACTATGTGGGTGCTTGGAAGTATTTTTGTCTGTTTATGTAAGTGTATTACTTAGCACAATTCGTAAGGTTTTCCATGAAATACATTCTTGTCCCTCCATTGGAGCAATACCTCAAGTATAGGAAAACTTTGCTTTTATATACAAGTGCAATTTTGGATTTTTTCTTAATGAAAATGTTTCCACTTCATGTCATTCATGTAGAATTCATATAGCTATAAAATGTTTTGAAGAAACATGTACTTTCTATTTCTTTCTTTTAAAATTGGAATCTTAAATTGGTTATTGACTTACACAGAGAGTATATAAGCCACACATCCTAATCTTGACTTTCTAGTCCCACTGGTGACTTCTACAATTATGATTTATTCTTATTTACTATTGCATATGTTTTCTGGGATCTATATTAACTTCTGTGTCATAAGACACATAACACCTCCCCAGCAAATAAACTTATCAAAAAAAGAAAATTTCGAGTATTTAGAATTCAGTGTCAGCTGGTATGTGATTTTTTAAAACTTCAGTAAATACTTAATAAGTTGTGTGTGATTTAATTTTGTTTTTAACTTAAAGGGTATCGCTGGTAGGCCTGTAAGTGAAGATATGATGGAATGGGAAGCTGAAATTGAAGGTCTACAGAATTCAGTTTGTCAGGGTTTGTATTTTCAAAACCAATCTATTTTTTAAAAAGTCTTTATACCATTATTAGCCCACCCTCTTTTTATGTAGGATAAGGTTGCAGAATATAAATTTCCTGAAATTCTTCTTTATGTGTAAAATAAGTTTGCATTATACCAATTATCTAAAATTCTGAAAGTATTTCCATTATTTTTTCATTATATGGACAATTTTTTTGCCGTGTGTTAACATAGATGGAAATTTGGGGTATTTTTCTTTATGCCAAATCTTAATGTTATTACATTTTTAAGATGCAGACATAATAAAGCATATCAATTGAGAATATCTTCTGTCTTCCATGAGATCAGGGAATAACTATCAAAATTCCTATTGGCTTCAAAATCCCACAGTTACTTCTCATTTTTTCCTTTATGATTTTCCCTCAAATTTTTATAAATCGAAAAATCTCAAGAAGACTGAGCCACTATAAACTGTGATGATCATGTTTTCTTTCAATCATGGATTAATAAGATATTCTTTGAGTGAGGTACGGGAGACAAATATAATCAGCAGATAATTACAATAAAATATACATTATTATGGATTTTGAACAGAATACTAAAGAGGAAGAGGATTAGTTAATTATGCCTGAGGGAGTCAGAAATATCTTCCCAAGGAGACCACATTTGAGTTGGGTCCTGAAGAATGTGTAAGAGTCTGCCAGGTTCAGAAGGAGAAGGAAATTCAGGCAGAGTAAACAGCACAGCAGAGACTTGGAGGCAAGAAAGGTTGTAGCAGATTCTGGGAAGATGAGTTCAGTCAATATGAAATACAATGGAGGGGCTGAGTATTAGGGGGATAAAGGTAGCAGATGGAAAGGACTAGTGGGAAACAGACTGAAAGCATGTGATAATAGTTTGTGAAGTGTCTGTTATACTATCCAGAGGAGTCTGTATAGTCGATGAATCGATTTACTTAAAAATAAAACTGGAAAGTCTAAACCACAGGGAGAAACTCCAGTGTTAATCAGGAGTTAATCAATACAATATGACACTTTAGTAAAAATGTTATCTCTATATCATAGATTTAGTCTTCCAACTGACAATACATTTTACATCGGAGTACAACTATATTCCTCCAGTTGTGAAATTTATGACAATTCCTTATCATCCAAATGGTAAGAACTAAATGAGATTTTTATCATCAGAGGCTTTGTACCTATTATCCTTGTTTCTTATAATAATCATGTTTCTTTTTAAGAGCTTTATTATGATTATAAAAGTAAGAACTCTCATTGGGGAAAATATGAAAAGGCTGGGAAAAATTAACAATCACCTTAAATCCTAATGCAAAGAGAAAATACCGACAACATTTCACCAAATTTATTTTCTTTTATTCTATGTATGAACTTTTCTCTATGTAGTTGAGGTATTACATATGAAGTTTTGCCTCTGGGTTTTTTATTTTATTTATTTTACGTGGTTTTTTTGTTTGTTTGTTTTTGTTTTTGTTTTTTTTGAGACAAGTTTATTCTGTTGCCCAGGCTGGAGTGCAGCGGTGTGATCTTGGCTCACTGCAACCTCTGCCTCTCTGGTTCAATTGATTCTCCTGCCTCAGCCTCCCAAGTAGCTGGGACTACAGGCATGCACCACCACACTCAACTAGTTTTTGTATTTTTAGTAGAGATGGGGTTTCACCATGTTGGCCAGGCTGGTCTTGAACTCCCGACCATCCACCCACCTTGGCTCCCCATAGTGCTGAGATTACAGGGCATGAGCCACCACGCCTGGCCTAGGTTTTTAAGTTTAAAACTATATGTCTTTTTTCTGCATTGTTAAACATTTTCAAAAGATCATCTTAAATCGTTCAACAATACACTTAACCATTCCTCCGTTGTTCAATATTTTAGTTGGATCTAATTTTTCATTATTATAAAAAATGATATTTTTTAAATAAATATCATTTCCATAAAGTAGAGGGAACTTTAGTCTCTAGGAGGAAAGGTATGGGGACAACTTGTGACTGCTCTTTTGTCCCCCATCACTCCTCCCAAGGGCAGTCACTTACCTGATTAGGGAGATGGAGGAAAGAATTAAGCATTTGTGGCCCAGAATTTTCTCAACACTGTCTCTTTCTAACTATCCTGGGTACAGTCTCTTTTTCTGCCCACAGGAAATTTAGGCAGGCCTTCAGTTTGGGAGTGAAGTTCAAATCAGGGGGACTTTTATGGAGCCTGATGAAAGCCATTCATCAAGTGCATTCTCCATTTCCGTGTTATGTACAATGAAGCTGATGTTTTTACTTCCATGTTTCAATACTTGATCTATTTTATAATTACATATGAGCTTGAGGGGTTAAAAGGATTATTTACTAGCTTTCAAACCCCACCAAGGATGGCTATGTACAGTTTTGCATCTTTAGATATAAAAAGCCAAGTTGCCTTTTGGTGGTATTTATACTCCTACCAAAAAGTATATATAAAGTTCTCATTTTAGTACCTTCCAATTCTGGCCATTGAAACTTTGGATAATTTTTTTTTTTGCCAATTTGGTAAGAGCTTTGCTATTATTTTAATAAGCACTTCTTTGAATACTTGAGAAGTAAATATTTTTTCACATTTGTTGATTCTTGTTTTGTGACTTGTATGTTATAATCGACAATGTTATCACATCGTCCTAGATGCTGCAAATATTTCCTCTAATTTGTCATTAATTTTCAATTTTGTTTATGTCATTTTTTCACATGTTGGATTTAGAGATTTTTATGATTTAAAATAAATTTATATTTAAGATCTATTACTCTTGTCCCTTGGGGTTTTTGCAATTGTCTTTCATCTTAGATGATCCTTTCCCCAAACAAAATCAAATAGTCATTTTAAGTTTCTTCTAGTCCATTATATAGTTGTATTTATCTTATTTAACTCTATTATTTTTCCAAACACTAAATTAATTGTGTTAGGTCATAGGCCAAGCTTCTGTACATCTTTCCAACTTAATAATAACAGGCCAAGGCTGGAGGTTAAGTTTTGCCCATCCTCAAGGTGGAGGATTCCGTTTCTGGGACTAAAGCATTTACTCTGTCACCGTTTCCAGTCAGTGGGAAGGGGAAAAAAAGAAGGAAAACCAGCTTCCTTTAAAAAATGATTCAGAAATTGCACACTTATATTCCACAACTAAAACTTAGTCACGGGGCCACATCTTACTAGAGGAGAGGGTAGGAAAAACCGTAGGGGCACCTATATATTCAGCCAAAACAACACGGTAGTGGATGGGAACCAGGGATGGATATAGTGCTTCTTATTACAGAGAGAAGAACTAGGAAAAAGGAAGAGCAAATGCAAATCATTTTTCTGGCTTATCATTTTGATGTTTGTAGTTTTACATGATAATTTATTATATATGCCAATATTAATGTATTATTTTAATACAGTAGACCCACACACTGGTCAGCCCTGTATAACTTTTTTGGATGACCTTACGATGTGGAATACAAGCTATACATTGAGCAGCATCTTACTTGCCCTACAGGTAAGAATAGATTGCATATAATCTTTTTAATACTTTTAATTACCTAACTGTTCAAACTATAAGAATTAAAATACACAATGCATATTTCAGTATTTAAAGAATTTGAGAAGCTTATTTAAATCAATATTTCTATATGAAGGCTGCAAAGTGGAACTTATTAAATTATAAAGACTATTGTTTTAAAGTGAAATTGATAGTTAAAGCCCCTCAAGACCAAAGAATACGTATCTTATAAAAGAAGAAAATAATTATTTAGGTGGTTTCAATTCTGAAAATATAACCTTAGGTTTTCTTTTGGCTGCTGACTTCACTTCCTGGTGTTGAACAGGCCTTTTACGTCCTTCTTCATTTACGGACCTTGCCTTCCTGAGAGAGGTGGATCAACTGACTACAACTTAAAATGCTCACCTTTGTTTTTTGTTTCTGACAGTGCTAGTTAGCTACTTTCTGTCTCATTAGCATTCATATCAAACCCAGTGAACAATTATACCAAGGATTTTCTCCTCTCCTCAGATGCCTGTTTCTCAAACGCCACCTTTACCCACTGGACCCATGGTCCTTAGAAGCATACCTCAATGTTGTGCCTTTTCTTTTCTTTCTTTGTTTTTTTTTTTTTTCTTTGATAGGATCTGCCTCTGTTGTCACCCACGCTGGAGTTGCAGTGGCACAATTATGGCTCACTGCAGCCTCAACCTCCTAGGCTCAAGTGATCCTACCACCTCAGCCTCTCGAATAGTTGGGACCACATTTTTTTTTAAACTTTCTCTAGAAAATTTAATTTTTTAAATTTTAAAAATTTTTTAAAAATTTTTTCTCTAGAAATTTTAATTTTTTTATGTAAATTTTTTTTTTTTTTGACCGAGTTTCACTCATTACCCAGGCTGGAGTGCAATGGCGCGACCTTGGCTCATCGCAACCTCCGCCTCCTGGGTTCAGGCAATTCTCCTGCCTCAGCCTCCTGAGTAGCTGGGATTACAGGCACACGCCACCATGCCCAGCTAATTTTTGTATTTTTAGTAGAGATGGGGTTTCACCATGTTGACCAGAATGGTCTCGATCTCTTGACCTCATGATCCACCCGCCTCGGCCTCCCAAAGTGCTGGGATTATAGGCGTGAGCCACCGCGCCCGGCCAAAATTTTTTTTTTAATTTTCTCTAGAGAAGGGGTCTCACTATGTTGCTCAGGTTGGTCTGGAACTCCTAGGCTCAAGAGATCCTCTTACCTCAGTCTCCCAAGTTGCTGGGATTACAGGCAGCAGACACCACATCCAGCCAGTGTTGTATTATTTCAGATTCTTAAAAAAAATTCCTCATTTCTTATCTGATGCTAAAATGAATTATTTAAGTGATATTTGCTTTGACCACTTAGATCTAGCTTAGTAATAATCTATCCATGGACCTACTTATCACTAATAATGTCTGGAGATAAATTATTACATTTTGATTATCCAGAATACTTGGAATATAAAATATTCTGGCATAATTGAATTTTTAAAATATGGAATTATAAATTCAATTTCTTGTATTTCTTATTTTTGGAAAAAAATAATACTTTTTTGACTAGTCAGCATACTAAGCACATTGTAATCTTTAGAAAAGATTCAATGTTCAGTTCATTCATTCATTCTACAAATAAGTATTGAGGATCTACTTGTGTGAGACTGTGTTCTAGGAAAGAAACATTTGAGCAAAAAATTTAAGTGAATGAGTGTGATATGCAGAAATCTGGGGTTAATTCTTTAGATTCCTTTAAACAGATATATTCTGATCTCATCTATGTAAACTGGAGTCTGCTGTAAGAATAGCTAAATGATTTCAAAATGTAATGAGTATGGGCAAACCAGCATGAACTGGTGAAAATTTTGAATTGCAGAATAATTTGATCAAAGGGAAATTTGTTCTGTCACTTGCTACCTTTGTACCATTGGACAAAGTTTTCCCACTTCTCCATGCTTCAATTTCTTCGTCAGTAAAATGGGGCTATTGTTACCTCATGAAACCTGTGAGGATGAAACTATTAAATGCATGTAAAGAATTTGGAACTGTGCCTGGTCCAAGAAGAGAACTGAATAGTTAATACAGGTTGAGTGTTTCTTATTTGAAATGCTTAGGATTTGGGAATTTTTCCAGTTTTTGAATATTTGCATTATATATACCCTCCATGTGAGCATCCCAAATTTGAAAATTTGAAATCTGAAATGCTCCAGTGAGCAATTCCTTTGCACATCATGTCAGTGCTCAGAAAGTTTTGAATTTTGGAGTATTTAGGATTTCAGATTTTCAGATTTGGGATGCTGAACCTCTAGTTGTAATACTATGATTATTCTTACTATTAAACAGTAATGCAAAGTGACACTAAAGTGTTGCCAAATATATCATGGAAAGCCAGTAGATAACACAGTTTTTTGTCTCTTTATTTTTCAAAAACATTAATAAAACAAATATGCACACATTACAAAAGATTTTTAAGATGACGAGAAGGAAAAGACAATCACTGATAATTATAAAGAAAACCCTTAACTCTGCTGTTACTAGGCAAGAGCTTCCTGATCTTTTCTCCTGTGGTTCTATTTAAAATCTTTCGGTGGATTCCACCCTCTCCACAAGTGTAAGCTCTAGTTCCGTTGCATATCTAATCCTCACATCTAAACTCTCCCTAACACACCATGCAATTCTGCTCCTACTTTATCTTCATGCTTTTCTGCACTCACATTGCTTGGTTCAATTCAGATCAAAAAACATTCGTAGAGTTCTAAAATCTTAGACCTTAGTAAATTGTCAGTCTAGTTCCCCTCTGCCTGGCAACCCATTTTCTCCTCCCTTCTTCCTCTGTCTGTCCAGTAAGCAGCTGTTCATGTTGTAAGAGTTAGATCAAATGAGTCTTCCTCTAGGATACCTTTTCTGATTTATTTTCCTAGGTAGAATTAATAGCTTTGGTTTCAGGGGAGCTGTCTTTGCCACACACCCAACAGTACCCTGAGCAGGTTTCTGTTAGAACACTAATACTGCAATGCACACACTGCTTACTTGTCTGTCTTCTCCTATTGGACTACAAACTCCCCCAAATCAGGAAATAGGTCTAATTCATCCTTGATTTCCCAGTGTCTAACCAGGACAATGCTGACATTTGGTAGATATTAAATAAAATGAATGAATGAATGAATCTGAATGTTTACATTGTTGCAGTTATGGTATGTGTATTTTCATGCACTTAACAACAAGAATACATCCTGAGAAATGAATTGTTAAACATTTCATCATAGTGTGAAGATCATGGAGTGTACTTACACAAACCAAGATGGTATAGCCTAACACATACCTAGGCTATGTAGTATATATAGCCTGTTGCTCCTAGGCTACAAACCTGTACAACTTATCACTATACTAAACACTAGAGGCCATTGTAACACAATTTGTGTATCTAAATATAGAAAAAGTACAGTAAAAAACTGGTATTATTATCTTATGGGACCAGCATGGCATATGCCATCTGTCGTTGAGTGAAGCATTATTAGGTGGCACATGATTATATAAACCATATAGCCTGTTTCTTTTTCATTTAACATTGTCTTTCAAGTAACTGCCTTATGGTAACAATCAATATTTTAATAGCTGTTCAGTATTCCTTTGAAGGTCAGTGCTACCCAGTAGAACTTTCTGCATTGATGGAAATGTCCATTATATCTGCACTGTTCAATACGATAGCCACTAGTTATATGTGGCTATTGACCACTTGAAATGTTGCTACTGTGACTAAGGAACTGAATTTTTTATTTTATTTCATTTCCATTATTTTAAATTTAAATAGTCTCCGGTGGTTGTGCCTACAGTGATGGGCAACATAAGTTTAGGCCATAATTACTAACTACTTTTTTTTTTTAATAACAAACGAGATACATTTCCAATGATCACATTGTTATTCAAGGGGAAGGTACTTGAAATGTTGTTTAAAATATTTTGAAGTCTAACTATACTAACCAACTTCAACTAAAATTTTTATAATCATAATTTAAATTCAATTTAAATGTATATAATAGGAAGGAATAGATTACAGAAAGAAACTTGTAACTTGCTTTTTTATCTCTCCTGGTTTTATATCATACATGAGCCTAATATTAGGTTTCTTGAGAGTGCAGACTATGTCTCATTTTTAATCAATCTCCAGATCCATACATAGTAGGCATTTGATAAATGCTTATTGAAAGTTGTGTATATTGGTTTGTCTTTTTGCTCTAAAAAAGTTTACTTTTGAAACTCTATGTTTTCTTTGTTTTCCTATAGGTTATGCTTTCTAATCCAGTGCCAGAGAATCCAGTGAATTTGGAAGCAGCCAGAATACTGACTGAAAGTGAATGTCTGTACAGAGCAATTCTAAAACTTTTCAGCAGGCCATTACAAAGTAAGAAGTACCTACATTTTGTTACTTGGCAATTATCAATTATTTATTGGACATTTATGGCATAGTGACCTAAGAAATAATTGTTATATAAGGGAATATTTAAAATATTTTCTGTATCCATTTTCAGTAATGAAATGGTATTAAGATCCCTACTACTGTAAGTCTTTGTCACACCATCAGTGTGATCCTTTTTTAAAGATCATCAAGGATCTTAAACTCAGGATCTTTAAGTGTTATGGTCATATGCATGGATGGTGCCAAATGAAACTAGTCTACCCATCATAAAGATATGACATCTAATTTTAACTCTTCAATCTGTCGCCGACATTTTCCAGACTTCACCTGTGGTACTCCACATCTTACCAATTTGCACCACTTGTCTTCTTGATTAGCAAGATGTCAATTTTTTTTTCCAGAGAGTTCCCTCCAGGAATTCCTTCTAAGAGCACATGTGGAAATAGAGCCTGAAGCTCTTCAGTCTTTCTGCTCTACTGAGCAGTGTTTTCCTGATACCCTTGGTATCCTGCCAGCATCTTCACTGTGACTCTTAACTCCAGCGCCTCCATTGCCCCTGTACTCTGTCTCTCTCCAGGTCGTACAGCACTGCTTCTGGCTTCTTGTGCACAGAAGGGTTTTCTACAGCTGAGAGCTGGGCCCCTAGTGACATAGTTATTTCCTTTATATACTGCCCCATCTTCTTGTGGCACACAGCAACCTTGCGTAGTAGCTGGTATCGTTACCCTTCCAATCAACAGGATTTAATTTCTTTTCATTCTTTTTTTTTTTTTTTTTTTTTTACTGCATTTTAGGTTTGGGGGTACATGTGAAGAACATGCAAGATTGTTGCATAACCTAGAAATAGAAATTCCATTTGACCCAGCAATCCCATTACTGGGTATATATCCAAAGGATTATAAATCTTTTCTTTTTTTTTTGAGATGGAGTCTCATTCTGTTGCCCAGGCGGGAGTGCAGTGGTGAGATCTCAGTTCACTGCAACCTCCACCTCCCAAGTTCAAATGATTCTTCTGCCTCAGCCTTCTGAATAGCTGGGACGACAGGCACCGACCACTGTCCCCAGCTAGTTTTTGTATTTTTAGTAGAGATGGGGTTTCACCATGTTGTTCAGGCTGATCTTGCACTCCTGACCTTGTGATCCGCTCACCTCAGCCTCCCAAAGTGCTGTGATTACAGGCGTGAGCCACTGTACCCAGCTCAGGCCTTGATTTCTTATAGTACTTTTTCTCTCAGATTTCCATTGTCTCTTTTTCTCTTTCCCTTCCAGGAGCCCCAGTCCGTTACCCAGGTCTGTATAATTGTGACCAAGTTCAATTGCTCCTCCTCCACAGGGTTTTTGGGTCTGATACAAATCAAATGGTGTTGATCAAGCATCTTTTCCAGTACCATAGAACTTTATTATATGACAAAGTTCTTGGGAAAGCTATTTGATCCCAAGTTTAATGTGAAGCAGTAGTAGAAAATACCCTTCACTAAGTATGTGTTATACACTAATTTTACCCTTTTCTGGCTTGGTGTCCTTTCATCTGGAATACCAGCAGACTTGACTTGGAGCATCATATTTCTAAAGGTTGAAGAAACTGTGTATGTTTAACCAATGGAAGAAAAGATAAAGGGCTGTTGTAAAAGCTGTTTTCAAATATTCATAGGGATTTCCTATGGAAAAAGGAGGATTCTTCTCTGTTTCTTCAGAAAACTAACGTAGGACAAATACTGAAGCTACAAGTCAGTCATAGTTTCCCCAGGCCTGCTGGGTACCAGAATTGGAGTTCAGAACATGCAGATTTGGCCCTGCCTGTGTCAGAACATGCCTTAACTGTATCAGGGACTTTTCTCCCATAGTCAGTCATCTGGAATTAATGTTATTATCCTAAGTCTAAGCCTGGCATGTGATATGCAGACATGTAAATGTTGCTCATTACCCAAACTTTTCCCCATCATCTGTTATGTTCGCCTACCCTGAACAGCAAGGTCTTTGCCCCGGTGTTTTGACAAGAAGACCAAGCTAAGCTCTAAGCTCAAACCCAGTGTAGAGGTCCAACGACCTTCCCATTTCCTGGCAGCCTCCTTTCCTTGTGGCCTGGCTCCTTTTCCTTTCTTAGAGTGCTCACATGTCCCAGACTGCCTGAGACAGTCCTGGTATAATTATTTCCAGTACCTCCTTTCACTTGCAGGGTACCAGTTTAGACAATCAATTATATAGCCAAGTTGGGCGTCTAACTGATGAAATAACTCTATAGTTGCACCATTCTTAATGGTAAAGTCCATTCAGGTCCCAGTTGGCCAAATATGAGGAACAAATTTTTTTTTTAATTGCATTTTAGGTTTTGGGGTACATGTGAAGAACATGCAAGATTGTTGCATAGGTACACACTTGGCAGTGTGGTTTGCTGCCTTCCGTCCCCTCACCTGTATCTGTCATTTCTCCCCATGCTATCTCTCCCACCTCCCCACCCCCCCACCCCTCCCCCATTTCCCCCCAACAGACCCCAGTGTGTAGTGCTCCCCTCCCTGTGTCCATGTGTTCTCATTGTTCAACACCCGCTTATGAGTGAGAATATACGGTGTTTGATTTTCTGCTCTTGTGTCAGTTTGCTGAGAATGATGGTTTCCAGGTTCATCCATGTCCCTACAAAGGACGTGAACTCATCGTTTTTGATGGCTGCGTAATATTCCATGGTGTATATGTACCACATTTTCCCTATCCAGTCTATCATCGTTGGGCATTTGGGTTGGTTCCAGGTCTTTGCTATTGTAAACAGTGCTGCAATGAACATTCGTGTGCACGTGTCCTTGTAGTAGAATGATTTATAATCCTTTGGATATATACCCAGTAATGGGATTGCTGGGTCAAATGGGATTTCTATTTTTAGGTCCTTGAGGAATCACCACACTGTCTTCCACAATGGTTGAATTAATTTACATTCCCACCAACAGTGTAAAAGTGAGGAACAAATTTTTTTAACAATTCAAGTTGCTTAAAAGAATGGACAAGGCCAGGTTGGCAGTTAGTAAACTCTCTATTACTTCAAGTATGCTTTAGTAACTAGTGTTTATTTGATAGAGCTACATGACCATTTTTCAGCGTTGTTATCAAAGAGCTTCTTTGATAAAAGAAGTGCCAAGAATTGGATAAGGGGGCCTTTTAAATACCTTCCAACTTACTCTTCAGCTAGTTCAGGAAAACTCAGAGGAGGAAGTTCTGGAGACAATGTATAACAACTGTTTTCCTCACAGATTCTGAGTATTGCTACTTACTTTCTAATTTGTTATGAGCTTTCAGATGAGGTTTCATATGAGGAATTACCTGCTCCTTTTTTCAGTTCATCCTTGTAAATTTTGACTTCTAAGTAGTTGTATTGTCAAGTAATATTTACTTTCTGTTTTCACAGTTGTTTTGATATTTTAAAACCTAAGTTTTGTATAATTTTTAAAACCTTTGGTTGAAGCAAAACCCAAGAATATAAAAACAGTAAAGCTGAGTAATGGTAGCTAAATAATTATTTTTTCTTAGCCAAGTATATCGCTATTGTTTTTAATAAAAAAGGAGGATCATCTAATACATTTCAGATACTTATCAAAATAAACTATAATTGACATATGAGTCATAATATTAGAATAAAGAAGAATATAGAAATATTAGGGACATTATAATACTAATTTGTGTTGTATACTTTTTTAAAACCTGGTAATTCTATAAATACATCATATTCTGCCTATGATTAGGAAAATGTTGTGACAGACATTTGATTCTTCTCCAATTCAAGCTGCCAATTTGTTCACTGGGTTTTAAAAAATCCTTACGATAATAGAGCAATTTTAAGGCAAATTGTCTCTGCAGCGGAAGCAGGTGGTGTCTCATAGGATTTCGGGTTTCCATTTCTTTTTAAAGTGAGGATACTTCTTTGGTTAGGTGTAGGAATACCCCTTCCCCTGAGAAACATACTTTCTGGATGTCAGGGGAAAACAAAATTTAGTCCAGTAGCGTTGCTTATTTGTTAAAGAACATGAGCTTTAGCACCATCATTCAGAACCAGTTTTGTTATTGATTACAGCTTTGTTATAGATATCCTATTACTTACAAATATCATGAGATATTAAAAAACTGAGTTTAACAGCATGGTGGTAGAGTGTGGATCTATTTGCTTGGGTTACATACCTCTTTTTTCTTGTTTGTATTTCATTATACCAGCTAGTCCAATAACTTTTCAGCAAAGTTTCTAAGTTGCTAGTTTTAATGAGAAATGTTAAGTATTTATTTTCTATCAAAGAAATATATATTTATAGTTTTAGAGGACAAATAATAGGAATTGGTTTTTAATAAAATATTAAAAACCTGAATGCTGCCTGCCAGAGGCAGTCATAACTTTCAACACATTTAGCTGTTTCATCTGGGATTTACCACTACATTTCTAAGTGTATTCTGTACTAATATTTCCAGGCTTTTCAGTTTCAGATATTATTTATAGGCTTCATCTCACAAAATACAAAGATTTTGCTTTTAATACTACCATTCCTACCCATATTCCCGCTCCCTCATCCTCCTAATACGATTTGGTTACATTAATATGACTTTATAAATACTTGTCATAGATAAACCATAAATGATCATCTTTCTTTTCTTGTACAAAAGGTCTGATTTTACCTTCCTTTTTTATGTGTAAACTATCTTTTCTTCCTCTAAACTTTCTGACAAAGCTATAAAACAGCTCCCAGGTATTCGGTCAGCATTGAGTCTGTCTTGTTTTGCTTTTGAAGCCCTCTTTCCTGTGGCACTCCCTCCTTCCTCTTGAATTCTGGATTGCTGGTTCTCTTGCAGGTGTGCTGGCATGATGGACTTTTTGTCTTGAGTTCTGGATTGCTGGTTCTATTGCAGGTGTGCTGGGATGATGACCTTTTTGTCTTGAGTTCTGGATTGCCGGTTCTCTTGCGGGTGTGCCGGGTGGCCTTTTTGGTGTCTTCTGGGTGGGAGCTCCTGCTTGCTTGCTCAATCCCTCATTTTCCTGGTGGTTGGTTCTGTTCCTTTGTTTTGTTGGAGCACATCTTCTAGGAGCTTCCTAGTACATGGGAGTTAAACCTTTTATAACTCTGCATGCCTAAAAATGTAATTATGCTACTCTCATATGCTCATAGTTTGGTTAAATTTTAGTTTGGAAATAGTTTTCTTTCTAAATTGTAAATATTTTACTACCTTTTACTTTCTAGTGTGGTCTTGAGAAGTCTAATTTCATTCGATGTCCAGTCTTTCATATGTAATTTTTTTTTTTTTTTTTTTTTTTTTTTTTTTTTTTTTTTTTTTTTTTTTGCTGGAAGCTTTTTAAACCTTCCTTTTATTCCCAGTGATTTGAAATTTTTGATAACATTTGTTGGTGTATCCTCCCCTTCCCTGCCTCCACATTACATAGGACATTTGATAAGCTATCAAATTCTCAATCTCTAATCATTCACTTCTGTGATTATTTTAAAATATATGATTTATTTTATAACTTCTTCTCCCTTCATTTTCCCTATTGTCTCTTCTAGATAGAATGTTGGGTCTACTGATCTGATCCTCTACTTTTTTTAAACTAAATTTCTCCTGTTATCCATCTGTTTATTGTATATTCTGGAAGATTTTGAGAAAAATGTTTCTGTTTCCTATTTTTCTCTTTTTGTGGTTAGGATTGTTCTCTTTTATGGTACTGACCTTGCTCAAATGTCTAGTAATCTTTTACTATCTATTCATATGATGAACATGTGATGCATTTGATGAATGCACTATTAAAAAGACTGGAAGTTCTGAATACAGTCTGGGCTTGTTGACAGTTTTATTTCATAGCAGAATTATTTAGTGTGAACCTGACTATTTCATTAGACTTAACTGTTTCTCCTGAGAGGGATCTGCCAGGCTTGTGGAGGGAGAAAGAGAGATAGAGAGAAAGAGAGAGAGAGAGAGAGAGAGAGAGAGAGAGAGAGAGAGAGAGAGAGAGAGATGAGAGAGACAGAGAGAGATGAGACAGAGAGAGATGAGAGAGACAGACAGAGAGAGAGAGAGAGAGACAGACAGAGAAAGAGAGAGACAGAGACAGAGAGAGTAAGAGAGAGAGAGAGAGAGAGAGCCCTGCTAATACTCTGACAGCTGGACAGGGGAGAGAATCAGGAATCTTGTCTGTTTGATATGATTTACTCAATTTTCAGTTTCTTACCATACTCCTGTCCTGCTTTATTTCTACTGTCCTCCAGTACTCCGTCTCTCTGGCCCAGTTTTTCCAGAGGTTAAATATCCTCCCTCTTACCTGAGCAGTAGTCATGATCTGGCCACACAGAATAAGGGTATAAGTCTTTGGTGTCTGTACTCTGCCTCTCACCCTGCCTTCCAGAGGTATCTGGCATCTTCAATTCCTGAACTGTTTCTCAGGTTCTGAAGTACAAATCCATTTGCTTTTTAGTGGTCTCCTCTCATCATGCAGTTTTTTTTTTTTCAAATTTCTGTGGCCTGCTAAGACAGTTGCCACTTGATATCTGCTTTCCATCTTGAAACCTTTTCTTGTCATCTTTCTTTTGCTCTCCTTGAGATTTTATACTTTATTTTTATTCCTTTATTACCATTTTATTAAGGCTTTGGAAATAGTGCACATATAGCCATATATTCAACCTCCAAGTAAACCAGAATCCTTTCATATTTTTTCTTTGTAGTGAAAGATGACAGCCAGCAGTTACCTAAAGACCCACATAAACGTATGAGGTAAGTTTTTCTTTATACAATTTTATATCTACTTATTTACCAAAAGGACTATTTATTTATTTATTTTACAAATTAAAATAATTTATTTTAGAAGGGTTTTTAACAAGGTTTGAAAAGATAACAGGCATTCATCAATTCCTCCATTCTGACATATTACAATTAATCAACGTTTTGCTGACTTGTAACAAATGTTGTTTATTTTTGTATACCCTAAGGATTAGATTTTTTTTTTGTGGTAGGTTTTATTTATTTTTTTATTGCATTTTAGGTTTTGGGGTACATGTGAGGAACATGCAAGATTGTTGCATAGGTACACACATGGCAGTGTGATGTGCTGCCTTCCTCCCCATCACCCGTATCTGGCATTTCTCCCCATGCTATCTCTTCCCAACTCCCCACCCCCTGCTGTCCCTCCCCCATTTCCCCCCAACAGACCCCAGTGTGTGATGCTCCCCTACCTGTGTCCATGTGTTCTCATTGTTCAACACCCACCTATGAGTGAGAACATGCAGTGTTTGATTTTCTGTTCTTGTGTCAGTTTGCTGAGAATGATGGTTTCCAGGTTCATCAATGTCCCTACAAAGGACACAAACTCATCATTTTTGATGGCTGTATAATATTCCATGGTGTATATGTGCCACATTTTCCCTGTCCAGTCTATCATCGATGGGCATTTGGGTTGGTTCCAGGTCTTTGCTATTGTAAACAGTGCTGCAGTGAACATTCGTGTGCATGTGTCCTTATAGTAGAACAATTTATAATCCTTTGGATATATACCCAGTAATGGGATTGCTGGGTCAAATGGAATTTCTATTTCTAGGTCCTTGAGGAATCGCCACACTGTCTTCCACAGTGGTTGAACTAATTTACACTCCCACCAACAGTGTAAAAGTGTTCCTATTTCTCCACATCCTCCCCAGCATCTGTTGTCTCCCAATTTTTTAATGATTGCCATTCTAACTGGTGTGAGATGGTATCTCAATGTACTTTCGATTTGCATTTCTCTAATGACCAGTGATGAGCATTTTTTCACATGTTTGTTGGCCTCACGTATGTCTTCTTTTGTAAAGTGTCTGTTGATACCCTTCGCCCACTTTTAAATGGGCTTGTTTGTTTTGTTCTTGTAAATCTGTTTTAGTTCTTTGTAAATTCTGGATATTAGCCCTTTGTCAGATGGGTAGACTGCAAAAATTTTTTCCCATTCTGTTGGTTGCCAATTCACTGTAATGACTGTTTCTTTTGCTGTTCAGAAGCTGTGGAGTTTGATTAGGTCTCATTTGTCTATTTTGGCTTTTGATGCCAGTGCTTTCAGTGTTTTGGTCATGAAGTCCTTGCCTATGCCTATGTCCTGAATGGTTTTGCCTAGGTTTTTCTTCTAGATTTTTTATGGTGTTAGGTCTTATGTTTAAGTCTTTAATCTGTCTGGAGTTAATTTTAGTGTAAGGTGTCAGGAAGGGGTCCAGTTTCTGCTTTCTGCCCATAGCTAGCCAGTTTTCCCAACACCATTTATTAAACAGGGAATCCTTTCCCCATTGCTTGTTTTTGTCAGGCTTGTCAAAGATCGGATGGTTGTAGATGTGTTGCCTCCAAGTCCTCTGTTCTGTTCCATTGGTCTGTATTTCTGTTTTGGTATCAGTACCATGCTGTTTGATTACTGTAGCCTTGTAGTATAGTTTGAAGTCTGGTAGTGTGATGCCTCCTGCTTTGTTCTTTTTGCTTAGAATTGACTTGGCTATGCGGGCTCTCTTTTGGCTCCATATGAAGCTTAAGGTGGTTTTTTCCAGTTCTGTGAAGAAGGTCATTGGTAGCTTGATGGGGATAGTGTTGAATCTGTAAATTACTTTGGGCAGTATGGCCATTTTCAAGATATTGATTCTTCCTAACCATGAACATGTTTCTCCATCTGTTTGTGTCCTCTCTTATTTCGTTGAGCAGCGGTTTGTAGGACTATTTATTTAAACTCTTTGTTTTTGTCATAATTAAATCTTTGTTTTTAACTTAGAAAAGTAAGTAAATATCTTTTCTCTTATAATATCTTTTTAAAATAGTCTTTTCAGAAAGAATGTGGAAATTTTCGAATTCTTTCTAGACTGTTGAATTAAAATTAAATATAACTGTGATCTCACTTTTTTTTATATTTGAAAAGAGAAGAATGTATTGTCAACCAAATGAGCACAGATCATTATAGAGCACAAAAATTCAAGCAATTTAGGAGAAGATAAGGTTCTCGGAAAAAATTGTAAGAGTTAGGGCTGAAGCCATTGTACCTTTCGGGAGAGAGCCTGTGAATGTGGCATCAGTTTACCTTGAACACCTGAAAAAGGTATAGGCTAGAAACATACGTATGATTCTGTGGCATTTAATTTCTTGAGCATTTCCATCAGCTTTATTTTGATAGTCAATCAGATATAGAAAATAGCCGATTAACTAGTGTTGAAACCATGTTTACTTTAGCTCATATTTCCTTGACTAGCTCCATATAAAAGTTGAATAAAATTAGGTAATTTAAGTGGTTTCTTTTTGTGAAAAACTGTTGAAAAATTGCAGAAAGGTAAGCATAATCTAGTTAATGGTACACTAGGTTGGTATTCAATAGAAGGCATTGCTACCCCTTAAACGTATCAATGTGGTTGACCATCCTGGCACAAAATAGGCCTGTGATAGTCATTCAATGTATAAAGGCAGTTTTATCACCTAAAACATGAATGTCCCTAGATGTCAAAAGTTATTACTCTTTATGGCATAATTATTTGCAGTTCATAAAGATACAGTGCCAGTGTTTACTAAGAAGGCAGTAAGAACAGAGCAGAAGTGTGGTCTCAGCTTCAGCAGGTCCTCTGAGCCAAACCAAGAATAAATGGTGCTAGAACGAGGTCTGATTTGTCATACTCGCCTTGTGCCAGACTGGACTTTCTAGAGAAGCCCTTAGGTAGGACTCATTTGATGCAGTGCAGTCTAGATTTCAATGATACTCTAGACTCATGCTGTGTATCAGGCTGTACTTTGTTGTGTGTCTGTGAATTCTAATGTTTGCCCCTGGTACATTTGCTCTGAAACAGAGCTCAGTTATGTCTAGTTCTTAGTTTTTAAATAATGCATTCACAATGAGATCTTGCAGAAAGTATTCAAAGAAAGATGCTGCTGTTAGTATTGTGTGTCTAGGGCCATTTCATGAGCTGGAAGAAATGGTCTGGCTGTAGAAATGTATTCCAAAGATATATCCAGGCAGTCGGGTCCCCTGTTTCTAAAAGACATAGCAAAACTCAGGCAAGGTCTATTTAACTGGGTACAATATAGTGGGGGAATCTTGCTGATGTTTAGGAATTGAAGGTGACTTGAACTTGCACTAGTCATCTTGGATGTTTGCAGTGGTCTATAGGATACCACTTACAGGTTATGGGGCAGGTTTTCAGCCCTTGGGAGAACAGCTACTTATTCATACGCTTAGAATGAGTTCACCGAGCATATGCTGTTTGCCAGGCATTGTGCCCCAGTGTGAGGATACACATTTGATTAATAAATGATCTCTAACCTCACAAGGTTTATACTCTAGCATTGGAAGCCCTCTTCTTTTTTCCCCATTCCATAAGTACAAATTATTTATTTTGTACTAATTGTTGCATGGTATCAGAAGATGTTCCTCTTCTGAAAGGGAGGCAGTGTAAGAAGTAGGCCTGTCCAGCCTTATGGACAATGTAGAGAGCATTTGCCACCAGAGAATGTAGTTGGAAGACCACAGGGAAGGTATCAAGATCGTGACTAAGGGAAGAATTCTGAGGGCAGATTGAATCATATCTGAAATGAGTCATATTTAACAGAAACCTCTTCCCACGTGGCTTTTATTTTTTCTAAGCTTCCTTCAGAGGCCTTCATTTTTTCACGATGTCATTCATCTCCGGAGCTGCTTCTTTTAAATGGAACTGCCTCTTTTAAATGCAATCAACATTTCATTGAGCCATGCCTGTTTACTGTTGTAGTACTTAAATATAATTCAGTAAGTGCTATGATAGAGGTAAGATCAAGATGCTGGGGGGCACATAGGGAGACACATCTTACTCAGGCTTGGCAGAAATTGGGAGAGGAACACATAAAGAGCAGCTGTCAGAGAAGGTGATGCCAAAATGACTTCTAAAGGCAGAATAGGGATTCATCTATAGACTACGGGGCCAGAGGATCCTGGGGAGAGGGAACAGCACAGTCAAAAGCGTGGAGATATAACAGGACATCTTTCCCACAGTCTGACCTAGGGGAAGGCATTTTGACAACCTGAATAAAAAGTTAACATGAATTGTGAATGCCAGGGGTAACCAAAGTAAGATTATCAGGAGTTGAGATAAAAACTAGAAGAGGAAAGGATTGGTTGCTAGATAATCAAGAAAGGAGAGGAAAATGAAAGATACATGACGAGCATGCTAAATATACATTGATGTGCGAGTAGCTAAATCATTTAAAGGGGCAGGCACAAGACAAAACTTGAGGGATACAGACAGAAGAGTGTAACATTTGCATTTTATATTAAAAATCCTAAGACAAATGCATGCCTTCGACACAGCATTTCCACTTCTAGCAATGTATCTTTAAAGATTATAGAGATTCCAAAATTATTTGAAGATATAGAGATTCCAAAAATGTTAATCGTACAATTATATATAATGAGAAATTGAAAACAGAATGTGTAACAAAACTGATTGATTAAATAAATATTGGTTTAGGCAGTAATGTCCAAAAAGCAGCCTTTGGATATGATTCTGGAGACATATTTGTCAACATTAAAAGTAAGTGAGAAGTTGGACATAGAAATTCAGTGTTGCAAGATGAAGAATTTCTAGAGATCTCTTGCACAACAATGTAACTACTCTTAATACTACTGAACTGTACACTCAGAAATGGTTAAGATGATAATTTTAAAGTTATGTGTTTTTACTACAATAAGAAAGTAAATGAAAAGAGTGCATCATAAAACACTGTATATGGTATTATCACACACACACAAAACTGAGAGGCCTTTCTAGAATAGCAAGTGAAAGAATCTCAATTCTTCCATTTACTATGTGACTAAGAAAAGTTAATTTCTCTGTGTCTCAGTTTCTTCATAGATTAAATGCTAGTAATAGTACTGATTTCATAGAATTGCTATGAAGATTAAATGGGTTAAGTACATAGAAAGCAATTGTAATAACTTTAGTCAAAGATAACTCAAGAACCTTGTTATGAGGTAAACTTGTAGATGATATTATCTTAAAAAATCAAGATTTGTGAAATTGAAAGAAAAATAGAGTAAAAATTTGGGAGAGAGTGACGTGAGGACCCTAAATTGAATATGAGCATGGTGTGTTAGAGAATCAGTAAGAAGTCTCCTGTTGCTAGAACGGAGCAAGAGGGAAAAGACAAGAGTGGTAGATGGAGGTAAGAGAAGTAGGCTGGGCTAAGTCACTTAGGACTTTATAAACCATGTAAGGAATTTAGATTAGTTTTATTATACCAGGTAAGGAAATTGGGACAGAATTGAACAGCTTTTAGGAAAGGGAGAGACAGAATAAGATTTGCCTTTTAAAAGGAGTACTTTTAACTGCTATGAGGGCAATGGTTTGTGAAGGATCTAAGGTGGAAGCAAGGAGAAGAGTTATTAGATTATTTCTGTTGATTGGGGCAAGACAATGGCGATTCAGTCAAGGGTTTGGGCATAGGTATGGAGGAGGAGAAGTGAGTCGATTAAAGGCTTGTGTGGAGGAATTACTGATTCAGTGTGGGGTGTGAGAAAAAAGTGGGACTAAGGATAATTACTAGTTTTGGGGTTGGACTGGGTGGGTACTGCCGTTGCTTACTGAGATGGAAAAGATGAAGACACCATTGACTTAAATTAAGATGAATAATTCCATTTGTTGGTGAAGGTATGGAGTCATTGGAGCCTTGATGCATTGCTGCACACATTGTTTTACCACTTTACATGCCCACAACCAGTTTGAAACAGTTTAACAGTTTCTTATAATGTCAAACATTACCTTTTCTATACTCTAATAATTCTACTCCTAAGTATTTACCTAAAAGAAATGAAAACTGTGTGTTCACAAGAAGATATAACTTGTACACAAATGTTATAGCAGCTTTATTTATAACATCTCAAACCAAAAACAACCAAAATGTCAATCAACAGTTGAATGCATAAATAAATTGTACTATATTATTATATAGAATATGCTCAGCAAATAAAAATGAATAAATTATTGATACATGCAATAACAGAATAAATATGCAGGCATTATGTTGAGTGAAAGAAAACACAGTAACGAAAGAATACACACTGTATGATTCAATTTATATGAAGTTCTAGGACAGGCAAAACGAATCTGTCAGATTAATCAGATAAGCGATTGCCCACAATGTCAAGGGAGATTGACTGGGAAGGGGCAGTAGGAAATTTTCTGAAATAATGAAAATAGTCTACATCTTGTTTGGGGTAATGGTCATGCGGGTGTACACTTTTGTTTCAAAATTCATCAATCTGTACACTTAAAACATGTGCACTTTATTAAATGTAAATTATGCTTCAATAAAATTTATTTTAATAAAGTATTCAAGCCAGGTAAGGTGGCTTGGGCCTGTAATCCCAGCTGTTTGGCCAAGGTGGAAGGATTTCTTGAGCCCAGGAGTTCAAGATCAGCCTGGGCAATATTGTGAGACCCATCTCTCTCTTTTTTTTAAATTATACTTTAAGTTCTGGGGTACGTGTACAGACCTTGCAGGATTTTTGCATAGGTACACACATGCCATAGTGGTTTACTGTCTCCATCTCCCCATCACCTACATCAGGCATTTCTCCCAGTGTTATCCCCCTCCAACCTCCCCACCCCCCATCCCCCAACATACCGTAGTGTGTGATGTTCCCCTCCCTGTGCCCATGTATTCTCATTGTTCTATGAGTGAGAACATGCGGTGTTTTGTTTTCTGTTCTTGTGTCAGTTTGCTGAGAATGTTCGTTTCCAGATTCATCCATGTCCCTACAAAGGACACAAACTCATCATTTTTATGGCTGCATAGTATTCCATAGTGTATATATGCCACATTTTCTTTGTCCAGTCTATCATCAATGGGCATTTGGGTTGGTTCCCGGTCTTTGCTATTGTAAACAGTGCCACAGTGAACATACGTGTGCATGTGTCTTTATAACAGAACAATTTGTAATCCTTTGGATATATACCCAGTAATGGGATTCCTGAGTCAAATGGAATTTCTATTTCTAGACCCTTGAGGAATCGCCACACTGTCTTCCACAATGCTTGAACTAATTTACACTCCCACCAACAGTGTAAAAGAGTTCCTGTTTCTCCACATCCTCTCCAGCATCCGTTGTCTCCAGATTTTTTAATGATCACCATTCTAACTGGTGTGAGATGGTATCTCAATGTAGTTTTGATTTGCATTTCTCTAATGACCAGTGATGATATTTTTTGATATGTTTGTTGGCCTCATATATGTCTTCTTTTGAAAACTGTCTGTTCATATCCTTCACCCACTTTTGAATAGGTTTGTTTGTTTGTTTCTTGTAAATCTGTTTTAGTTCTTTGTAGATTCTGGATATTAGCCCTCTGTCAGATGGGTAGATTGCAAAATCTTTTTCCCATTCTATTGGTTGCCAGTTCACTCTAGTGATTGTTTCTTTTGCTGTACAGAAGCTCTGGAGTTTAATTAGATCCCATTTGTCTATTTTGACTTTTGTTATCAATGCTTTTGGTGTTTAGTCATGAAGTCCTTGCCTATGCCTGTGTCCTGAATGGTTTTTCCTAGGTTTTCTTCTAGGATTTTTATGGTGTTAGGTTTTATGTTTAAATCTTTAATCCATCTGTAATTAAAAATATGGAATGCTTCACGAATTTGCCTGTCATCCTTGTTCAAGGGCCATGCTCATCTTCTCTGTATAGTTCCAATTTTGTGTATGTGTGCTGCCGAGGCGAGCACAACCCATCTCTTAAGAAAAAGATATTCAGTTATCTTTAAAACACTTTAAAAATATATATTCAAACCTTTTCAATGAGTAGAGAAAATGACTGTATTTCTAAACCTCTAAACTCAGATTCTAAATTCTGAGATTACTACAAGAAAGGAAATTATCAGTCAGTAACTCCTATTAGCATAAGTGCATAAATTCTAATCAAAATATTAGTGAATTGAATCCACTGATAAATAAAAAGCTATAACAATGACCAAATGGGACTGATTATAAGAAAGCAAGATTGGTTTGATATTCAAAAATCAATTTGGGTAACACATTTTATCAGCCAAATAAAGAAAAAAGCCATAAAATTATCTCAGTGAATTCAGTATTTCTTAAAATTTAACACCCATTCATAATAATAATTTTAAAAAATCTTAGCAAACTGAAATAGAAATTCCCTTACTTCAGTAATGGGAATCTACAAAAGTTCAACAACCAATTTCATATGAAAATGTGAAATGTTGAATGCTCTTCTTCTGAGTTTAGGAATAAGGTAAGTATGCCTACTATCACCACTTCTATTCAGCATTGTACTGGAGGTCCTAGCCAGTGCAATGAGGCAAGGAAAAGAAAGAAAAATTTTAAAGTTTGGAAAGGATGAAGCAAATTATCTTTATTCATAGATAACATGATTCATGTGCATATATGTGCATAGTAAAATCCAAATGAATATAAAAAACTTGAAAATTGATTAGTGAATTTAGCAAAGTCTCATGGTACAAGATTAAAGTTAAGATTAAAAATCAACTTTATTTCCATATACCCTTAATCAACAGATAGAAACTGAAATTTTTAAAATACCATTTACAGGCCGGGCGCGGTGGCTCAAGCCTGTAATCCCAGCACTTTGGGAGGCCGAGGCGGGTGGATCACGAGGTCAAGAGATCGAGACCATCCTGGTCAACATGGTGAAACCCCGTCTCTACTAAAAATACTAAAAATTAGCTGGGCATGGTGGCGTGTGCCTGTAATCCCGGCTACTCAGGAGGCCGAGACAGGAGAATTGCCTGAACCCAGGAGGCGGAGGTTGCGGTGAGCCGAGATCACGCCATTGCACTGCAGCCTGGGCAACAAGAGCGAAACTCTGTCTCAAAAAAAAAAAAAAAAAAAAAAAAAAATACCATTTACAGCAGCATCCAAATGTAACAAAACATGTAGAAGACATCTATACTGAAAACCACAAATATTCTGAGAGAAAATGTAAAAGACGTAAAGCAGTAGAAATATCCAATGTTTGTGGCTTGGGAAACACTCAATATTATTATATTGTTAATTCTTCTGAAATTAAACTGCAGATTCAATTCAATCTCAATCCAAATTCCTGCTTTTTTAAAATGAAATTTGTGAGCAAGCTCTAAAATATATCTAAAAGTATGAAGGACATAGAATAAGAAGGCAATCTTGAAGAAAGTTAGAGCATTGATGCCCCTAGATATCAATATGTACGAGAAAACGACTATAACTTTGCTGTAATTGGATCTTTTTAGATCAAGTTCCTGTTCCTGAATTAGGCATCATGGTCAGACAGCCCTGACCCCATCAGCCTCTGATTTACAGCCAGCGGTGGGGTCAGTCCCGTCAGAGAGTATGGTATCTACATAATGCGGGAAGAATGCAAGAGCTGTTGAAGAGGCAACTACAGTGTCTGCTCTGACAACCTTCAAATGCAAAATATTTTTACTGGATCCAAACTTTGATGAGTAAGAGTTTGACAGGCACAGAGGAGACAAGAGTCTCTAGAACAGCTTTCACAGGAAGAGGAGTGTCATCCTGTGGTATGCTCAGATTAGTAGGAAATTCTCTGTGATGGAGCCTCAGGATGTGGGGATGGATAACAGAAAAAAAGGATGGAAAAGGCCAGATGGTGAAGAGCCTCAGGTTCTATTTGAAAGTATTTAGATGTCTTTGTATAGAATTATATAACCAAATGTGGTTTTCTTTTTCTTTTTCTTTTTTCTTTTTTTTTTTCTTTTTTTTCTTTTTTTTATTTTTTTTATTTTGAGACAGAATCTTGCTGTCACCCAGGCTGGAGTGCAGTGGCGCAATCTCAGCTCACTGCAACTTTTGCCTCCAGGTTCAAGCAAGTCTCCTGCCTCAGCCTCTCCAGTAGCTAGGATCACAGGCACACGCCACCATGACCAGCTAATTTTTATATTTTTAGTAGAGACGGGGTTTCACCATGTTGGCCAGGTTGGTCTCGAATTCCTGACCTCTGACCTCAGATAATCCGCCCACCTCAGTACCAAATATGGTTCTCAAGCAGAGGTATGATAACCTAGAATAGGGAGAGTTAGGGGTAGAAAAACTACAAGGAAGCTGTTTAGAGTTAATAGGAGAGAAATGATGAGGTACTTACCAAGGCAATGGAGACCAGCTGACACTAAGTGCTGACGAGGTGCTAAACTTGGTTGTTTTCATGCATGATTTCATTGAATGCTCACAACAACCACTTGAGAAAGTTTAATCTCCTGATTTTATAGAAACAGACCTGGTGAGGTTAAGTAGCTTGCTCCAGAGCCACACAGCTAACAAGCAGAAGCGCCAGAGAGTTTTAACCCAGGCCAGCTGATTCCAAACCCTGCACTCTTATCCATGATACTACCCAACTAGGCCATGACAGAAATAAAGGGTCCAACCAGAGATATTTAGGGGTTTAATTGTTAGACTTTGGTTATGGTTGGGATGTTGCTTCCATGAAATAACCATGATTTTCTTCTTCACTTAATGAACCTTTCTCTTTCCTTCACTGGCTCCTCTTAATTATAAGTTGGTTTCTGCTCTTTCTTTTCCAAATACTTTTTTGGAGGTTGTTTTCTCTAGTGGCTTCACCTATCACTGATTTTGCTGATTTAACCCAAATCTCTGATTTCTAATCTCAGTGTCTTAATCACACTCCTCAAGATCATTTTGACTTGTCTGTACTATCGCCTGAAATCTATGTCTAAAATTAAACTCCCATTTTACTTCAGTGTCTCTTGATGCTTTCTATTAACAGCAAAACTAACCAGGCTTCTGGGCTTTAGAAGAATATTTGATTGTAATATTCCTTCACTTTTCACACCCTGTCAGGCAACCAACCAGTCCAGTCAACTTTTTAGCATTGCTTCAGACTCATCTCCCTTTCATAACCTTTGCTGCCACTCTGCTATTGGCTCTCAGTGGCTCATTCTTGAATTACTATGTTTGTTTCCTATCTGGTCCTCATGCATTTAATCTCTCTTCTATACTCCACCCTGCTTATTACTTTCAAGGAAAAGTCTTGCTCCAACACGGATTTCATCATTTACTTGCCTTATTCAAGAACTACTGATGGCTATTACCCAACAAATCAAGATTACTGAATCAACTCTAACCTATTCTCTGCCTAAATTTGAGGACCCTGCACAGCCCAGTTTTGCTTATTTTATCAATTTCAACTCCTCTGAATTTGAACTCTCCATTCTAGTCAATCATCCTATTACTATTATGCTTCTTCCCCTAACCCTCTGTACATACATATCCACATGCCATGCGCTCTCCCATCTGAACAATTACTAATACTCTTCCCTTGGCCTAGAGTGTCCCCTTATTTTTTTCCAGACCTGTATCCCAAATGACTGTTTTCCTGATGACTTAAAAAAAAAGTTATATCTCCCTCCTCTGACTTCCTTGCTTATTGCCACTGCCAGAGCAAAGAAGTAACTGTAATTATATTCTCCAAATGTCTCTATTAAACCATGTAACACTTTATTGTGTTCATATATAAAGCTGTTCCATTCACTAGTCCAGGTATGTATCTTATTTTTCCAACAGGATAACAAATTCTAATGTTCAGTTTAAAATTATGTCTTCCAGTGTCATGATTCCTCAAGGACCAGAAATAGAAACTCCATTTAAGCCAGGAATCCCATTACTGGGTATATATCAAAAGGATTATAAATCATTCTGTTATAAACACACATGGACACATATGTTCATTCTGGCACTGTTTACAATAGCAAAGACCCGGAACCAACCCAAATGCCCATCAATGATAGACTAGACAAGGAAAATGTAGCACATATACACCATTGAATACTATGCAGCCATAAAAAATGATGAGTTTGTGTCCTTTGTAGGGACATGGATGAATCTGGAAATCATCATTTTCAGCAAACCGACACAAGAACAGAAAATCAAAGACCACATATTCTCACTCATAGATGGGTGTTAAACAATGAGAACACATAGACACAAGGAGGGAAGCATCACACACTAGGGTTTGTTGTTGGGGGCTAAGGGAGGGACAGGGACAGTGGGGGTTAGGGAGTTGGGGACGGATAACATGGGGAGAAATGCCAGATATAGGTGACGGGGATGGAGGCAGCAAACCACATTGCCATGTATGTACCTGTGCAACAATCCTGTATGTTCTGCACATGTACCCCAGAACCTAAAGTGCAATAAAATATATTAAAAATAATAATAAAATAATGTCTTCTACTCTTTTTGTATTCATAATGTCAATGATAATGCTCAGTAAATTCCCATGATTGGTTGCAACTATAGACACATGTATTTTTGTGCTGTATCTGTCCCCATAAGCTTAGTTTATCTGAATAAAAGTAAAATATAGTTATCGTTCTCTTTTTTTAAGGCATTGTTTCCTTTAGAGAATTGAAAATTCAAATACTCCCAAATGTATAAGACATTTTGCTTTGTATATTCAAACCACACTAAAGTTATACCTTTTAGGGTAATATTTTTAATTATTATGAAGGAAAAACCAGAAAGCCCCTGAAGGCTAACAGTTTGAAATTGAACAGGACACTCTTGGGAAGGGAAAGGGTCATGGGTCGAGGTCAAACAGACAAAAAACAATGGAGACGATTGTGCCTGAAGATGGTGTATTTTTTTTCACGAGACAGTGTGTTGACAGTTTCCTTCCTCTTGAGTCATTGTTGTGTGCTAAATGATCTGTGACAGCAAATCGATCACAAGCTTTTTCATGCAAGAGATATAATGCAGCCTTTCATTCTGTTACCTCTGTTGCCAAATGCTGAGACATTTCATTGGCAAATTCATGTTAGTTTAGTATATCATTTAGTCATCTATAGCACAGCATGCAGCTCTGGAAGCAATAATAGTAATTATTAATTTATCTTCCCCAGGTTTCAAATTTCTACCTAGGTGTGATTGTAAAAGTAATAACACATTCAAAAAATGTTAGTCTTAAAATTAGGTGTCCATATTGTTATTTAAATAAATGAATGAATTAACACATTTAGATAATGCCCGATTAATTTCAAAGTTGAGTCAAATACTTAGTTTAAGGTATCTATGATTTACCTGTAAAACTAATGCTGATATACTTTCTGACTGAAAACTTGCTGCTTCTTCCAAAGAGCTAAGAACTTAAATTGGAAAACAGGCATAAGGCATATTGCACTGAATGTTTAAGTATATGTTTAAGCCAGTTAACTAGTGATTTCACGTCTGAAAAAAATATGCTTAAGTAATATTTTGTTTACAGAGTCTTGAGAATCTCTGCATTTAAAAAGTCTGTGGGAAAAATGCTTGGTAATGCAGTTATTTAAGGGACTGCTTTATAGTTCCTGTTTAACAGCTTATAGCAATCATTGGTCTCCATTAGGACATAGTCATATTAGCCCAGGGAGGGAGAAGTAGCAGGCAGGAGTATTAGGAAAGAGTTGTTATTCCTGTCTTTGAAAACAGACAGATTCTCTGTAAAAACTAAACTAATCTCAATTATTATTATTATTATTATTATTTTTTTTTTTTTTTGAGATGGAGTTTTGCTCTTGTTACCCAGGCTGGAGTGCAATGGCGCGATCTCGGCTCACTGCAACCTCTGCCTCCTGGGTTCAGGCAATTCTCCTGCCTCAGCCTCCTGAGTGGCTGGGATTACAGGCACGTGCCACCATGCCCAGCTAATTTTTTGTATTTTTAGTAGAGACGAGGTTTCACCATGTTGACCAGGATGGTCTCGATCTCTCGACCTTGTGATCCACCCGCCTCGGCCTCCCAAAGTGCTGGGATTACAAGCTTGAGCCACCACGCCCGGCCACTAATCTCAATTATAATGCTTATATTCTGGCCTCATTATAAGAAATAAAGTTTTTTTACTAGAATTGGCATAGAAGTTCAAGAAAGATGTTTATTGTTTATTACAGAATGAGAAATTGACAGGTATAATGCTTTGCTTAAAGTTATTTTTTAATGTTAGTTAGGAAAGGCAGATGTCTTAAACCTGTATTTTTCTTTTTATAATATACACATGGATCCATATTTATATTATTGAAAAATGATTTGGACATTTTCTTTTTTGTGATTTGTATTCATTATTGCTGAAATCAATATGTTGATACATTTGTTAAAAATGCATGTTATAATTTGCAAGTCAGTTTAATATCTTGTGACAAGATATTATGTGAATAGTCCATATAACAATACAATAATTTTAAAGAGAAAATTTACAAACTACCCATTGTCTGATTTTTCTTTATATTTTCAGATCAATTAAAAGAGTCCTATTTAGTGATTACTACCAGATATGGTCTGAAATAGCTACATCAGCAGCCACAGAATACTACAGAACTCCATGTAAGGTGAACTATTCTTATCCTATGTCCTTTTGGTATATGTTAATCTGTTAACATTTATCTTGCTTTCAAAGACTAATTGGTACACATCTGCTAGGGAAGAGTAATAAACTTCTCTGTAGTTGCTATAAACTATTCATTCAACAACTATTAATTATTTTTAAAAATTCTTTTAATTTTAATTTTTTGTCTTAAGAGACAGGGTCTCACTCTGTCACCCAGGCTGGAGTGCAGTGGTGCAAACATAGCTAACTGCAGCCTCAAACTCCTGGACTCAAGCAATCTTTCTGCTTCAGCCTCATGAGTAGGGAGGATTATAGGCAAAATCCACCACACATGGCTAATTTTTTTAATTTTACATTTTAGAGATGGGGGGTCTCACTATGTTGCCCAGGCTAGTTTGAAACTCCTGGCCTCTAGCAATCCTCCTGCCTCAGCCTCTCAATAAAGAATCAAAGTTGCATAGATCCCTGGACTGAAGTCTGATTAAAAGCTAAAAGAGAGATAGTTAATTGGAGGAATAACAGAAAAGCTCTCAATCTTATGAGGTTTACTTTACTCCCTTTACCACAGAGAAAAGCCTTCACACCAGAGAGAACCTTTATATTTCTCTTCTAAGCCACAGGAAATATTAGGTAGAAATTTAGCGAGAAAATATAAGAACATAGGGCTGTTCAGTTTATCAACCTAAAAGGAAAAATCATCTGTTACCCTCATTAGGACCTAAAAAGACAGAATGGGAGAGTTGGACAACTTTCTGGCTCTATTTAATTGGATCTTTAGAGTACTGTTTCATTATCTGGATGAAAGTTAGGTTATCCAGTCTGCGTACACTTACTGAAATATGACTTTGCTTCAGCTGTCCTTCGAAAATGGTGCATTCTGCAGTAGCAGAGATTTCTGAATTCCCAGATGCAACAATTGCATTTTAGTCCTCTTCTTACTTGCACTCTCACTAGCTGTGCTCTCGTTGATTTACAGGACACCATATATCCATGCTCTTTCATCTCCCTGCCTAAGCATTGCGCTGCCTCTTCTTCCTTCAGTCCTCTCTGCTTACTCTCTCTTACAGACCTCTTCCACTACCATGGCTGCCTACGTGCCAGTGATTCCTAAAGCTGCATCGCTAGCCAGACCCCTCTTCCGAATTTTACATGCAGTTATATTTAGAACTGTGCAGGGGATATCTCACCTACATGTATTGTAGGTATGTCATATTCAAGATGTCTCAAAGTGAATTCATCATCTTGCCCCAATCTATCCTTCTTCCTTTATTTGCTCTCTTGGTTAGTGGTAGATGACCATTTTTACATTTTCTTACCTAAGCCAGAATGTTAGAAGTTTCCTACATCTCTTGATCTCTCTCATTAAGTCTTATTGATTTTATCCCCTGCAACATTATGAATGCTTCTACTCTACTCCACCCCATAACCATTGCCTTAATTTGAGGTCTCATTGTATTTTATCTCATCATTGCAATAGTTTCTTTTCGTGAAAAATAGTATCTAGTTTCAAGGCACAAATGAGGGCAAAGAATGGTACTAAGCTTAATAAATATTCTTAAAAGGTAAATTAGATCAATAACTTTTAAGAAATCACATGTTCTTTCAGGAGGTCAGCTGCAATTATTTTGTGATTATATGTTACCATCCTCATAGGTCAAAATAATTTAAGGTACATTGAGATATATAATCTTTAGCAGTTCTATCAGTATAAAATATTAATTATTTTCATACCAGAGTTCTTTAATGGCTAATTCAGGTCACAGATTTGTTAATGCAGCTTAGTCAGTTCAGCAAACACATCAGCTGTGGGTACCTACTCTGTATGAGTCACTGAGAAGCTTGTATAGGCTTTGAGGGCAATAACCCTTAATTACAGTTGAGAGTCATTAGTTGGCACACTCTAGGGAACCACTCAGAGTCAAACTTCTTCCACCAAAAAATAGATTGTTACAGGATCATGCTTTCTAGAATAACATGTAAATATATAGGGCCACTTAGAAACACCAAACTGCTAGAGGAAGAAAAAAAATAGAAGCATGTCCCAAAACTTAAAGAGATATGGGAATGCTTGTCTTGCAATAAAGAATAATTGAAAATGGAAGGAAATAATAAGGCAACCACTGACCACAGTTTCTTCCTCAAAAAGAGTTTGGCCCCCGAAATGTTTAATTTTGTTTTTTCTACATCTGTCACTAACCTAGTATGTAATTCATCCCTGTTTCTAAAGGCAATAACTGGTCATCGTTATCTCTAGCCCAAAAGAATTTCTGAGACTTTGAATCTAGCACTTGGTGCATGATTTCACAATCACCATGCCTTTTCTTCCCTTAGGGAATTGTTATAAGAATGTTTCAAGAGCTTTCCTTGAATAATAACCAGCAATTAATTTAAAAAAATTAAATGTAAACTTCACATGTGCTGCTGGCCATTTTATCTTTTGATAGTCCAGCTGGATGAGCTCCAACACTATCTTTTTTAATAGCCTAATTTCCTGGCAATAATAAAGATGAAGCTTTTAGATTATAGAATGCTTCTTCAACTACTCAGAAATAAAAGAGAAACTTATAATAACTTCATTTTCTACAGTTACATTCTTAGCATTGGAAAGATTATTAAACTCTTGAGCATATTTTTAAGAGCTTTATCTTTTATGAATAGTGGTAAGTAGTTAAATTTTGATTTTGGGTATTAACTCTTTTCCCTGTCTTGTGCCACAAATCTATATTTAGTCGTTGGTATCATAATAATAGTAAGTTTATTCTTGTATAATGCAGTTTATGAAATATATTCATTTATTTTTAGCCATCCCAGTCTATCACTCTTTTATTTATTTATTCAGCCAGTATTATTAAACACCGAATATATGTCCTGCATAGTGGTATATCAACCCTATGTGCCAGGTATTATTATTATTATTATTACTTTGTTTTAAGATGAGAAATGTAAGACCAGAAAAGCTAAGTAATTTACCTAAGGTCATACATGTGAGAAAGAATATCATATGTTGGTAAACAATGTACATCCTGAGGTCAGATTTAACAGAGTTTCATCCTGGCTCTGCCATTACTAGCTGTGTTGCTTTGGTTAAGTGTTTAACCTCTCTGTGTCCCAGTTTTCTCATCCATAAAATGAGAATAATCACAGCACCTACTTAATAGAGTTGAAGCACTTAAAACAGTGCCCAGCATGTAGTGAGTTCTCAATAAGTATGCAAATTATTAAATCGGTATGCTATGGTCCAGAGACTTGAACCACATCTTTTGACTCCACATTTGTTGCTCTTTCCCTGATACTCTACTGCCTCCATAATATGACAACAAATTGTTATCTCCGTATGTGTGAGATTGAAATTCAAACTCAGAAGTACATGTAGCATGTTTGTAAATAACTATAATTTTTAGTTCATAAGCATAGGCAATCGTGGAAAATGTACCAAGGACCCACTGTTCTTTCTCCATTGCTACAGAATGGCAAGTGAAAGATTTGGCAGAGAACAAGCCAATACATATGGTTGTGGGCAACAGTGCCTTAGTGACAGAATATGGTCCACATAAGGAAATGTTTATGTTAGAGGAAAAGAATTCCTCCAGACCAGTGTACTCTGTAATGCATAGCCTAGGCTTCCTGATGTTTGTTTGCTGTCATCAAGACAGACCAAACAGCCTGAAGCATGATGCGGATGTTTGCTTCACCCTAGGAGACTTTTATTCTTTGAGTCTTTAAGCCATCAATAAGGGCAAGTGTCTCCAAAACACATTTAGATGCAAGAAGCAGTATCATCTGACTCTAATGCTGTGGTTCTCAGTCTTGACTGCTCATTAGAACCACCTGAGGAGCTTGTAAAAATTTCAGTATAGGGGGCACACCCAAAACCAATTACATCATAATCTCTGGGAGTAGGACCAGGCAGTAGTAGTTTTTAAAGCTCCCCAGGTGACTGCAATGTGCAACCAAGGCTGGGAAGGCCCTAGTGGGAAGAGCATGATGTCAGAAGTTAGAAACTCCTTAGCCTTGTATCAGTTTTGCCATATGTAGGTAAGTGAATTTAAGGTAGTCACTTAACTCTTTGTACTTTGGTTTTCATTTCTATTGATTGACAAAAATATTCCATCCTACTTTATGTTGCTCTATGGTTAGCATGAGAGAGCATGTGTGAAAATAGAGCATGCTGAGGCAAGTCGGTGCTATTATTCTTTTTGGGATGTGACCATTCTGTAGTGGAAAAAAAATTCAGGGCAACCTGTACAGATGTTGGACAAGAGGAGTGTCACAGAAAAGAAAAAAAAAAAAAAAAAAGCAGAGTAGAAGCAATGCCCTGGAATCTGCAGAAGGCACAACAGAAAAGGAAGAACTATACGGTGGAGGCAACAGAGGATGCTTTCCTACCACAGCTTACAACAAAACTGCCACACGTGCAAGATATCACAGTGATGAAGGAATTTCAACTTGAAGAACTTCTGCTAAAATTACATGGCTCCTTTCTTCTCTGTTTCCTGTCCTCATTCTTTGATTATTTCTCTCCAATCAGTGTCATTCCTTGAGCACCTTCTATATTTAGACAATTGGCTATGCGTGGGAGACAAGAAGACATGTATTGTGTTAAGCTCTTCAGGGAGTTTACAGGCAATTGGTAGGAGACAGATGAGTGAAAAAAATCATAGGGATAAAATATGAGAAGTGTTAAAAGTTTGTACAAAGTACTGTGGCATTTTCATCTCTCAGATGATGGAGAAAGCAATGAAGAAAATGAGTCAATGATATAAAACTAATGGGACCATTCAGGAAAGATGACCGTGTCATTTGGGATTTCATAATATATAAGGAAGAGACAGCCATACATATTCAAATATAAAATGAGGAAAGGCAATCTCAAAAAGTTTAAGAAAAGATATGAATTATCCTTAAATAGAAACCTCAAAAGGAAATAGCATTCGTGAGAGATTAAATTTTAAATTTTAGCCAAGAGTAATGAAGAGTCCCAATGAGAAGACATTAATCAACCTCTCTCTGTCTGTTTGCCCACCTGTACAGTGGGTATTCTAATGGTAACCATATCTATTTTACATGTGCCCAGCATACAATAAAAATTCTGGCTGGATGCAGTGGCTCACGCCTGTATTCCCAACACTTAGAGCAGGTGTCCCCAAACTACGGCCGCATGCAGCCCCCTGAGGCCATTTATCCGGCCCCCCACCGCACTTCAGGAAGGGGCATCTCTTTCATTGGTGGTCAGTGAGAGGAGCACAGTATGTGGCGGCCCTCCAATGGTCTGAGGGACAGTGAACTGGCCCCCTGTGTAAAAAGCTTGGGGACGCCTGACTTAGACCAAAGCAGGTGGATCACTTGAGGCCAGGAATTTGAGACCAGCCTGGCCAACATGGTGAAACCTCATCTCTACTGAAAATACAAAAATTAGCCAGGCATGATAGTGCACACCTATAATTCCAGCTACTCGCTGGCTGAGGCATGAGATTCACTTAAACCTGGGAGGTGGAGGTTGCAGTAAGCCCAGATTACACCACTGCATTCCAGCCTGGGCGACAGAATGAGACTGTAAAAAAACAAAAAATCTGCTAATGTTAATTATTATAATCATCTAAAGGAAATAATGCAACCTCACAAGAACTCTGGGGAGCTAAGATTTACTTATTTAATGGAAGGGAGGAGTATATATTCAAATACCAATAAAAAGTATTAATAAAGTCTATGAGAATATGCATGTATGTGTGCTTACATCTGTTTGAGGCAAGAAAATTAAGGAACAGACAAAAACATTGTTCATGAAAATCATGTAAAAAAGGAAACTATTCAGTTACAATTTTTTTTTTCTTCCAATGGCAAATGTTATCAAACTAAAAGGGGTAAATTAATCATTATTAAGAAGAAAGCCCAGGCTGGGCATGGTTGTTCATGTCTGTAATCCCAATTGGGAGGCCAAAGCAGGAGGATTGCTTGAGCCCAGGAGTTTGAGACCAGCCTGGGCAAAATGGTGAGACTCCATCTCTACAAAAAAAATTTTTAAATTAGCCAGGCATGGTGGCATGTGCCCATAGTCCCAGCTACTTGGGAGTCTTGAGTGGGAAGATCCCTTGAGCTCGGGAACATGAGGTGGCAGTGAGCTATGGTCATGCCACTGTACTCCAGCCTGGGTGACAGGGTGAGACCCCATCTCAAAAAAAAAAAAAAAAAAAAAGAAAAGAAGAAGAGAAGAAGAGGAAGAGGAAGAGGAGGAGGAGGAGGAAGAAGGAAGAAGAAGACGAGGAGAAGAAGAGGTGGCCTCAGACAAGGCCAAGACTGGTGGAGAGCATCTAGCTGGTTAAATAGTTCAAGACCGTAAGCTAAGCTCAAAACAATAATAAAAAATAGGAAAATAGATGAAGTACATATGGGCATGTGATCTGGCTTAATAATATATCATGTAAAAATTACCAGTGCCTTAAACATAGTAGGCTTTTAATAAATCTTATGTGAATTTGATTGGAGGTGTAGGCTTGTAATTAACCACAAACTTATGAGCCAGTGGTGATGTAATGTGAATTCCAGAAAACACTAATGCGGGTCTGAGCTGAATTGATAGTGCACAGGGCAAGCGAGGTAGTAAGCCCCTTTGCATCTTTGCTTCAAACCAGTTGATCCAGTTCTAGACACAAACTTTAATAGGAACATCAAAGAGTTTATCACCAGGAAATTAAGGATGGTTAAGTTTCTAGAAAAGCATATCCTAAGAAACAGTTGAAAGAACTGAGGCTTCCCTGTGAGCTATTAGAGGGCTGTCTCCTGTGGGAGAGGGATGAACTTAGTGTCACTCCAGAGGTTAGAAGCAAGACCAGTGGAAACTCGCTGCTGTCAGATTCAGGAAGGACATTGTAACCCTTACCTGCCAATGGAGTGGGCAGTCTCCCAACTACAAAGTGATGCATTTTCTGTGGTTGACAAGTAATTCGTTCAGAGCCTGGATGATCATCTGTTGGAGATTCTGGCTCTGTGAAAGATCAAGCAAGGTCTTTAATGTCACTTCCAACTTGAAAATTTCAATTTGAATTAGAATTTTGTTAAACTATGATGTCTGGGTTTTATGTGAGTTATTTTAATACTCTCTTCATTATTGTTGCTAAAAGCAAAATTTCTCTTTTTAAATTTTTATTTATTTTTGGGAAAGGGTCTCGCTCTGTCACCCAGGCTGGAGTGCAGTGGTGTGATCTCAGCTCACTGCAACCTCCGACTCCTGGGTTCAAATAACTCTTGTGCCTCAGCCACCTGAGTAGCTGGTATTACAGGCGTGTGCCACTACGCCTGGCTAATTTTTATATTTTTCATAGAGATGGCATTTTACCATGTTGGCTAGGCTGTATTTCAATAAATTTAAAGAGCTAATTGGCTTGCATTAGTAATTCATGAATCAGGCAGCATCTCATCTTAAAAATAGATAAGTGCTCTCTGGAGCACAGCAGAACAGTTAGTTCTCATAAGGTAGCTAGAGCAGGAATAAGAAAACAGAATAATACAAAAAATGAATTGGTTTAACACAAGGCACTTCAGTTACTTTCCTTTTAAGGGTTAAAGCACAGGGGACTTCCTTATCATGCCACTTCAAGTTGACTGGGCCCCTTCTGACTGATGGCTGTGAATCTCTTCTTTCGAAAAAACTGGTCTGTTTGTAAGATTTTCCTGCTTCCTTAAAGTTTCAGTTTTATTGCATGACAGCACAAGTGACTCCATTTTGGTTTGGTCTGTTAATGCCTAGGGTACATGCTCAGTCTAAAACAATGGTCTCCTATAAATTTTATTTAACACTCTAAAGGATATATAATGTTTTTCATTATAATGAAAAAAACTCCCAAGTCACAATCTACCTATTTCAAACAATATCTAACATTACGATGTTCCAATAAAAGCAAATAATTTGGAAAGTTTCTGAGCATTGAAATATGACTTGAATTATATAGTGTATGCTATTGCCACATATCAACTTAACAAGAAGTGAATGATTTTTAACTTTTAACTATTATTAAAGAATGTATACATAGCTTCTTTTTTAATATTCTAATTTCAGTGCTCAAAGATCCAAAATTCATTGGACAGTATTACAAATGGAAGAAAATGGATCTACAGCATCATAAAGAATGGAATTTAAAGTAAGAAACATTACGTGCCTTGAATGCGTTCCTTAACTTGAATTGTCTGTTATTCCACTTTCTACTGTCCAACTTGGAAATCACAGCAGGAATGCTTGAAAATAACAACGTTCTCCCTTTTCTAAGTACAAGAACAAGAATAAGGGAAAGGATCATTTCTTGCTTTCATATGAACCCAGGAAGGAAATATCTTTGCTACATATTGGCTGCCAAAGATGGAGATAGGATACGATCCACAGTGGAGAAATCTCATAATATTCTCCCCATTATTTCTCTTACTCTAATTTCCATCATCCTTATCAACATGTGACTTAATAATGGCTTTTTTTAAAAAAAGCAAAAAATTATATATCCTCAATTAGCTTTTCATCCTTTCTGTAGCTCCAAACATTGTTTCTTCTCTCACAGATTTCTGATTCAAGAACCAAATATATTAAATGTAATGAGGAAGGATATAGCAAAATACAAACATACATTATTGTGTCTTTATAAATCATTGACTCTTAGACCACATGGAGGAAGGAAACCTAATCTTATCTTTGGTCTCTTGACACCTGAAGGCAGTTTTTCTGCTTCATCTTGTTAGAGCAAAAATGCCACTGCAGTTCTGTGGTATTAGTTGTGTGGTGCTAGTCTTTTTTTTTTTTTTTTTTTTTTTGAAGCGGAGTTTAGCTCTTGTTACCCAGGCTGGAGTGCAATGGCGCGATCTCGGCTCACCGCAACCTCCGCCTCCTGGGTTCAGGCAATTCTGCCTCAGCCTCCTGAGTAGCTGGGATTACAGGCACGCGCCACCATGCCCAGCTAATTTTTTTGTATTTTTAGTGGAGACGGGGTTTCACCGTGTTGACCAGGATGGTTTCGATCTCTGCACCTCGTGATCCACCTGGCTGGGCCTCCCAAAGTTCTGGGATTACAGGCTTGAGCCACCGCGCCCGGCCGGTGCTAGTCTTTTATTCTGGTGTGCTGATTCCAAGGTACTCAGTGAATGTGCTACTATAAAGGTTGCAGAATTAAGGATCCTGTTTTTTGCATTTCTCTCATTTATCTCAATTTTTACCTCTTTGATTAACTGTTAACCATGTGCCCTCTTTTCTAGATGAAAAGACATGATTAATAAAGATAACGTGCTGCATTTTGAATTTGTGTAGCAATTGAGGAATTGAGTGTGTGTGTGTGTGTGTGTGTGTGTGTGTGTGTATTTTTGTTTTGTTTTGTTTTGTTTTGTTGAGACAGAATCTCACTCTATTGCCCAGACTGGAGTGCAGTGGCACGATCTTGGCTCACTACACCTCTGCCTCCTGGGTTCAAGTGATTCTCTTGCCTCAATCTCCTGAGTAGCTGGGACTACAGGTGCATGCCACCATGCCTGGCTAATTTTTTGTATTTTTAGTAGAGACAGGGTTTCACTGTGTTAGACAGGATGGTCTCCATCTCCTGAACTCATGATCTGCTCACCTTGGCCTCCCAAAGTGCTGGGATTATAGGCGTGAGCCACTGTGCCTAGCCAAAATTGAGTACATTTTTTTTTAATGAATTAAGTATATTAAAATATACTTTTCTATCCTTTGACATCATATAGTTCAGACTGAGTTTTTCAGTTGGATTTTCTTTCTTCTGTTGATTCTGTAACAACTTTCCTTCAAGCTAAAGTAGAGAAAAGCTTTGGCATTTGATATACTTTTCTGCTTTCAGTATTAATTACAGGGAGTAAAAAGATCTTATCAAGCAAAACTTGAATTGAGTAGAAGCATGTTTTTTTTCTTGAAGGCATGTTTTAAGTTTCTTTTGGAGTTGAAGAAACCTACTTAGAATATAAGGTTAACTTTGCTTTGACATGACTTCCTTTTTTATTTCCTTTAACAGAACTGTTTTATTTGTTTGATCATCGATTCATTATGTAATGCCAACATCCCACAAACCCAAAAATTTAGAAAAAGTAGAACCACGTCATTTTCAATCTATCCATCTACTTCTACATATGGCTAAAATAATTGTGAGCTGTTTGAGTGCTGGAACATTTTTCCAAATACATTATTTCAAAGTTACAGGTCAAATTATCATGTGCATAGTGACCCTGTCAAAATAAAACCCTCACACCTTATGCCATCTGGTGGTTGATGAGAATATATTTAGATCAAATGATATTTGCTGCTTTGAAACAGTGGTAATGATTAGTCAAAAACCCCACTATTTAAATACAGTTTAAAAAAGATATTATATTTATCTGCATTTTATTGTGGCATAAATATTGACTATGCAAATGTTAGAGGTATAGTAAAATCTAAAAAATCTAAAGAGTGGCAAAATTCAACTTCTTTTCAAATAATTATCAAAAGTCTTGTTTCATCAAAATACATGGGGTGTGATAAGGAGGACAATTCAGAGAGACTCAAGTAGAAAAGGTTTGGGGATCTGTGCAGACGAGTAATTGGTCTGTGTTGTGCATGCCATATTATGCATCTGTCAGTTGTTAATATTCGAAAAGGCTTTTCTTACGGTGAAATTTCCTGTTTCAAAAAAAAAAACAAACAGGAAATGTAAATTGAGAACCCTTTGTTTGCACAGCATTGAAGAAAAAGAGAAACCTGTTTCTCCTGCTACTTCCTTCCCTCCTCTCATTAATCAATACACTATTCTTAAGCCACACTGAATTTGTTTTCTCACTATTATTTGGAGTCCTAAGACCTCTTTACGGCTTTGTACCTTCTGCCTGGGATCAGCAAGGTCTTTGCTGCTGGTCTAGAGTTAGGATTTGGCTAGTTAAAAGATGGAATAGGGAGCTCCTAAGTGCGGGAGCACTGGAGCCAGACTGTCTGGATTTGAATTTTGGCTCTGCCATTTACCAGCTCTGTGACCTTGAGCAAGGTCGCTGACTTTTGGACCTCAGATTTATCTGTTAAGTGGCAGTAGTAAGTGTACCTACCTCCCAGGAAAGTGTGAGGCTTAAAAAAATTAATATATGTAAAATGCTTCAAACGGTATCTGGTACATGATAAGCACTCATAAAGTTCGCTATTATTCATGCTTTTAAAACTCTATTGTGGCCCTCATTCAATTTGCAGGTCAAAAAAATCTTTCTTTGGAAGCAGTATCAGGGGCAGAGTATGAGCTTCAGAGTCAGACACATCTTGGAGAAATTCTTACCTACTCTGAACTTGTTTCCTTATCTGTTAAATGGAGGTAACCTTACCTACCTTGCAAAGTTGTTTTGCATTTGATCTCTTGAATGAAATCGTATATATAAAATAATATAGCACCACACATAGGCATTCAATAAATTATAGGTCCTGAGGAGAGGAGGAGATGGAAGTTCATGCCACCCAACTTTTCAGAGAATAAAAACAATCTGTTGGAAACATGTAAAATTTGTCTTTTCTCAGGTTAGAAAGCACCACTTAACTGCATTTATTGTAGTTCCTATATGCCTCTGGTTCTTCTTCCTTCTCCACTGCACCTCCATCATTTCTTCTGCCTGGTGAAATGCTTCACAAGGATGGTGTGAAGAGCTGGCCCAAATGTCTTTTTGTGGAGACAGTTTCTAACAAGCTCAGGCATTCCCAGTTTCACCATCCTCTCTCCATATTCTCTGTTCCCATGTCTTTGATCATGTGTGATGTGGAAATTCATCTGTTCATGAAGAGAAACCAGGGCAAGGATGTTAGTGTTCCTTTGCATTCTCTGTGCTTAGCATGGTGCCTGGGCCTGCCAAGTAGTAGACACTCAACTAATGTTAGTTGAAAGATGTGTACTCACCCTGGTTTTTCAACTAGAAGTAGGATCAAATGTGAAGGCAGTTAATTTTAGGAAAAATAAAATTAAGTTGTAGACTCTTAAGGTTCATTCTAATTAATGTGAAGATTTAGGGTTCTATTTTGAGAGTTCTACGGTGTAGTCAGAAACAGTGATTGAAAACTGGAAATGTAAATGACTGTCATGAATATTTTATGCAAAACCTCTAATTTTGCAAGTCTTTGTTACTATTAATAGAAACCTATTGTCATTATAAGCAGCTCATAAATATTCATTAACCAATCATTTGGTTTGGTTTTCCTTTCTAAGGACTTTTTTCTTTCCTATTGCCTTGAGTGTCTTTTGGCTATTCATGAATATTCTTTATTTCCGCTAAAGACGATGAATCTATAATCAGTATTTTGTATTTAAGTTCTCCAGAGAAATAGTAAAAGATATAAAATCAGAAAGCAATAAAAGCTGTTCTTTTGAGTGTTCTTGCTTATACACATTTAAACGTATATTTACTGCCATACTCTAGCTAATGATTGCTTCTGTGACAACAGAAAAATCTTTATCAGTACCTAAGCTTTGGCAGCTAGCAAATTGTCTGAATAAAACTTACCAATTCTTGTGGTGGTTTACATTCATTGTAGCTTTAGAAAAGAACGTTGCTTCTTGTTTATACCAAAGAGGTATAGAGGGAACAGGAACTAACATGGCTAAGTACTTCCTGTATGCCAGGCACTCTCCCTTCATTTCCTCATGTCATACTGGCCATCCTGTGGAGTTGATAGTCACATGCTTAAGTGTAGCCCACAATAATACCCATCAGCTTCCTTCAGAGCCACACCAAATCAACCTGTACTCCAAGTCAGACCACTTTGCTTGCCTTGCTGACAGCCTCTAGACCAGATTCCTAACCTCCTTTTCAATGGATGACTGCCCCTAAGACCCCATCCCCCAATGCCCCAGAAATTCTTTAAAGGTGTAGATGGATATCATCTCTGATTTACCAATGAGAGAAATGGAGGCACAAAGAGATTAGCAAGTTTTCCTGAGGTTATGGATAAATACAAACTTTATTTGCAAATTAAAACTAAACAACTTCTTACTTGCCTACTAATATGCACTTATTAAAAGCTTAAATTGTTCAGGGAAGTGTAAAAATATTGCCTACCCAAGTGCAAGCACAATCAAATCTACCTTTTGTGAATAAGTTGTGTTTTTTCTTAATATTAAATTTTATTATTAAACAATGTCAGTTTTTTCTTCTATATAAAAAAAGAACATCTGTACAATATTAAATACCAATAAAAATCTTTTTTGTATTTATAAATTATACTCTGGACTTAGTTGTCCTGTCTTTTAAATTAAGGGGCGGATACATATTTTTTCTACATTTCTTTGGTGTCTGATTTTGTGAGCATGTTTTAACTCACAAAAGATAAGTAATTTTTCTTTTGGAATACCTATGTTGGATCCCCTTTATATGGAAAACATTGTAGATTCTTTTAATAGATGTTTGTGCTTTCCTTTCACGGTTATTGAATTTAAACATTGTTTTTATCTGTTTACATAATTATATATTTAATGCATTTTTAAGGAGTGCTAACTTTTTTATTCCCCAAAATTAAACCTTGACTGCCATCTTGTGTTTAACAAGTGAATTAGCATTAGAATGACTATTACCTGTATTTTTAAACACAGACGGGGAAAAAATTATAAACAAAGGGGAAAAAATGACTTCTGCCGAGCAACTAGTTAGTCTCTGCTTGGATTTTTTAGAGATAGGAGGCTTGGTAATTCAAGAAACATTCAAATAGCCGTAATCCTCTTTGGTTCTGGCTTATATCTAACACCTTTTGAGAGTCAACCATTCCAGAAATGAGAAATTATCTCCATTTCATAAAGAAGATGTGCAGAAAAGGTTAAAGAAAATTCCCTAAGGTTATGTACTTCTTAACAAAGCTGAAGTTCAAATGCAGGCCTGCCAGATGCCACAAGCCACGTCTTTTCCCTTAGAACAAGCTGGTATTAGTAAGCCAGGTGCCATGTCAGACACTGAGGACCTGGGGATGGCCTTGGTGATTGGTGGAAGGCAGGATTCAAAGGAGGCTATTAGGGCAGAAAAGAAAATACTGCCACTTGTCCTTGGAAACAACACAAATAAGGCCATTTCTGCTTTGTGAAATTGCCCTTGAAATCTCAGAAGAGATTTATATCTTTCTCCTACCTCCTCTTACATCTCTTTTTTAGAATAAACACACTCAGTTCTTTCAACTGATTTTTATGAATTCGATATTCTTTGTTCATCCCTTCTTATGGATATAATTCATTCCATCAATTTCTCTCCCAGAATGTAGCCTGAAAACTTTACCATGGATTTGTCTGTAGCACAAAATCCAGTGGAACCTCCCTTATTAATAAACGCCATGGCTTAGGGCTTCTCCCTTCCTCTCTCCTGAAAAAGAGGAATTTTAATATGAGTTACAAACATATACGATGCTATTGTTTAGATGTTTGTCCCCCAAATCTCATGTTGATATTTGATCCCCAAAGTTGGAAAACAGGAGGCATTTGGGTCATGGGAGCAGATCCCTTATGAATAGACTAATGCCTTCCCTTGGGCAGGGAAGGAGGGTGGAGGAGTGTGGTGGATAAGTACGTTCTCCATTAGTCCTTGGGAAAGATGATTGTGCTTTGCAGCTGGGAATGGAGGCTCAACCCTGTAATCCCAGCACTTCAGGAGGCCAAGGTGGGAAGATTGCTTGAAGCAAGTATTTGAGATCAGCCTGAGCAATATAGTGAGACCCCATCTCTACCAAAAATTTAAAAACTAGCTGGGCCTAGTGGCACATGCCCGTGGTCCTAGCTAAATGGGAGGCTGAGGTGAGAGGAACATTTGAGCCCAGGAGGTTGAGGCTGCAATGAGCCATGGTTGTGCCTTTGCACTCTAGCCTGGGTGACAGAGCAAGACCCTGTCTCACAAAACAAACAAAGCTTGGCATCTCCTCTTCCTCTCGCCTCCTCTCTTGCCATGTGACCTCTGCACACATGGGCTCCCCTTCACTTCTGCCATAAGTGGAAACAGCTTTCACCAGATGCCCAGTCTTCCAGCCAGCAGAATTATGAGCCAAATATGCCTATTTTCCTTATAAATTACCCATTCTCAGGCATTTCTTTATAGCACCATTAAATGAACTAAGATAGTTTTAATGTGAGTCACAAATATATATGATTTTTTTTTCCTAATAGAACTCTTTCTTTGGTGTTTTGCTCCCATATTTTAAGGGGTTCTCTCTCTCTCCAGCCTTCCTCCCTCTCCTATACCTCTTTCTCTCCCTTCAGTCCCCCTTCCTGTGACCAGAGAAATAGGATACATGGGTTGGCTTAGGTCTTGCTCAGGTTCTCTGAGTAGGATTGAGGTGGGAAGGGTTGTATTCCCCAGAGTCGTATGAGATTTTATCAGAAGTCAGGAATGTAAAGGAAGCAAAAAAGTTCACTTGTCAATGTTACCGGAAGTCAAATTACTAATGGAAGGATACAGTAAGTTTTATTCTTCTTGTTATACGAGGAAAGCTCCTTTTCAAGAACATGTTACAATTTATGGTACACCAAGCTATGTGAGAAATTTAAAATGAACAAGCATTAGGATTTTTCATTTTACTTTTTTTAACTTAATATTATGACATTTTATTTCACAGTCATTTGATTTGCATTTTTTAGTGACACTAAACATTTTGTTTTTATAATTTGTGGCTTTAATATAAAGGAAAATGGTTGAATATAAAAGGAAATACTGCTTAATTTTTTGAAGAAAAAATTTGTCAATAGGGAAGAAAAGGTATAAATCAAGTTACGTTGTTTTCTAAAGTCATATTTGCCCCGAGGAATATAAGATCCTAATGATTTTTTAAACTTACATAAGCCTCACAAAGAGCGGGAAATCCTGCCAGCTGGAGTGGAGAGTCATTATAATTTAACAGATACTGACTAGAATTTAGAGGAGCTATGCTTTATAGTGGGGCCGTATTAGGTACCAAACTGATTTTCACAACAAACTGAACTGTGTGCCAGAATGAAGGACAACCAGATTTAAAGAAACGTAACAAAATTTAGCACCTAACAACCTAAAATTTACAATGTCCAGCATCCCATTAAAAAAAAAAAAAAAGTCATACAAATAAGCAGGAAAATATAACCCACAACCAAAAGAAAAATAAATTAATATAAATAGATCCATAAGTGATAGAGAAGATGGAATTAATAGATACAGATGTTAAAGCAGCTATTATACATCTTACAAAACATACTCCAGTATCTAAGGAAAAACACGAATATGATGAAAAAAATGGAAGACATATGAAAGACCAGTGAAATATCTAGAAATAAAAATAAATCAAATATTTAACAATATAATATATACTTTGTGGGAAGAACAGCAAGTTAGACATTGCAGAAGAAATGACCCATGAACTTGGATGTGTACCAATATAGTCTCTTTTTAAAAAGACAGAAAAAAGATTGAAAAGAAACAAAAGAGTCTCCATGAGCTATAGGACAATGTCAAGTGGTGTAAGAGACATATAAATGGTGTTCCAGAGGAGGGGAGAGAAAGAATATTTGAAGAAATAATTATGAGAGAAAATTTTCCAAATTTGATGAAGTCTGCAAATTCACAGACCAAGAAGTTCAATGAATCTCAAGAAACAGAAATATAAAGAAACCATACCAAAGCACATCATAATCAAATTGTTGAAATTCAGAAACAAAGAGAAAAATCTTAAAAGTAGCAAGGATAAAAAGAAACCCCACATGTTACACATACAGGAGCAAAGATAAGAATAACCAATAACTTCATGCCAGAACCCTGCAAGTCAAAATATCATAAATGACAACTTTAAAGTGCTTGAGAGGAATATTAAATATAGACTTATACCCAGTATCTCTCTAAAATTAAGGTAAAATAAAAACTTTTTCTGACTAATAAATTCAACCATGTCGTTGAAATCAACAAATTTCTTGAAAGGAAATATCTATGAAGGCTCATTTAAAAAGAAATGGATAGCCTGAATAATCCTATATCTAATAAAGGAACATATAGTTAAAAGCTTTCAAGCAAAGACAACTTTAAACCCAGATGGCTTCACTGGAGAATTTTCCGACATTTAAGGAAAACATTAATATACACAAACTCAGAAAATAGAAGGAAATGCTTCCCAGCACATGTTACAAAGTCAGTATTACCTCAATAACAAAACCAAACACAGTACACGGAAACTACAGATCAATACACCTCAAAGAGATGGGTGCAAAAATTTTAGTAAATTTAATCTAAATGTATATATAATATAGTTTTAAAATTTGTTACATTTTTTGAATGTTAAATCAAGGTTACATTCGTGATATAAACTATACTTGGTCATGATTAATTATGATAAATAATTACAATAATTCATCACGACTATCTGGAGTTTATACTAGAAATGTAACCTTGGTTTAACATTTG